>NW_024080720.1:3551559-3609753 GCF_003009895.1 Hyaena hyaena | reverse complement strand
AGCCTAAGTGTCCATCAACGGACGAATGGATCAAGAAGATGTGGTTTATCTATACCATGGAATACTACATGGCAATGAGAAAGAATGAAATATGGCCACGTGTAGCAACATGGATGGACCTTGCGGGTGTTATGCTGAGCAAAATAAGTCAGGCAGAGAAGGACAAATATCATATGTTTGCACGTATAGGAAGATTAGGAGGAACTTAACGGAGGACCGTGGGGGAGAAGAAGGGGGAAAGTAGTTAGAGAGAGGGAGGGGGGCAAACCATGAGAGACTCTTAAATGCTGAGAACAAATTGAGGACTCATGGGTGTTGGGGGGGGGGAGATGGGCATGGAGGAGGGCACTGGTGGGGATGAGCACTGGGTGTTATATGGAAACCAACTTGACAATAAATTATTTGTAAAAAAATAAAAAAGGGCACCTGGGTGGCTCAGTTGGTTGGGCATCAGACTTCGGCTCAGGTCATGATCTTACAGTTTGCGGGTTCGAGCTCCGTGTCAGGCTCTGTGCTGACAGCTCGGAGCCTGGAGCCTGCTTCAGATTCTGTGTCTTCCCCTCTCTCTGCCCCTCCCCTGCTCATGCTCAGTCTCTGTCTCTCAATAATAAATAAACATAAAAAAAAAAAAAGAGTACAGATCTGAGTGGTCAAATCCCTGGGTAACAGGGTCAAGTGACCCAGCCTGAGATATTGGCTACATCGCTTGCTCGCTGCGTGATCTCGGATAAGGTACAGGTGCACACAATGTCTTTGATTCTATGTCTCTCTGTTGATGCAGGTGATGACAGCTCCCATCCCCGGAGGGCAGGTGAAGGTGACACGAGATTGGGGGGGAGCTCATGTGTCCACAAGCCAGACATGAGCCACGTGTGAGCACCACTCTATCAGAAGGACAACTGAGAAGGAAAAACAGAACCTCAGGAGCAAAGGGACAGAAGTGACATCCTGCTTTGCTAAGTAAGGGCTAGGGAAGAAACTGGAAGGCACAATGCAGAAATAGAGATGCAATTAAGAGATGCGATGCATCAGGAGAATTGCTGGTGAAAGAGCTCCAGGAATTGGGAATGTGTATGTGCATGGGAATCTCCAAAGAAAACCCCAAAAGCAACCATGAGAGGAAGAGCCTGCTTGAAACATCTGCCGATTCCAGAAAGTGCTGAGAGCAGTTCACTCAAGTAAGCGCGCGCACACACACACACACGCGCACGCGTCTCCCCCGGGGACCTCTCCGACCCCGGAGAAGGCAGAAGCTGCGGCCAGTGTGAGGAGGGAGGAAGGGGGGAGGTTGGTCACCACTCTTCCGTGACGGCAAGCTGCCCCGTGCGTCGCAAGCTCCAGAAACCAAGTTCAAAGTTTCCGCAACTGCTCCAGATGGACTGGATATTTAATCACTGACGTGCAGCTGAGTTTTACGATTTGGAGGGCCCATAGGACCTTCTATTACTGAATAGGTACCAAAAGGTCGGTAGGGCCCTTCCAGAATCTTCATCCAGAGGTCACAACAGAACCAGCCCATGGAGTAACTCTAAAGTTTACAACAAAAGACAAAAATGAAGCTACTTGAGGATTACATCAGACAAATCGCGCTCTGTTAACAGAGTGGTTAAATGTTTCAAGGGACAAGGAAATTGTTACAAATGATTGTGTCCATTGGGCATTTACTGAGTGCCGCACACTATGCTTATCCCGTTCCGGGCAAGGTCCCAGCTAACCTCCACGGCAGCCCGCGAGGTGGGGGCTGTCATCACCCCAGTTTACAGAGAACAGAAAACAGATAACTTGCCCAAGGTCATGTGAGGTAGCGGTCATGGGAATTAGCAGGGCTGAGATGTCACGCCACACTGCCAATTCTTTGCTTCTCCTTCTTTTTTCTTTTATTTAAAAAAAAAAATTAACCTTTATTTATTTCTGAGAGACAGAGAGAGACAGAGCACAGCTGGGGAGGGGCAGAGAGAAAGACACAGAATCTGAAACAGGCTCCAGGCTCTGAGCTGTCAGCACAGAGCCCGATGCAGGGCTCAAACCCACGAACCGTGAGATCATGACCTGAGCCTAAGTCGGGTGCTTAATAGACTGAGCCACCCAGGCACCCCTGCTTCTTCTTCTTCTTTTTTTTTTTTTTAATGTTTTTTTATTTATTTCTGAGAGAGAGAAAGAGAGAGAGAGACAGCATGAGCAGGGGAAGGTCAGAGAGAGGGGGAGACACAGAATCCGAAACAGCTTCCAGACTGTGAGCTGGCTGTCAGTACAGAGCCCGACGCGGGGCTCGAACCCATGAACCCTGAGATCATGACCTGAGCCGAAGCCAGAATGAGCCACCCAAGCACCCCCCCCACCCTTCTTCTTTTGAGACGACTTCAATAATAAGATAAAAATAACAACCATCAATTTATCTAGAGCTTACTGTGAGATTTACATGGACTTGCTCAAATTACTCTCTGAAAGAAAACGCTGTGATCACGCACGCTAAGTGGTCCAAGATTATCCAGCCCGTTGAAGAGGACCTGGGATTTGAACGCAGACAGTTTGGCTCCAGAGACGGCGCTCTGACCCGGCGTGATCCACTGCCTCCCTGAAAGCACGTTGTAAACCGTCAAGTGCTACACGAATCACAAAAGGGCCGGCGATGACGACGATGATGGCACCCTGGCCACATGGAAGGGGCGGGACGTGGCTGCCCTACGACGCCAGGGAAGACACGTCGTCAGGAGGAAGAGCAGAGGAGGGCCTGTGGCATGTTCTACAAGCAGCGCGGCCGGGGCCTGTGCTTACAGAGGAACGCGTCCACGGCAGCCCGGAGAGTGAATCAAGCAGAGGCCGAACCATAAATCCGTGAACCTGTTCCCGCCCGTGCAAACGCTCACCTCCCAGGACACCGTCACCACTCATGGGGAGGAGACGTAGCGATGACCAAGCCGGGCGCCTCGGGATGAGAGCGGTGGCAGGGGACTCCCACATGGTGACACCAGAGCCATCAATCCGCGGCTCGCCACGACGCCACGCCGGCCCTGGCACCCAGGCGCCCTCCGTCTTCCTCCCAGCCATCAGCAAGGCTTCCCTCCTGTGAACGGCACTGGGTGGCGGCACCGTTATTATGGTCTTTACCCTCCTGTTTCTCTGGCTGATGTCCCGTCGGGCACTGAAAACCAATCGGCTGGAAAAAGAAGGTCTATTCATCTCTGAAGACCAATCAGGACCTGATTGGACCTGAATGGGCCCCCTCTGAGAAGCTCAAGAAAAGTAGGTTTTGTGCAGGGTATGTGGAGAGTGGCCTGAAGCACAGGAAATACCTCTTCTCATGTGAGGGACATTTTTAAGGTCGGATGGTTTAGATTCCTCGGGGTCCAGCACGGTCCGTGCCCCTTAATAGCGAGCAACCAGTAAATATTAGTTTATTGTGGGTTGGTTGGCTGGTTGGTGACATAGGTAAATGAATGAATCAATCAATCAATGAATCGAATGAATGAATGAATGAATGAATGAATGAATGAAATGACTGGTAAGAGGAAAGAGCACAGACTTCTAGATCAGGCCCACTTAGGCTTAACCACCAACTTGCTGTGTGACTTTGACCAAGGCACTTAACCTCTCTGAGGCTGTTAGCCCATTTGCAAAAGGGGATCATGGCAGCAACAGTGATGGACTCTGTTCTCTGTTTTGCTTTGTTTCTTTTCAGCCTCCCTTATTTTACTTCCTGTAACAGCCTGATTTAGGTTTGGTGACCCACCCCTCTCCCATCCCCAGGACCATGGTCAGTTGGGCGGATCTGACTCTCCGGGAGTAAACATGTAACTTCCAACTCAGGCCAGCCAGTGTGCTGCATTCCTACAGAGAAGGTGATGCATCAAGGACAGGCCCATGAGGCCAATCACAACTGCATTAGGCAGGGCTCCCCAGAGGAGGAAAAAAAAAGAAAAAATATATATAGACACACACACATATATATATAAAGAGAGAGAGAGACATAGAGAGACAGAGACAAATGATATAGATGTATGAATATGAACAGAGATGATACAGAAACACAGAAACAGAGACAGAAATATGTTCAACTGATTAGACAAGGCCCACCCACACCACAGCAGGTAATCTGGTACTTCAAGTCTACTGTTTTAACTGTTAGTCACATCTAAAGAATATGTCTTCCCAGCAACATCTAGACTGCTGGCTAGTAGTTGGCCAAACAACTGGGTGCCGTAGTCTAGTCAAGTTGACACATAAAATTAACCCTCACAACAGCCAATAAGATTCAGCCTCTGCTCTCATTTGAGCCGTAAAAGAAGCGAACTTTCTCCTTCAACCGTCTTTGAGCCTGAACGAATGTGCAGTAGAAAATTGAGGGCAGCAGGTAAGAGGTGCTATGAGGGGACCTGAGGCAGAGCCCGGGAGAGTTCCAGCGTCAGGAGGCCGGTCGCCCTTACTGAGCTGAGAGCCTCAGAGGCGCCACCGCAAACCAAACGGCCAGGGTCCCCGGAGACTGTCTGGTGAGCCCAAGAGGTTCTGAAACAGTGTATGAGAGACGTCAGATGTGGGCGCCTGGGCGGCTCAGTCAGTCAAGCGTCTGACTCTGGATTTTGGCTCAGGTCACAATCTCATGGTTTGAGAGTTCAAGCCCCGGATTGGGCTCTGTGCTGGCAGTGCGTAGCCTGCTTGGGATTTTCTCTCCCTCTCTCTCTACTCCTCCCCTGCTCTCTCTCTCTCTCTCTCTCAAAATAAAGAAACAAGAAAGAGATGTCAGATGCACCTTTTAAAAATTATCTAGACTTTATAAAAGTATGCACCAATACGTACACAAAGTATACTTATATACCATATGAATATTTACATCTATGTATGTACATAGGTATGTGTCAGTTTTCAAAAGTCTAATTTAGAAGAAAATCAAAGAACACAAAAACTCTATTGAAAAATAAGTCTCCTTCCCACCCATGACCCACAATCCACTTGGCCCCACCTAAAAATCAAATACTGTTTCCAATTTCTTACCCTTCCTCCAGGTCTATCCTAACCATAAGCAAGTATGTGCCTGTACAGATCTCTTTCTAGGCAAGTGGAAACATACCGTACATAGTGGGCATGTACATATGTTGTTTCCCCCTACAATATACCTAGAAAGTCATACCATATTGGCCTATGGGAGCTCTACACAATTTCTCTTCCTTGCTACACATTTCTTAATTGCCCCATCCATGAACGCGTGGGTTATATCTATGTATCTCTTGGTGATTGTATACACATGCGTGACATGACATATACTTATATCTTACGTACTAATACATTTTAGTACACATGTAATATATTTCATATATTTATATTGATGTTTAATTTTATGTTGCCTCATCTCCACATAGGAAACTCTTAAAGAAGAGAATGCAGTGAACAAAAAAAGCTAATTATTTTCTAAGGTAGGAAAATTACTCAGAGAAGTCATCCACCCCCTAGTAGACAGTCTGATTAAGACCTGGGAGTTATGGATACAGCCTTCTTTGCTACATCGTTCATGTTAAGATAATCAGGATTGATGAGTTGTTTCCTGATGGCTCAGTGGACCAGCCTGTCTTTGGGGAAAGCACTTAGTCTTCAAAGCCCACAGACCTGGGCTGGATTCTTTGCTCCGCCATTTACCGGTGGGGTGACTTAACCCCTCAGAACCCCAGTTATGTCATCTGTAAAATGGGTACTTCCTGAGACTGCGTGAGGACGAAGCGTGGAAACATAAAGCACAGTACTTACTCCTGAGTCATCAATGAAAATCAGTCCCTTCTTACATCCTTCACACCGGGGGTCCTCTGGGGAACGTACATTTGTTTAGCCACTGTGGCCGGATGACAGGTAGCCAAGAACACACGCAGAGACCTGTCCAGGCTCTTCTCTTTAATGCTGAGAACAGTAAACATGCGTGTTCACGTTTCCATTGGGTAGGTTTGTCCTGCCTACCAGGTCCTGGCACTGCTAGTCCCTGGGGTTTCCCAAACCCATAAACCCCCAAGGATTTCCAAGGTAAGTAAAACAAGTACTGAGAAAAAAAATCAATGGTTATATACTATGCGAAGTCACTTGTCCCTACTACACGAGTCTGCACAAAATACGATGAATGCAGAGTTAAGAGAAGGCTGGGTTGTTGCAGATTCTGTGTCTCCCTCTCTCTCTGACCCTCCCCTGCTCACGCCATCTCTCAGAAATAAATAAAACATCTAAAAAAGGAGAGAGAGAGAAGGCTGGGGAAGAGGTACCAAAGCAGAATGGCCCTGCCCCAGATGTCACAGGAGAAAGAGAATGGCAAGTTAGTGATGGGGGAGAGAAGGGAGGTCTTCATGAACTTGGAACACTACTGGTCTAGCCTCCATAATCCCTCTATCTGATCCATTTCTACCCTTGGCCCACACCCTGTGTTCCCAACACAGGGGCATGTAAATGCTGTGAAGACATGAAGACAATCATTTTTCTCCAGTGTCTTCCCACCTCACTTAGAATAAAAGCCAGAGTCTTTACAAGGATGTCCCATTTCCTACTTGATCTGCACCTGCCTCCTTCCTGTTCCTCAAACCCATCAGGCACATTTCCACCCCAGGGCCTTTGCACCTGCTGTTTCCGCCTCCTGAAATGCTCCTTCCCCAAGTATCCACAAGGCTTATTCTTGAACCTCTATTTTTCTCCAGAGCATTCACATCTCCGATCACAGTATTTCATTTATTTAGGTGTAAAATGAGTAAGCTCGAGATTCGTGCTTTCTGTTGCATCCGCAATGCCTAACACATGGAAGGCAAACAATAAATATTTGCTGGAAAAAAACAAGTGATTAGTGAATCCTGGCAAAGCAATGGAGGTGTGAAGGATATTGGCAGGTTTTGGGTAAAACAGAAGAGTAAAGAAACAAACAAAGCAGATAAGGTGGGGACAGGAAATTCTGTTCATTCTAAGGTTGTGTCGGCTGCAACATGAGTTCACTCCCCAGTGTGTGGGGAGTAAACTTGCTGGAGCCCATCGAGAATCCGTACCCACGTTTCAGGGGCACATCGGGGCCGCCTCCGGCTTTTCCCAGGGAAAGCAGGAAAGGAAGGGGTGCTAGAGGGTGGGAAGGTGTTAAAATAAGGCATAAAGTATACGGCAAGCAATACCTTTGCTTGGGGAAATGTAACTTACAATGAGACCCTGCATACTTGGGGGGGGGTTATACTTTGTTGCTAAGAATAGCATGCATCGAATCAGCAGAACGGGGTAAACAGGACTCAGCCCCTGAGAGAAGAAGGAATTTTAGAGCTGAGGCACGAGAGGAAGGTGGCCCCAGGGAAGAGGGGAAGAACACGTGGGTGAGGACCGGAGATGAAAGGGAACATCCTGTCGTATGTGCAACTGAGAAAATCCTGAGCAAAGGACCCAGCCGTTTTTTCTCCCGTGGGCCATGAGCACAGCCAGTGTGATTCAGCCGAGCATCTGAGGGCCGAGGTCCCATCTTTTGGGGTCAGAGAACTCCATACTGGTGGCCTACTGAACAACTGGACTTCGACAGTATGGCTGCAATTCAATGGAAGGCCAGAGCCCTGGCCTGGGAGGAGGGCGCTGACTTCTTTGACAGGGAATCGCTGCTGGTCGCTATGCGGGGACTCACCTAGGCGCTGAGGAGCCAGACGCTTTCGAACTCATGTTGTCTTCCCATAATAAATATGGGGCTAGGATGTCGCCAGGCGTTCTGAGAGAAATGGCCTCTGCCTTCAAGGACTGGGGACTGGTGGATGGGGCGCCTGGGTGGCTCAGTCGGTTAAGCATCCAACTTCAGCTCAGGTCATGATCTCACGGTATGTGAGTTCGAGCCCCATGTCGGGCTCTGTGCTGACAGCTCGGAGCCTGGAGCCTGCTTCAGGTTCTGTGTCTCCCTCTCTCTCTCGGCCCTTCCCCTGCTCATGCTGTCTCTCTCTCTCTCAAAAAATAAACAAACATTTAAAAAAAATAATAAAAAATAAAGGACTATGGACTGGTGGAGAAATCTCACAAAAAGGAGGCGGATTCCTTATTGTGTTAGAAAGGGGAGTGACAGAAGAGAACGGGAGGGAGGAAGTGATGTGGCCTGGCAGAAGGCTTCTCCAGAGAAGGTCTTATCAGAGCTGGGTTTTGAAGGGTAAGTAGGAGTTTGCCATTGGAGGAAAGGAGGAAGGGCATTCCGTGCAAAGGCAAAAGCTATGAGCCAGTAGAAACCATCTGAAGACCAGCGAAGGAAGTGGAAAGTGACCATGTGGTGCATGCACGGGGCTGGGGGGGGGGGGGTGCACACAGCTGGAGACGGGGCACCGAGGCTGTGCCCAGCTAAGGACTCCGGAGTTGATCCTGGCCCTGGCAGAGAGCCAGAGGAGGGCTGCAAACAGGCAGATATGCCCGGACTGGTATACGAAAGGCTTTATCCCTGGTACATAAGGAGCCCTGGTGTTTTTAACGGCAGAAGCGATATCCCTTCAGCCACAGAACATTCTACAGTCATATGCCGCCTTCTTTTATGGGAGGGCAAGAGCCAGGCCCCAGCCGCTCCTCTTGCAGACACAGGCCAGCAACCCGCATTGTTAAGATCCATTCTCTAGGATCCTCCGTACTGATGTCCCGCGAGCTTGGGGCCCTTCGCCAAACCGTCCTCCGGCCCATCGAGCCAACAGCACGGCCAAGGTCCTCAGGGAGCAACAGAAAGAAATGCAATTCTGCTCCCACAACCCTTGAGGGACCAGTCGGCCGGTTTGCACGCTACTCATAAACGCGGTGAGTACCGCGGCGCTTCAGATACCAAGGCCCCTGCATAAATAACATCCTATTCAGTGAAAGTTAGCGGAGAAACCCCAGGAAGCATCATCTTGCCAAAGAAACATAATAGAGTCACCAGACTTGAAGCTACAAGCTAGCAGGGGCATTATGCAGCAAGGTCCCCGCGTCCCTGGAAATCCAGTGTTGAGAAAGGGACAGCAGGTAAAACGAACATTGCAATATGCAAACAGACACCGCTGTCAGCCGGGCAGCCCATCAAGATGATGAACGCAAAACTATGCAACAAATAAATCAAGCAGGTACTGTGGGTGTGGAGGAAGAGGTCCGGGGAGGTAACAGGAAGTAGTAATAACACTTGCACAGCCCCTGCTGTACGCCACACACTGTTCTTGGCACTTTATACATATTGAATCATTTGATCCTCACAATGACATAGGAGCCCTTACCATCCTCACTTAGAAATGAGGAAACTGAGGCACAGAGAGACTAAGTAACCTGTCCAAGGTCATACAGCTTCGTAAGTAACGGAGCCTGGATGGAAATGCAGCCATTGTGGCTTCACACAAGGGATCAGTGCTCTGTGCAATTAAAAGCTGTGGTTGGCAAGGCGCCTGGGGGGCTCAGTCAGTTGAGTGTCCGACTTCAGCTCAGGTCATGATCTCACGGTTCGTGGGTTCGAGCCCCGTGTCGGGCTCTGTGCTGACATTTAGCTCAGAGCCTGGAGCCTGCTTCTGATTCTGAGTCTCCCTCTCACTCTCTGCCCTTCATCCGCTTGTGCTCTGTCTCTCTCTCTCAAAAAATAAATTAAAATGTTAAAAAAAATTTTTAAATGCACACTTACTCAACATGAATGACTTCCCAGGAAATGCCTCATTTAACCCACTCGCCCTTGCCCTTTGACCATCCCAGATGAAACCTGCTTATCTACCCCCGGGGGGCACAGACTATTCTCAGTGTCAAAACCTTCAGACCCTGAGGTATTTCTCGAAGGGCAGGTCCATTCCCTGGGCTCCTCCAGGAAAACCCTAGAAGACTGACATCTGAGATGACATCATGCCCTGCAATAGAGCCAGTATAACAGGCCTCTGAATGATGTTCTAATCACCAAGATAGTCTGAGATTCACCCAAGAGTTCAGCAAGACTGGCTTAAAAGGAAGGATGACTCGACTTTGAAGTCAGCACAAAACCTTTTCCTTCTGGACAGCCAGCATTTCAAGCCATTTCTAGTTTGTTGATCCACAAATATCCCCACATTTATAAATAACCTCCCATTTTCAAATTCGGCCATATTGACCAAGACTCTATCAAGCACCCACACCCATTCTAGGTACTAGATCAGTAAGATACGGTGGCCCTGTCTTCAAGGATCTGTCACTATTAAGGAGAAAAATTCACAAGCACGGTAAATTCCGTGTTTTAAGTGTTCCGCAGTATGAAGAGCAAAATGCTGCGAGCCTAGACAGTCAGGAGCATTTCCGTCTCTGCCTTGGGGATGGGTGGGGTCCTGGCAAATTCCCTCCTCCATGATATAATATAAAAGATTGTTAAAGGGGCACCTGGTGGCTCAGTCGGTTAAGCGTCCGACTTCAGCTCAGGTCATGATCTCACGGTTCATGGGTTCGAGCCCTGCGTCGGGCTCTGTGCTGACAGCTCAGAGCCTGGAGCCTGCTTCAGATTCTGTGTCTCCCTCTCTCTCTGCCCCTCCCCTGCTTGCTCTCTCTTTCTTTCTCTCTCTCTTAAAAATAAATAATAAACATTAAAAAATTTTTTAAACTAAAAATGTAATAAAAAAAAAAAGATCGCCAAAGTTCCGTGGTAAAAACACGAAGGTCCTGGCGCTAAGGAGCACAGACATCAGCCCGGACGGAACAGAGAGATTTGCAAAGCTTGCAGAGACCCCGTCTGGGAACGGAACTGGGGAATGTAGGCAGACGAGGAAGCAGACAGCTCTGCGTGACATTTAGTTGCCCTACACCACCCGCAAGTACTCGAGGAACGCACACACTTGTGGTTGGTGGCACGCGTGGATAGATTTGGTGGTCTCATCCCATTTCTTCCTTTTCCCGACAGTCTCTGTATTGCCCCCTCCTCATCGTGAAACTTTTATGAGTCCCTTCGATTTCCGGTACCTCTCAGATCTACCTGCCTTGCAGAGGGGAACACGCTTCTCTGCCCCTGGTCTGCCAAACGTCGCCCCTGCAACTGCCATTTCCCTGTCCGCTGACGTCACAGCCACCTTTGATTCCCCGGCTCGCATTAGACTTGTAACATTACAGGTGTGAAAACGAAATGTCAAATTTTTCTCACTCTCTCTCAAAGAGAATGGCGAGGCAGTAAGACTCGATGAATTCCTCAGACTTAAATGTCTCTCACTTTTCAAAGACTCTTTCTAGAATTATAAAGACGGTGGGCCTCCTCGGGCTGCCTTGGCTTTTACAGTTTGCGTTTCCATGTTTCGGTGGAAAGGTTAAGGTTTGGGAATAGAAGCCTGCGGGAAGACAAACAACTGATATTTGCTCCGTCCTTATAATGTGCCCAAAACACACCAACTATTTGCAGCCCATTAAAACCCAGCAAGGTGAGTACGATGATCTGCACCTGACAAAACTGAAGATCAGAGAGGCTCAGGAACTCACCCGGGATCACAGAGCTCAGATGCAGGATTCAAACAGAAATGGGTGACACCAAAGCAGAGGCTTTTCCATTAGAACCCTCTGGTAAGATGAGAGCACAAGGTTAGCAGTGAGGCACTCAAGAGCCCTGCTCCCCATGGCAAAAAACAGACATAACCCTTTCTTCGAAGCCCGGTTTAAGAAGCCCAATTACCGTCTCCCAGAATTTGTCAGGACAGGAATACTCTAGAACTGGCTGCCGTGTTTTGTGAACAAAGCCTTTCCTGTTTACAGAGCAGTGCAGGGCTAAGGAGTTGTGACGGGGCCCACAGGACTCGGGAAGCCTAGAATACCGACTAGCTGTCCCTTTAGGGGAAAAAGCTTGCCAGCCCCTCGCCTACGAGCATCATTCCGTCTTCCACTAGATGCTGTTCGAAACCGACGATAACAGAGGTTGGCGTGGAGGGAGGAAGGGTAGAAACCGTCAGGGAAAACGTGCCGAGCACTGTGACAGTTAATTTTCTGGGTCAACCTGACTGGGCTCCGGGGAAGCTCAGAGAGCTGGTGGAACACCACTTCTGGGCATGTCTGTGAGGGCGTTTCTGGAACAGACTGAATCAGTGTGCTGAGCTAAGAAGACCCACCCTCACCACCACCCAATGGGCAGAGGACCCAGATAGAACAGAAAGGGGGAGGGGGCGAATTCTCGCTCTGTTTTTGAGCTGGGACACCCATCTTCTCTGGTCCTTGGACATCAGAGCCCGGGCCTCAGGCCTCCAGACCGGGACTGAATTACACCATCTGTTTTCTTGGATCTCCAACCCGCACACGGCAGGCCACGGGACTTCGTGGCTTTCATAATCACATAAGCCAATTCCTAGACTCGATCTCCTCTTACATATACCTGATTATACACTGTAGGCTCGGTCTCTCTGGAAAGCCCTCATATAAGCTCCTACTGCATACACTCAATACGCTGAGCACCTGCTATATACCAGGCACTGTAGCGGATGCTGGGGAGATGGTGATAAACACATCTGCATACTCTAGTGAGACACATACCTCATAATCTATGCTCCAAAGAATTTACTTGGGGTTCCCAAATTATGAAAACTCAGTGTAAGGAGGGCAGGAAGAAAATCTAAAGACGCTGAACTTTGCTGAGAGGAGGGAGGAAGAAGCAATGGTTCTTTTCACAGAAGATGAGGAAAGCTTCCTAGGGTGACACCCAAACAGGGTATTAAAGTATGGTTTGCCAAAGGGAGAAGAGGAGAAAAGGTTCACTGAACAGACAGAAGCGGCTGTGCAAAGGCCCTGAGGTACGAAATCACTCAGCCTGTTAAACCGACAACAAAGTGCCCCCCTGTGGCTGCAGTAGACAGGCCACTGAGGGGGAAGGGCAGTGGACGCAGTTTCAACATGGCGGCTGACAGCAGGTTGTGCAGACAAGCTTGGCAGGTTCGATCCTAACTGTGTGAATCCTGGTTCAAATCCCGGACGCAAGACTGTGGTCTGTGACTTCTGTACCTACCTCTGACGGTCGCTGGGAGGGCACAAAGTGACAAGGCATTTAAAGCACTTCACCTAGTCCCTAATACAGCATAAGCACTGAACAAATACTCACATTGTTACTATTATTGTATCAGGGCTAATAGTAATTCCCACAAACTACCTGCTCTTTGTAAATGGCCACATTCAGCCTCCACTGACGTTTTCATTGGCCAAGAGAAAATTATCAGGGAGCCCGTACCCAGATGAAATGCATGGATCTGGGCTGCAGTGGAAAGTGCGCCCAAATCCGGACGCCACCCCCACTCCCTCGCTGTGTGGTCTGAGAGAGGTTGCCTAAGCTCTCTGTGCACCAGTCTCTCGATCTGTAAACAGGGGATGATAACAGAACCATCCTCCCAATGCAGTTGTGAGGATCAGATGAGACAGTCACATAAGCACACGACACAGTGCTTGGCATGAAGTGAGTGCTCAATAATGTTGGCTATTCACTTACCTTCAAGGTCACTGTTACTGGAGAGAAAGAATATGCTTTCTTCTTCACACTCCTGGTGGAGGAGTGAGGGCTTCTATCCCTCCCTTGGCAAAAAGAATTTTAAAAAAAATTTTTTAATGTTTATTTATTTTTGAGAGGGAGAGAGAGACAGAGCACAAGCAGGGCCGGGATGGGGGAGGGACAGAGAGGAAGGAAGACACAGAATCCGAAGCAGGCTCCAGGCTCCGAGCTGTCAGCACAGAGCCCTACACGGGGCTCGAACCCACGAACTGTGAGATCATGACCTGAACTGAAGTCGGACACTCAACTGAGTGAGCTACCCAGGCGCCCCAGAAAAAAGCATTTTAGATTCTAGACATCTCTAGTGAAAGCAGAGAAAAATATTCACGAAGAATCTTGGAACTTTTAAGTTCTGTCCCAACATTCTGCCCACCCTCATTCACTGAACGATTCCACTAGATTAGCCTCCAAATAAGACTTCCTTAGCAGTGGGACCAAAAACAAAAAAAAACAAAAAAAAAAAACAAAAACTTGGCGTCCCCACCAAAAACATGGTGATGGAGACAGAAGGGAGAGAAGGAAGGACAGACTAGGCGTCCCCACGGGAAGAATGGGAAAAAGAGCTCCCCAGCCGTGCCTGCTCTGTGCCTTCTCCCACACCCGCTGTCACCAACTTTGTATATATCGAGTTTGTCGCAGGCTGCTGAGGAATTACCCCGCATACCGCCTCTTTCATTATCTAAGAGCGGAAGGAATTAGAAGACTATTGGAAGAATATATATAAAACAGCCTCCACTTCAGTCACCAGGAGCTAATAAGTAGGTGCTTATTTAAAAACCAATCTGAAAGTCAAGGTTTCCTTTTCAAAAATCCTTTCCAGAGAGGGCAGCCGTGGCGGAACAGAGGGATAAAGCCCGGAGCGGTACACGTGCTGAACGCGTGCGTCTCAAGGGGACCGCTGCAGATCTCCGAGCATCGTCGGCGGACAATGCTCGCAGGAGGCGCACAATGGGTGGAACGCCGAGATCAGCAGCCACTGACGGGCTCCACCGTCAGAGTCAAGGTGGCTGGTGGCCCCCGTGGCAATTAACAAGGGACTGCCCTCCACACTCAAGGGTGGGGCTCAAGACCGCAGAGACAGCTGCCTTGGAAGGGGGATGATGGAAAGGGCCACTGGAAAGATCAACCTCCGTGACACACATGAACACGCACACATGCAGTGCAAATGCAGGTGTGTGTGCGCACAGAGACACGCACTCACCTTATACACCAGGCACAGTAAAAAGGAAACACGTCTGGGGGCGCCTGGGTGGCTCAGCTGGTGAAGCATCTGACTTCGGCTCAGGTCATGATCATGCAGTTTGTGAGTTCAAGCCGCACGTCGGGCTCTGCACTGACAGCTCAGAGCCTGGAACCTGCTTCGGATTCTGTGTCTCCCTATCTCTCTGCCCTCCCCCCACTTGCTCTCTCTCTCTCTCTCTCCCTCTTTCTCTCTGTCTCCCTCTCTCTCTCTCTCTCTAAAATAAATAAACATCAAAAAAAAGAAGTAAACATTTGTGGGAGTGAGAAGATCCCAGGAGGATTGACTGCTCCTGCGAGTCATCTCCTGCCTGGGAGAGCGAGCATGCTGATTCCTGCCGCCCTCCAGACCGACACCAGCTGAGTACGAGTGTCCCTTCCACGTTCTGATCCAATGTGGATCTGAACCCGGGATCACAAACCCAGATGCCTGCAGGGGCCCAGGGGGCGGGGCGGGGGGCACATCAGTAAATGAAGCGGGTCAGAAGTCAACAGCTAGGAATGGCAGGGACCGCAGGCAATTATACGACCCCACCTCCCCGTCAAGGCACCTGTGGAGTGTGACTGGGGAGGAAGGTGGCCCAGGGATCATTCCAGGTTTTGACTTTTTTTTTTTTTTTTAAGAAGGAAGAAACCCAGAGTTTTATGTGAAATCTCCCAATTTTCAAATAGCCACCGATTCCAAATGGTCTTAGAAGCCCACCCATCCTCTCTGCTGAGAAAAGCAAGGCACAGGCAGCCTTTTCCAGGCCAACTTTCAAACCACAAGACGCGGGGCTTCTGGTCCGCAGCTGCCGCACGAAGCCCCCCGGCCAGACAGGCAGGTCCAGGCAACGTCTGGCTACTCGGCCGCTGGCCCTGCTCACAGCTGGAAGGACCCTCACCCCCTCCAGTCGCCCTGAATTCCTATCACCCAGGAGCGGGTCCTCTGATCGCTGTGTTTGTTTGAGAAACAGACACGGAGGGATCAGACTGCTCTCTCCCAGGAAACACACTCCCTTTTCAAGCAAACAGCAGAGCTGTGAAGATTTAAAAGGAAAAATAAATGACACTAGAAGGAAAAAATACATCTATTGCACGATGGCAACGATGTTGACTTAGATGTGCCTGGGTGAAAAACAGACAGGACAGCCACCAATCTGGGGTATTAGAGAAAGCACAGCCTCAAACAGCCAGTTCTGCGTCCTGCTGTGCCCGGCATGTGTGACGCGGGACAAGTCCCGTGACCTCCTCGTCTCTGCTGCCTCCCCCGTAACACGGGAAGGCTGGGCCTTAAGCTTTACACTTCTAACTGCGCCGGGGGCTCCACACCACCCAGCTCCGAGTCCCACTGTGTGGCCCGTGGCTAAAGACCGCGCCAGGGACACCGCACACCGAATTGAACTAATCTGCAGGGACGCCGAGGAAGCAGCCAGCGTGAGTCTGAGTGGAAGCCTGGTCACTTAGCAGCAGAACCCTGAGCCTGTGACTTAACCCGCATACCTGTTTCCACGGAGAAATACTCGTGTAGCATCGGCAGCGTGCCAGGCACCGCTAAGGACTCGGGCACGCAGGCAGACAGGGAACAACAGCCACCCCGGGCCATGACCAACACGTCTTAATCCAGAGATCAACAACTCCCAGCGCGGGATGCAAATGGCCTGGCCCGCAGAGGCGCGTTTGGTTTGGCCCACACGTTTGTTTCATTTCGTGGGAACCAAACGAAGATGTAAATTCAAGACAGTATGCGTTAGGATCTGATCTGCGTTTCTCTGAAATGAGATGCACTGACAATATTGAGCACCCTCAACCTGCCTCCTCCCCACCCTGAGAATGGGGTGGCGTTGAGTCACAGCCACCCCCTGGAGAAGGCACACCCACTCCTGGGTATTCCCACCGGGGGCCCCCTTCACTCCGCTTGACAGCCATCTGCCCTCCACTCCTCTCCGGGCATCACCCTGCCGCCCTTGGACTAGTACAAAAAAGGAAGGAGAAGAATTCACTCAAACTCAGGACTAGTGTAAAACTCCAGGGGAGGGGGAGGGGAAGGGGAGGGGAGGCTTTTTTGAATAAGACCGTGAGGACGACTATGGCATTGCTTTATCCATAAGGATAAGTATTTGCCTGGCAATCCAAGAAGCTAAAAGTACCCTGAACCACTCAGAGAGAGTGTGCTATGGGAATTTAAAAACCAGAAATGAAAATAAAAGTAACGGAGTGAGCTATTTTTTCCCCCCTTGCAATTCACGAACCTTCTTAAGGTTGATTTACAAACTTTTTTTTTTAATGTTTTATTTATTTCTAGGAGAGAGAGAGAGACAGCGTGAGCAGGGAAGGGTCAGAGAGAGAGGGAGTCACAGACTGAAACAGGCTCCAGGCTCCGAGCTGGCAGTCAGCACAGAGCCCGACGCGGGGCTCGAACCCACGAACCACGAGATCATGACCTAAGCGAAAGTCAGACGCTTAACCGACTAAGCCACCCAGGCGCTCCTGATTTACAAACTCTTATTATGAAAACCTCTCTCTCTCTGTCTCTCTCTCTCTCTCTCTTTTTTTTTTTTTTTTTTTTTGTCAGCTTATATTTCTTCCTTCCCTCGGTGAGTTACATTATGGGGAAGTTCAAAGGAATGTCGGATTTGGAGTCTGGAGGGCTCTGCCTTTGTCCACCTGGTGACATTTCAAGGAGAGGGCTCGGCTCCAAGCTGAGTTACAAGAAGGTTAGTGGTTAGAGCATCAATCAGCCACATTCCCACAGTCTTACTTTCCTTATCTTTCAAATGGGATGATAAGACCTTCCTCCCTCACAGACGTGCCATGAGGATAAAATGGGTAATGCATGTGGAAGTTCACTACACTGTCATCATCTGCAATGACTTTGCTTTTTTTTTTTAATGTTAATTTATTTTTGAGAGAGAGAGAGAGAGAGCATGATCAGGAGAAGGGCAGAGGATCTGAAGCGGGCTCTGTGCTGACAGCAGCGAGCCCGATGGCAGACTCGAACTCACGAACCACGAGATCGTGACCAGAGCTGAAGTCAGATGCTCTGACCCAGGTGCCCTGGCCAAGCGTTTGCTTTTATGTACCATCTTTTGCACCCCCGCACATATCCCCAAAATGCAGGTCTGTCAGGTTACCATGTTGTGTTCTCCTACATCTCTAGTGCTGGACACAACAGCGGCATCCAATAAATATTTCTTGATTATAAAATGATGTGTATGTCCACAGATGACTAATAGATGGGATAATAAATAGATGATGGATGATGGGTGGGTAGATAAAACAAAGCAACAGATAAGTGAGTGAGCAGTACAGACAGACAGACAGGTAGACATTACTGTCACCACTAATATCATCCATATCTCTCCATTCTGGATCCTGACCTAGAAAGTTTGGCCAGTCTGCCAAGCTCTTCTGGATACAATAATTAACATGTTTCCACGAGTTCTATCCACTCACCTGCCCCTGGGTAGACACATTCCTTCTACAATCCACTCTGTACCAAAAGGTCCCTTGAATTTCTCTATAAGGAGATCACGTTATGTGCCTCCTGGCTGCCAGGAGCCTAGGACTTAGGGGAGGCGCCTTCAATATCTCACCTCACCTTCACAGCCCTTGCTGGCAGGCACAGTTGTTCATCCAGTTCACAGTACAAGTGACCGAGTCTCTGACTGGCTAATTGAGCTTCCCAAGAGCACGCTGTTACTAAGTGGCAGTGTCTACTTTCGATCCGTGCCCTTGGACCCAGGTCCAGAGATAGCCCCACACTCCTGACAGAACAGACTAGATGAGGCTGGGCAGATCTTTACATCACCCTGGGATTCGTGACTCTCTACTCAACCCACAAGCTCTTCTTGGCCCCACTTTCTAACCCAGTGCCCAATGAACACTTCAACCGTTCACCAGTCTGGTAACTCAGTTTTGAGCCAAGCCCTCTTGCATGACTGGGGGTATGCACTGGGCAAGGCAGCCATGGTCCAGCCACTTCCAGCTACCCTGCCCCACACGGCCCACGTGGCAAAGTACCATGGCTTTGTCTGAGTTGGCCACTGATTGGGCTAGACCTGGGCATCTGACTCAAAGAAAGTGCATCCATAGGTTGGCCAACAATTACCACGAGGCTTGCTATAGAGAGCTCTGGCCACTAGGGGGCGATGGTACTTAGTTCAGCCAATGAAGATGCTCCCTGTGGACCAGACGGAGCAAATTCACAGAGATGTGGAGAGAAGCCAAAAACCCGGGCAGGACATAAAAGGGACACGAAGACTGTCATAGTCCTTTGGCTGAGGATGTGTCCTGAGTCCTACTTGCAGAATGGCAAAACCAACACCTATTGAATCTCTCTGCTCAAAGCAATGACTGCCCATCTGATGGCATCTGGCTTAGAATTGGGCTCATCATTCTCACCCCAGCTCCGAGCCCCCCTGACGTGGCCTTTATTTCAGGGGCGTTCAGGGAATCAGCATTTTCACCTCCAGCTCAATTCTAACAATGACAAGTGGCAAAAAGCTCCTTATGACTGGGTCTTGACAATCCAAATCCCTTAGAATTGGCTTTTGGGAGGTGACTCTTCAATGCTCCTAACGCCTTGGCCCTCAGAACAAGAGCATCTTTCAGAATAAATTCAGTGGAACAGAATTTCACGCCAGGATGTTTCCTTTTCACCAAAAAAAGAAAAAAAAAAGTCTGCTTCCAAGGATCAAAACCTAACTTTTAATGAGGTTACAGCCTCTGAAAGCCCAGTGGTGGTGGCCTTGCACGCAGCCACTTCACAAAATGTTTCACACGGACTCCACTCTGCCGAGCTCCAGCAGCCACGCGTACCCAGAAACACGCCTGTATAACCACCAATCTCGGCCATTTATTTCTTCCCCTGTCTTCCATCTCTTCCCCTCGAGCCATTTCTCTTCTTTTATGTCTAAGCTTTTTTCTGAGTCAAAGAGCCAGCCGACGGGATCAGAAGATAGCCTCTTGCAAAGCTGCTCTTACCTGAAATAATAGCGCCGTGAGTTCATGTGCACACAGCACTGTGCGGAATTGTTTCCTGACAGCCGGTTCTTCAGTGGGAAAGTGATGTCACCAAGATCTGCGTTCGCGGCCACGGGAGCTGCCCACACGGCAAGGTGCGGGAAAAGAATCTCTGAAATCTTGCACTGGCCACTCGCAAGGACGTTACCCTCCGTTTTCCTATCCATCAAGGAGGAGCAATGTGCCACCCCTGTGCTGCGACTCCGGGGTCACTCAGCACTAGATGTGCCACAGAGTTCGGTGAACAAAATGTGCCAAGTTGGCAAAGGCAGCAGTGATATTTTCCAATGCTGACTGGCACAGGAGAGCGTGATGGTAGGGTTGCCTACTGGGGAAACACACGCACTGCGTGCAGGTGCACATATACATGTGAGTGCACACACACACACACCAACACACACACACAGGGTGTGGCTTGAATTCCAGCTTGCATATGAAGCCACATGTGATCCTTAGCCTTTCTGTGCCTCTGTTTCCTCATCTGTAAAATGGGATTGTGTTGTAAATAGCAAAGGAAAGACAATGATGCAAGTGCCCGTTCTACATTAGCCACAGACACGCCCTTTCTCACCCCCCCCCTTCCTTCGGCAGCTCTGCAGATCACCTCCAATTCACGCCACCTGCTGAGCGCCACACCCCTGAATCCGATAATGGGGACCTCCCTTCAGTGGCCCTACGTGTCCCCAACAGAACTCCTCGCCTCCCCCCCAACACATGCTCATCCTTCTGTGTTCCGTGCAGCACAGCCTGGGACCTCTTCCGCCCAGAAGTCAGCCTGGATAGGGCACTCTCCTTCGCCGAGTCCTTTAGGAACCGCATGCTTATTCCTTGGACTCCGTTCACTGCCTTCCATCCCTGCTTTCCGTCCCAAAGTCAACCCAAGCCGTTACCTGTACGGGTGTTCTAACTGCTCCTCCCACGCCAATCCTCAGCTAGAGCAAACCGGAGCAAGTCACTCCCTTGCTTCGACACCTTCCGAGGCTCCTCTCTACCTTCAGCGTAAAACACGATCTGTTTGCACACGGTGGCCGGCAAAACCCTTTGTCTCTGATGCTCTTCGAACCCTCTGCAGCCACATTGCCTACTTCTTTTTTTTTTTTTATGTTTAATTTATTTTTGAGATGGAGGTAGAGACAGCGTGAGCAGGGGAGGGTCAGAGAGAGAGGGAGACACAGAATCTGAAACAGGCTCCAGGCTCTGAGCTATTCCTCAGCACAGAGCCCGACGCGGGGCTTGAGCCCACGAACCGTGAGATCGTGACCTGAGCCAAAGTCAGATGCTTAACCAACTGAGCCACCCAGGTGCCCCCACATCGCCTGCTTCTAATAAGATGCAGGCACCGTGAGGTTCTGTCTCCTGAATGCCCCCTTCGGAGCTCTGCGCGGACTCTCTCCCTCTGCCTGCGATCCCCCACGCCTCACTTCCCCAGCTGGCGTGAGGAATGCTGAACCGACTGAGCCACCCACCCAGGCGCCCCCAAATCCTGCCTCTCCCAGTTCCCTGGGCAAGTCGCTCAACTTCTCTGAACCTCCCTGCTTTTATTATAAAATGAGAAAGACAACATCGACCTCAGAGGACCCCTATGAGGATTAAATTAACACATACAAATAGGACAGCTGGTACATAGCAACCACTCACAAAATAGTAGAAGCAATAATGCCAGCGGAACACCACAGAGATTCCCAACCTCGGCCTCGGTTTCCATATTTATAATTGAAGGGAACACCCGCGCCCCACCTCCTGGGGTTTCGTCCCTCACGCCCCCCACCTGCTTGCCGCATGGCTGTGTCCCGTGCTGGGAAGGACTCTTCCTGGCGTCTGCGGCCAATCTCAGCTTCTGGTCATGACGCATGCTCCACGCCAGGCCTGTGCGAGGCAGAGGCGGCGCCGCGGCCCTCCGGCCTCCCGGCACACCGCCTTGCTGCGCACAATCTGCACAACTGGACCACGAGCTACACAAGGCAGGCGCGGTGTTTTCTCCCGTGCAGGTGGCTGCAGCGTCCACACCTGAGACGCCCATTACATCCTTGCAGGGGATGGAAAAGCAGCCAATGGGCCGTCCGTTCTCAAGTTCAGGTGAGCGAGCCCCTGAGGCCCCTGACCAGGTACACCCGCGTGGAAAGAAAGACTCTTAGAGAAGCAGGCTTGGCCAGAAGACAAAGAGACAGAGACCTCAGAGGACCCTGGCAAGGGGCCGAATCTACAAAACACCAGCAATTTGAGCCCAGGCATCGACAGCAGATACAATCCGTTAGGCAGAGACCATGATTAACATCTGTAACCAATTAGAAATAACTAAAAAGAGGATCGATGACAGGATCAATGCTGGCAGTGGATTGGAACAATGTAATGATTAGAGCAAAGGCATTGTTTCAAGAGGTAAGAGAGAGGCGGGAGGTGCCGCTCTATTCAGAGCTTCCTATGCGTCTCCCCCTTCCGGGTGAAGAAAATTGGAGGAAATGGGGAAAGCCTGTGTCCAACAAGGGATGTATCTCTACTCCCTTTTTGAGCCATACTGAGAAGGCTGTTCCTTATTCTGGGGGCTCAGGAGGGAGGCAGGGGGGAGTGAGTATGCGGGGATCGTGTGCCCTTTAAAAGATAAATCTGTCTGTAAGACAAAGGTACTTCCATTCAAGGACCCAACTCGGAGCACCTGGGTGGCTCGGTCGGTTAAGCGTCCGACTTCAGCTCAGGTCATGATCCTGTGGACCATGAGTTCGAGCCCCATGTTGGGCTCTGTGCTAACAGCTCAGAGCCTGGAGCCTGCTTCCAATTCTGTGCCTCCCTCTCTCTGCCTCTCTCTCAAAACTAAAAAAATATATAATAAATAAATAAACATTTTAAAAAAGGAGCTATCAAGCCCAGAAAAGACATGGAGGAAGTTTAAATGCACATCCTTGAGGGAACGAAGCCAATCTTGAAACGCTACACCACATAGACCTTCTGGAAAAGGCAAAACTGCGGAGACAGTTAAGAGTCCGTGGTTACCAAGGGCTGGAGGGAGTGATGACCGGGAACTTCACAGACGACTTTTAGGGCAGAGAAAACACTCTGTATGTTACCCTAATTTTTGACGCGTGTCATTATCAATCTGTCCCAACCCGCAGAACGTGTGATGCCGAGAATGAACACTAACACCTACCATGGACTTCGGGCATATAATGAGGTGTGTGTTCGTCCATCAGGGCAGGTGCACCGCTCTGGTGGGGGATGGTGACCTGGGGGGGCCTGTGCCTGAGCGAGGAAGGGACGATGTGTAAATCTTCGTACCTTACCGACGTTGCGGTGAACCTAAAATCGCTCTTTTACAGAAAGTCTAATTTTTAAAAAACGCATTAACAAACAAAAGGACTCTTGAAAGGGCAGCAAAGTCTGAAAAAGTAAATTAATTAATTAAATTCAAAAGAAAATTTGTATTTATTTATGTTTAGAGAGAGCAGGGCCCTCCTACCATTCTTCTAGCAAAGAAAACCTTGATCATCCTCTGCCTCAATTGCTTGAACTGGTATTTCCGGTCTCAGGTCTTTCTGAAATGCAATCGGCAATGTTTATGAAGCACACAGCCGTCACCCCACTAATTGAACACCTTCTATGTGTCAGGCCCTGAGATCTTCTCCAGCCCCTGCAGAGCAGGGACCAAGCTCTATGGAGGATATTAAATCTTTAACCCAGAAAAATAAGCACTATTTTGCTCTCTGAGTCAAAACACTAATCTGTATTGAGCTATTGACAGTAATCGCTGGACTGTGTCACTGTATCAAGTCCCCACCTAGTAAGGGCTCGAGTTTACTGACCACCTAGTATGTGCAGTGCTCTGCCCTAAGCACTTTACCTATATTAACTCGTTCAGTCATTACAACAATTCTATGAACTATGTGTTTTGATTACCCCATTTTACAGGTGATAAAATGAAGGCACAGTGCATTTAACTGACTTCTCTCAGAGTCACTCAGCCAGGGGGTAGCAGACAGAGAGGTTCAAACCCAAGAAGTCTGACTTCAGAGCCTAGGGTAAAGGCAGGTATTGCACCTGTACTAAGTTTAAAGATAAAGACCAGGCGTGTCTGGGTGGCTCAGTACGTTAAGCGTCCAACTCTTGATATCGGCTCAAGTCACGATCTCAAAGTTGTAAGTTCAAGCCCTGAGTCAGGCTCTGCTCTGAGTGTGGAGCCTGCTTGGGATTCTCTCTTCCTTTCTTGCTGTCTCTCTCTTCCCTCTCCCAGCCCCTCCCCTGTTCGTGTACTTGCTCTCTCTCTCTCTCACTCTCTCTCTCTCAAAATAAATAAAAACATTTTATTTTTAAAAATATTTTCTGAAAAAAGATAAGGAACATAAGATTCAAGGGAGTTAAATAATTTGCCTAAGGTCACATGGCCTATAAGTGTTAGAACTGAGATTTGAACACAGGTTTTAAATATATCTATATTTTGGGGCGCCTGGGTGGTTCAGTCAGTTGAGCATCCGACTTCAGCTCAGGTCACAATCTCATGGTTCATGGGTTTGAGCCCCATGTCAGGCTCTGTGCTGACAGCTCAGGGCCTGGAGCCTGCTTCAGATTCTGTGTCTCCCTCTCTCTCTGCCCTTCCCCCACTCGCACTTTGTTTCTCTCTCTCTGTCTCAAAAATAAGTAAGTATTTAAAACATATAAGTAAGTAAATAAATAAATAAATATTTGTAAATGTTAGTTTATTTTTGAGAAGGAGAGAGAGGGAGAGAGAGAGCAAGAGAGAGGGACGGAGAATGAGCGGAGGAGGGGCAGAGAGTGATGGGGACCGAGGATCTGAAGCAGGGTCTGACAGCAGAGAGCCTGACATAGGGCTCAAACTCACAAACTGTGAGATCATGATCTGAGCTGAAGTCGGATGCTCAACTGACTGAGCCACCCATGTGCCCCTGAACCCAGGTTTTAGGAAGTTCGAGAACTCATGCTTCCCAATTGCAAACATACTACAAAGCTACAGCCATCAAAATAATGTGATACTGGAATCAGCATCACCTAACAGGTCCACTAGGTACAGCTGTGCAGGTTGAGCAGGGCACAAGTCTAGACAGTACCATTCACATTGGGATCTAAGCAGATAGTTTCCTCCCAGAGCTGTGCAGTGCACAACCTGCTCAATCTTACATGACAATCCTGACCATATGGAAAACTGATTTTATGAAACTACCAACACAGGTAAGGGGTTATTAAAATAATACAAGACACATAGGACTAGGAACCTGCCCTCAAGTTGTTCTTGATCTCATTAAATAGATAAGGCAGACAAGACGAGAAGGGAAGGCGCTACTATAACAAATGTGGCTTCAGTTCTTTAAATGACGTATGAAGTTTCACAGGCTTTCACTCTCAGGTGCAAGAAAGATACGTAGCTTCAAAGCAGTTTTGCTTCTTTGCTGTGCTGTGCTGTGCTGTGCTGTTAGGTCTTTTTTTTTTTTTTTTTTTTTTACAGTGTTTTCAACTCCATTGTAACTCTATCATTCCCCATCTTTCTGCACCAGCACCGGTGACATCTGTTTCACATAGGGATCATTTTTATCAACAAAGCAATCTTGGTACAAGGATATATTGTAGGTTTCAAGAGGCTGCAGCTGGCTCTGCCTCCACAGAAGGGCTTGTGGTCAACACCGAATTTGGAGACCTGGGTTCTGCTTTGGGGTGAATGAAGCAAGGGAGAGGCACAAATGGCTGTCGTGTGATTGACCTCTTTCATGGCCTGTCTGAATCCCCATGTTACCTTTGCCCGTGACTCCTCCTGGCCACCGTCTTGTTTTCATTCAGACTCACACCTTTCTGGGGCACCTGGGTGGCTCAGTTGGTTGAGCTTCCAGACCTCGACTCAGGTCATGGTCTCACAGTTTGTGAGTTCAAGCCCCGCATCTGGCTCACTGCTATCAGCGTAGAGCCCACTTTGGATCCTCTGCCCCCTCTCTCTCTGTCCATCCTCCACTTCCCCTCTCTCTCTCTCTCAAAAATAAATAAACATTAGGGGCACCTGGGTGGCTCAGTTGGTTGAGCTTCCAGACCTCGACTCAGGTCATGGTCTCACAGTTTGTGAGTTCAAGCCCCGCATCTGGCTCACTGCTATCAGCGTAGAGCCCACTTTGGATCCTCTGCCCCCTCTCTCTCTGTCCATCCTCCACTTCCCCTCTCTCTCTCTCTCAAAAATAAATAAACATTAGGGGCACCTGGGTGGCTCAGTCGGCTAAGCATCTGACTTTGGCTCAGGCCATGTTCTCACAGTTCGTAGGCTCGAGCCCAGTGCCGGGATCTGTGCTGACAGCTCAGAGCCTGGAGCCTGTTTCAGATTCTGTGTCTCCCTCTCTCTACCCTCCCCCTGGTAGCACTCTGTCTCTCTCTCTTTCAAAAATAAACATTAAAAATAATTTTTTTTAATTTTTTTAAATTTTTATTTATTTCTAGGAGAGAGAGAGAGAGACAGCGTGAGCAGGGGAGGGTCAGAGAGAGAGGGAGTCACAGACTGAAACAGGCTCCAGGCTCTGAGCTGGCAGTCAGCACAGAGCCTGACGCGGGGCTTGAACCCACGAACCGCGAGATCATGACCTAAGCGAAAGTCGGACGCTTAACCGACTAAGCCACCCAGGCGCCCCAAAAATAATTTTTTAATAAACATTTATAAAGAAGACCCAAATCTTTCCTCAACTGCAGCACTGTTGAGAGCCTTACAGTTTGTAGATTTATCCAGCACCTTCGCCCCGCATAGCCATCACCATCATCAAGCATCCCCCCCCTCCACTGTAACCAGGGTGCTGGGACTAAATCAAACTCGATCAATGTCATCCTCTGCTTAGAACTCTTCAAGATTCCTTGAGTCTTGCTGTAAGGCTTATAGACTCAAATGTATTTCGGGGCCAAACAGGTAACATAAGGGAAAGAAGCAGGTGTGTGTGTGTGTCTGTGTGTTTTCCTAGAATGCCACCTAGAACTGTATCCTTCCCACGCTGACTTACTCTGCTTGCGTGTTAAAGATGGAGTCTTCCTCCCGTCTACAAAGAAATACATTTTCTCTCTCCCTTTTCATGAAACAGACCTCTCAGGCTAGGCTTTCTTTTCCTTCTTTTGACAGAGACATAAGAAAAGGAACTATTTTACTTTCCTCTTCACTCTAAGATCAGCAACAGGGCACCTGCGGTAATAAAAGAGAATGGATACTCCACTTCTGTGTCGGGGACAGAGTTGGGGAGGCGAGACTCGGGCAGGCGGGACCAGGGGCTCCCACCAAAGATGGCAGCCTTGACCGACAGCCAGCCCGTTGAAACCTGGGAAGACGGAGGGCCCACTGCTGTCAAGTTTGCTGATTTCTCCAAGAGCAGCTGCTGCTGCTCATTAAAAACTGGGAAATGAATTCATTCTTTAAAGCCTGAACGGAGCAGAGCTACAAGTCAGATGCAATCTGTGGCTTCCATTTTACGACCTAGAACACAAAAGTTACCCTCATCTCCTGGCACTGCCCTGGTCTCGGTGCTAGATGAATCCCCTAGCTCATTCACCCTTAAAACCTCTCCAAGTGTGTTGTTTTCCCACCTTCGCGCCTTTGGACACACTGCTTCCTCTTCCTCCTCTTCTACCTGGAAAATCTCCTCCTCCAAAGCATGTCTTAAATGGCACCACCTCAGTGAAGCTTTCCCCAACTCCCCTGGCAGAGGTAATCACTGCTTCCCTCAGGCTCCTTCAGGCCTCTGAACATTAAACTATAAACCCACTTTTTACATTACGTGCATTAATTTCTGTCTCTCTTAATAGCACAGGAACTTCTTAAAGAAAGAATTATGCCTTATTGACCTCTGTGGCTCCAATACTAGCAATGGGACTTGTAGCGTAGGCTTGCATGAAAATCCATTGTATGGATGTATGAAGGATGGATGGATGGCTGGCTGGATGGATGGATTGGATGGGTGAGTGGATGGATGGAAGGAAGGAAGGAAGGAAGAATAGATGAATGAGTGGATAGATGGATGGATGAATATATCAGTGGGTGAATGGATGAATGGATAGCTTTTGTATGAATAAATAGATGTATGGTGGATAGATCATGAATTCTGGAATATGCATGGAGGGAAGGAGGGAGGAGAGGAGGAAAAGATAGGTAGATAGATGAATGATAGTTTCTGAACAGACAGATACATGAATGGATGGATATATAAATCCTGGATAGATGGATGAATGGACAGATAGATATATGATGGATACATTAAAATGCTGGAATATCGATGGAGGGATGGATGGAGTGATGGATGCATGGATAGATGGATTATGTGACTGGAGGCTCCTCACTGGGGCTTTAAGTGCCAAGGACTAATCCAAGTACTCTGGATTTATTTAGGTTCCTAGATCACACGAAGCTCATTCCTTTACCAGGGACTTTGAATGTGCTCTTTCCCTAGCTCTTTGGGAAGACTAGCTTCTCGCGATTCAGGCTTCAACTCAAATGAAATCTCCTTAGAAAAGCCTCTATCAACCATCCCAGTCATGAGAACCCACAACCAAGTCAGTAATTATTAAGTTATTGTGCTTATTCGTAATTCTTCCTACCTGAAACTGCTTTGTCTATATTTCTGTTCACTGTCTATTTTATGCCTCCCACTCTCCTCCCCTACAGAGCTCCATGAAGGCACTGCTATATGCCTGTGCCTTCCACTCTGTCTGGCATGTTGTAGATGCTGAACAAATATCGAATAATAAAGAAGGAAAGAATCAATGACATGAACGAGTGGAATCCACTTCTTTGGTGCTTTTACTGGTCTCTATGGCATCAAAAAAAAAAAGTGGACATAAGAAATCTTTTGTCCTACTAAGATTTCTTCTCGGAGGCTGGGTACAATAATTGTCAAGAGCCTGGAGTTTAGAGTCAGAAAGACTGGGTTTGAGACTAGGACTCATCACTTGTCACCACTGAGCGACCTTGGACAAAACCACCTGAGTGGCTGAGTCTCAATTTCCTCATCTGTCAAACAGATAGAGTAACACAAACTCATGGAGAATTTGTGAGGATTATATGATCATCGTGCATGGAAAACGCTCTGAGCGCAGTCTGCCACAAAGTAAGCACTCGAAGGCCATGCGCCACCAGGGGGCAGCCGTAAGGTCATCCTGCCCACCGACCACTCACGTTAGGAGAGACGTGGCGTGGTCACATACCCAGGCTTTGCAAGCTACAGCCCTGTGAATGCCTCCTGGGCTGGACAAGTGTCCAAAGAGGTGTTATCATCCTCTGTAAAATGCACTTGGCTTTGAAGAAAGAGGCAGGGTTCCCCCTCTGCCCTGGCCAGGAGGGGACCCAGTATCCACACCCAGAGCCCATAGAGCACTTGTTTATAGACTGACTTCCCCTCAGCAAGGCCGTTTTCCCAGGGAGCCTACTACTACCACACACGATTTCCTTGGAAGTCAGGCCGCCATCTAACTGAATCTTTGCGGGCCCAGCATATGTCAACATGGTATTTTGCTAAGAAAACTCATAAAGGGGATTGCCGGCTGCAATACGACACTCGCTCTATAATACCGTCAGTCTAATTGTTTCCAGAAGCAAACAATTAAACAGTTTATGAGGAAAACTCTATCTGTAATTGTGGGGGCCCTGCACAGCTGCTTCCTTAGCATTTCCTAAGCAGTTGGAAACTGGCTGGTGCAGATATTAAAGTACAGTATGTATTTAGCAATATGGCACCTAAATGCATCATAGCGGACCTATCGGGGAAATAAACAACATTCAAGTGTATTTTTGGAAGACAAATACTCGATACGTCATTAAATGCATGGTTTGCGGTTAGTGGTTCGTCTAAGACAATGGAGAGAGAGCTGTGTTTCACGTGTGTGGCTTCTGAGGAAATACAGAATTGATTGTAAGAATGATTGAGGATTTTTAAAGAGCCTAATCCCCAAGCCGGCAATGCCCTTTGTTGCTTTTTTTTCTCTCCTTCTTTTACATTTTCCTATAATCCATTCAGACAAATCCCTTTATCACGTTGATTTCCTCTCCTCATTAGGACCAATGTGATTAATTACTAAACTTTTTCCTCATTCTTGCATAACTTTTAGGTCTCATTTTTCATGTGCAGAATGGCCTTTCGCATTCAAGTACACATATCTGCACACACACACCCCAAAGCGTCTCCATTTTATGTCTCCAGGTTATTCATAATACTTTTCCAACTGGCCCATTCAGCTGGCCATTTGCAATCATGAGATATATCTAGTGCTGGCTGAGCAATATTGGAGAAGAGCCCAACACCTTGATTTGATCACAGGTTGGCATGATTAGTGACTTAGACCCCACAGTCCTTCATGAAACTCGTCTTCTTGTGACCTGGGCAGGCCTTCTGGCCCAACCTCCACCTGTGTATCTCCCAAGCTGATCTGAATCACTCCCTGGCTTGGAAGCTTTCAAGCAGTCCTGGATGTAATCTTCAGAGGAAACCCAAAGAAAATGAAAAGAGTGGAGCAGATTTAAAACTTACTAGTCACAGAAGCACGGTGGGAAAGCTAATTTTGTAACAATCTAAGGCATAATGACCCAGAGCCTTCCTTTCATCCGTCTTGGGCTGGGGCCACCACCAACCAGCAAGGCCAGTCCTTGCCCACCCAGCTTCCAGCAATCAGCCTAACCCTCCTTCCCTGGAAACCCCGCCAAACAGCAAAGAGAGACATGAAAGGCAGGCAGATTTCAATCTAGACCCGCTGCTCCCCACCAGCGCTTTTGTTCTAAGATGCTCTTCAGTCTCTAAACAAACCCAATTCCCGTTCGGCGCAGTGTGAAGCCGGAAAGAAACAGAAGTCTGTTAGCACCATTCAACTACCTGATGACATTTCAAACTCCTGAACGGAGGGACTCTAAACACAGATTATGAACAAAAGCCCTGAGTGCTTTGTAATTATTTATATGTCATTCCCACATAATCACTGTCGCCCCGGCACTCACGGAGCTTAATTCCTGGCTTTGTGTAATGTTCTCTGACATTCTGTGAGTCAAATTACAAGGATCCTCAGCTCAGTCTCTGCCACCTACTGCATTTTCCCGGTGATGGCCACAGTGAAAGAGCATTTCCGTGACTGGAGATCACGAAGGAAAGCCGAATGTGGCCACACATGTATACACGTGAGCACACACACACTTTGGGGGGAAATGGTTCTTCGGAAGTGGACAAAGGGCTTGTGGCAATGAGCCGTTTCAGACTGGGCTGTGGCCAGGACCTACACAGCTGTCCTCTCCTGTACGGTCGTGGGTCTCCGGCGCGGCGTTAAGCATCCTTTGGTTCTTTACGCATCCACAGGTACATCAAGTGCCAGCTTCCTGGCTTCCCTCCACTGGCCCTCCCATCAAACAACAGGGACTCTCTGTAAATTAACATTCCTTTCCTCCTGCCTGCCCTGCCCTCAAGTTTTCAAACATAACAACAATCTAAATGAAATAATGAGAGAGACTCATTCTAATGCTGTGGAGGGAACAGTTTTATTGCTAAGGCAGCAAAGAGAGCTAATTGAATCCACTGGAAAGAATGAAGTGGAAGGGAAAAGGACGGCGAAGTAACATGATGGGACGACGAAGACAGGAGGGGCTGGTGATGTGCCCACACGGGCACACGTGCGCGTGCGCACACAGAGGGGCAGGAAAAGTGAGTGGGAACCTGAATGTTCGCAGGGGAGAAGCCGTGATAGGTATGAATGCAAATGGCTTCCATGACGGCCATGCTGCCATATTAGATGGGGAAAGTCACAGAGGTCTACACACAGGCGCAGAGGTAACACCAAGTCTCCACAGTCTGTGTGGCAGTGGTTACAAAACTGAGCTGCCACGTCTCTGCCGCTTCTTCTATGGAAAATGGAGGTCTCCATCCCCTTCCCTTGAATCCAGGTGGTGGGTTTCATCTCCTTGGACCTTTAGGGTATAAAGCAGTGCTCTGTGACTTCCGAGGTTAGTTCATTAAAGAGCATGCAGCCTCTACGCAGAGCACTCACTCTTAGAGACTCAAGCAACGTGAGAGGTCTGACTTTCTGGCAGTCACCATGCTGTGAGGAAGCTCAAGCCATACGGACAGGCCACAAAGAGGCATCTGATCAACCATCCTGGCTCAACCCAGCCTTTGCGTCTTGCCAGCCCAGGCCCCACACATATGAATGAAGAAGCTTCCAGACGATTCCAGCTCCAGTTCATTTGAGTTCTCCTAGCTGAGGCCCCAGGTGCTAAGGAGCCTCGGGCCCAAACCAACCTTGCTGTGCACCGTTCTAGCCTCCACCCCCCACCCGCCATGAATCCACAAGCCTAATAAAATCATTGTGTCACAGGACAAAATCCTGTGAGTTTGTTACATCGCAGTGGCAAACCAGGATATGTTTCTTTCCTCTGCTTCTTCATGCAGTGATCAATTTCTACACAATTAACCTTAGTTTCAGCATCTGGAAAATGGGAGTAAGGCACTAATCTCTCCCTCACAAAGCTCTCTGAAAAGCCACCAAAAGAAGATAATAGTAGTAATAATAGAAATAATAACCAACATTTCTTGGAGGCTTCTTTTGTTTCACAGCCCATTTTACATAAATTAAAAAATTTAATTCTCGGGGCACCTTGGTGGCTCAATTGGTTGAGCATCCGACTTCCGCTCAGGTCATGATCTCATGGTTCATGAGTTGAAGTCCCATATTGTGCTCTGTGCTGACAGCTCAGAGCCTGGAGCCTGCTACAGATTCTGGGTCTCTGTCTCTCTCTCTTCCTCTCTCCTGCTCGCTTGCTCTCTCTCTTTCTCAAAAACAAATAATAAAAACACTAAAAAATAATAAGAATACTTTAATTCTCTTAACAACCTCATGAAAGAAGTTGCTATTCCGTCACAAATGGGAAACTGAGGCACAGAGAGACCAGTAGCTTTGTGTGCACAAAGTTCACAGTAAGAAGCAAAAGATGAATCTATCAATCAGAGCAATCTTGCTCCAGCTTCTCAGGCATTTTTTTCAAAATCTGCTTATAAGGGCGCCTGTGTGGTCCAGTCGGTTGAGCGTCCAACTCTTGATTTCGGCTCAGATCATGATCCCAGGGTCGTGGAATTGAGCCTTGCATCACACTCTGCACTGAGCATGGAGACTGCTTAAGACTTTCTCCCTCTCTCTCTCTCTCCTCCCTGCCCCTTTACCTCGCTCATGCTCTCTCAAATAAAAATTAAAAAACAGAAAACCTGACAAAGATGAACAAACACACAAGACGTCGCCTGATGCATATTTCTGCTGCTGATACTATTGTTGTTTTTGTTAAAAATCTGATCATTAATCGGCACAGGCTTGGGAAGCACAAAAAAGGGTTCTTCCTACTTCTCCTCTTTTACCAGCTACAAGGGAACCTTGGCATGGTCTGTCCACTCCTCATCATCTCCCCAGCCTCCAGAAAACGGGAAGAATATTCATTTTGTGTATTTCATATGCCAAAAAGATTTCAATTTCACGCTGTACTGAATCTTAGAAATGCCCCCCCTTAATCCTGTTTTTATTCTAGGCCAGTATAAAAAACTTTAATATTTCCTAATGGAGTGTACATTTATTCATTCCTACCAATCTAATGGCAATTTATGAGAAGTCAGGCAATAGCCAGTAAGATAAGCTTGAAGCTTTGGTTCTAAAAGTTCAATCAGTTAACCTAGGACAGCAATCACTTCTCCAGAATGAATAATGATGTGGAATAATATTTGGATGGAGATAAACCCTTTTTGCATAGAAAATTGCATTATCATGTGCAGCATCTCAGCTGGATATGTAAGTTTACCAATAAGGATATTGCTTCATGCATTTTTATCACGGAGCTTTTTGATTCTGAGATTTCCAGAGGATTCTGCATTGAGGGAGGAATCTTTAATGTTTGTATAATGCGTGATGCTCTCGGGGCTATAGATGTGAGGGTGGGAACGCAGGAGCTGGGCTCTGCAGCTTCTGAAAAGCTGCCACCACATTTTCCCAGGGGTCTCCATCCCACTTAAGCAAGGGGAGAAAGCCAGCAGTGCACAGTGAGGCTGAGTTCTTTAAAGAAATGGCACTGAAAATAACCATCGTGTCAATTTCGGCTAATGGGGCACAGTATGGGCTCGTTTTAAAGCGAGGAGGAGTGGCATGCAACCATTAAGAACGAAATGCTTAAGCCATATGTGAGCATGCCCATCCAAGCACAACCAGGAACCAGTAACTCTGGGGAGAGCTCAGCGCATCTCTCCCACAGACTTGGAGATGGACCTCCCACTGACCAGGTCCCAGACAACCATTAGGGAAATATAATTATAAATGAAATTAGTGAGAAAGTAGCCGACGGGTTTTTTCCACTGGAGCTTCAAAGACTCCTTCTGATGTGACATAGAGAATTAATTCCTGAATTCCACCAACTTCCCTTCACAGGTGTGATTGCTGAAGCATTTCAGATGCAACACCTGTTTGCCAGCTGACATGTGTATTTGAGAGCACCCTTTCAAAGTCAGGAGGGAGCGAGCTAGCAGAAGCCCTCTCTCCTCCCACCACTCCCAGCATTTATGAACTGATTCAAGCAAGATTTCAATGGAATTGTCTACCATGCTGGCTCTCCACGGAGGAGATAGCCACACGTGGCCACCTGAAGGAAGTTGAAAACTTCCACCAAGAATCTATTGGTGCCTACTGGCAGATAAGTGTAGTGACTAAGAGCACAGAAACTGGTGTCAGGAAGACCCAAGCTTGTGTCTGTTACTCATCTCTTCTCTCTGTGCCTCAGTTCCTTCCTCTGTAAAAGAGAGGCAAAAACGTCATCTGCTGAGAGGCACTGAAGGATTAGATGACAAATGCAATGGCTATGGGTGCTCCTCTGCCACTGTGAGCAACTGTTCCTTTCTGGTTCAGAAGGATTGACACTCTGCCACCACAGGCTAAGTCCCATCCTGCCAAAGTCTTACATGAAGACCAACCAAATATGGTGGCCTGCAGAAGGCAGCAAAAGCTCAGTGTTCAAATAGGTGCTGTCCACGACCAGGGGTGCTGAACTCGAGCCCCATCTCTACCTCCCGAAATAGCACTCACTGCTATCTGACTATGGAGTCCACAGCTTCTGAGGCCAAAAATCTATGAAAAAATGAGTAGAGTCACATCAAGGACTAATGCAGAGGGTGTTTTTACATGTCAGCCATCAAATTTCTCTCAATTTTTTCCTAATTGTGACAGTTAATATCAACATTTGACTTGCAGCCTGATCTTCTCCGTGCTTGCTACACACCTTATGCTCTGAACACCTGCAACTCTTCCTTCCTCTTCAAACAGCTCATATCCACTCACATCTCCATGCTTTGGTGCCCATGGACTGCTTTATTCGGGATGATCTAATCCTGTTCTCTGCCTAGCAAACTCCTTCAAGCTCCAAACAACCATCTCTATAACACATTCTCTGAATCTCCTCAGCCACATTTCTTTGCTGACCGATATAGTACTTTTACATCACATTATGACACTTGTAACCATTTTGTGTTCAACTAATTCACCTGAAAGTATTCTTCAAGGACTGTCACCAAACCAGATATTGTCATAGACACTGGGGATTCAATTCAATAATGAGCAAAAAACAGGCATTTGCTCTTAATCTTGAGAAGCTCACAGTCTAATGGAGGAGACTTAGAATAAGCATGGAATCAATAGGTGAGTCCGCAGAACAGTGCAGTGTATGAAACAAGCACCTGATGCGCGAGAGGGATGAAGAAAGCTTTCCAGTGGAAGTGGAATCTGTACAGATCTAGAGGATGACTTAATCAAGGGAAAATGGGAAGAAAAGGCAGCGGGCGTTTCTACTTCAGTATCTGCCACATGTAACATCCAACAAATGGCCCCATGATGCTCTAGAGACCAAGAGAAGAAATGAGAGCCAAATGAGACAATGTTTAGGACAAATCAGAGCTCATTTCTATCAAAACATGTAGATGAGGGAATCTCAACTTTAATGGTATACAAAAGGCTGCATACTATATGCTTCTTTTAGAAAATTCTATACAAGGTAAAAATAAATTTACATAAAGCATATTTCTTAGGGCCAGAATAGGGGAGGGGCTGCAATGGGGCACAAGCGTGACAAAAACACTCTGTATCTTGATGTTACATATGACTGCATACCCTCATTGAAATTCATCAGTTTAGGGGTGCCTGGGTGGCTTAGTCGGTTAAGCGACCGACTTTCGCTTAGGTCATGATCTCGCGGTTCGTGGGTTCGAGCCCCGCGTCAGGCTCTGTGCTGACAGCCAGCTCAGAGCCTGGAGCCTGTTTCTAATTCTGTGTCTCCTTCTCTCTCTGATCCACTCCTGCTCATGCTGTCTCTCTCTCTCTCTCTCTCTCCTAGAAATAAATAAAAATATTAAAGGAAAAAAAAAGAAATTCATCAGTTTAACACTCAAATTTTGGGAATTTTATTGGATGTAAATTAGACTTCAACAAAACTTGATTTTAAAGGAAATAATACTTAATGTATGTAAAAATATATAGCATGGCCAAGGATTTTACATCTTTTTTTAACGTTCATTTATTTTTCAGAGAGAGAGCAGTGAGAGGCAAAAGGGGTGGGTGGGGGGTGGGAGGTGTGGGGAGAGACAGAGGATCCAAAGTAGGCTCTGTGCTGACAACAGAGAACCCAACGCAGGGCTTGAACTCCCGAACCATGAGATCATGGCCTGAGCTGAAACAGGACACTTAACCAACTGAGCCACCCAGGCGCCCTGGATTCTACATCTTTAATAAGTGTCTCTAGCAAATCTGATATGGATGGTCTGGGAAGAACTATTCGAGAAATGCTGACAGATTGATCATCCACTCAAAGTCTTACTCGGGAAGGTCTCTAAGTTGTATGATACATGACCTAATGCTTGATCCTGTTCAAAATGTTATCACCAACCTCAGTGTGGCAGAGACTGCCAGCGGCTCAACTCACCATTTATTCTTTCATTCATCTTTAGTAAAGAATCCATATTTGAGAAGGTTACATAGTTCCCCAGTCAAAAGACTATTTCCCAGCCTCTCCTGAAACTAGATATGGCCATGTAAATAAGTCTTGGCTAATGGAAGGTCAATTTCAGGATTTCCAGGGAAACTCTGGACAAAGACATCCCTTCTTTGTCTCTTCTCTATTCCTCTCACTTAGGATATGAAGCAATGGCTAGAGCCCCATATTTAACCTTGAGGTAGCATATTATAGAGGAGAAACACCTGTTAAAGGGAGCCTGAGTCTCTAATGAGCATGGAGAAATTACACACTCTATTAGACCAAGCCTAACTCTGGGCTTCTTTTATGTTGAAGAGAAAAATAAACTTCTGTCTTACTTTAAGACACTGTTTTATGCAATGTTTCTGCTAATACACAGCTGAACCTAACTCGTACATATTTATTGACTTTGCATTTCACATCAAGCTTGTTTCATTGTCCAACGTGCTGGGGGCAGAATCAAACTTCAGGCAGATTTCTAGACCCACTAAAAATAGGACTATAAAAGATATTTGGTCAAAACTGGGACGAATAAAAAAAGTTTCTTAAGGGTCCCGGTGGACCATAGGACCCAATATTAGTCAATCGTGTGATACAGATGGGGTTTTTTATATTTTTTAAGATGTTTTTATTTTATTTTTGAGAGAGAGAGTGTGCAAGCACAAGTGGGGGAGTGTCAGAGAGAGAGCACAAGCAGGAAAGGGGCAGAGTGAGAGGGAAACAGAGAATCTGAAGCAGGCTCCAGGCTCTGAGCTGTCAGCACGGAGCCCAACGCAGGGCACAAACCCATGAACCATGAGATGATGACCTGAGCTGAAGTCAGACACTTACCCGACTGAGCCACTCAAGCGCCCTGTGATGTAGATGGTTTAAAAAACTGTTTCAGTCTCATGCTATATTCACGGAGGTGTAGTATACAAAACACAGAAGATGAACCTTTGCAGACTTGTCAAAAAACAGATGAAGCATTGAATTCATTTCTGGACATGTCAATTGAAGAACACAATGGGATGATCTAGAATGGAACGCAGAGTGTGGTCCAGAGCCTAGAAAATGTCAGCTAAGGAATCTACCCTGGGGAGGGGGACACTGGAATGGGATGACACAGACAATGGGAAACAGTTGTAAAGCCACCATGTTCTAGAACAGTAAGACTCATTCCACACAGCTATAAAAGGAACAAGTGGAAGAGGATGCTCCTCCTAGGGGGTCCGCAGAAGACCCATCAAACCAAAAACTAAGCTGCCTTACAGCATATTGACTTCCCTGATAGGCTGGCTGATTGATTTACACCTCACCTTGTTCCCAAAATAAATAACATTTTTAAAGTGATTATGTGATAACACTGTTCTGAGTGCTTTATATGTATAATTCATTTGATTCACACAACACTCTTAAGTAGTTACTATTATTATCCCTATTTTTATGGATGAGCAAACTGAGAAAGAGAGGTTAAATAACTTGCCCAAGGTCACACCAACAGAGGATGGATGTAAAAGCCAAGATTTAAAGACAAGTGTTCTGGGGGCACCTGGGTGGCTCAGTCGGTTAAGCGTCGGACTTCACCTCAGGTCATGATCTCATGGTTCGTGGGTTCAAGCCCCACATCGGGACCTGTGCTGACAGCCAGCTCAGAGCCTGGAGGCTATTTCAGATTCTGTGCCTCCCTCTCTCTCTGGCCCTCCCCTGCTCACGCTGTCTCTCTCTTTCAGAAATAAATAAAATATTTTTTAAAATAAATAAATAAAGACAAGCGTTCTGGCCTTCAGAACCCACGAGTCCATCACCAGAAATTTATACTCCTTCTTCCTCACTAGAACATGCAAAGCTTCTTTATTTTTACTGAATGTAGATCTCACCGTGAACCGAATGTTGAGATGATAATTAGGTAGACCTAATTAGGTGGACCTCTCGGATACCTTCAAAGACCTGGAGCTTTGGAGGAGCTCAGTAGGATTCTGATGTGGAACAGATAATACCTTGAGCTCGGGACATGTAAGATCTGATGTGAATTTAACACAACGGGAAAGTTCAAGAGAGGCATTAGAAATATGCTAAGGCACACATTTGTCAGAACAGTCAAGGCCAGAGATAAAGAATGTGAGAGCAACCTTTGGATATGTGACAACAGAGGCCATGAAGCATTCACATCTGAGAAGGCAGAAAGCAGAGACTGAGGTTGGCCACCATTAAGGCTCAAAGCATGAACCACAGAGTGGAAAGAGGAAGCCAGTGACAGCTAAGCAGAGAAACACACTTGTGCTACGGAAAATAGTACATGAGACTTTCAAATGGCTTAATGATAGAGAAGTGAAGGTCTCTGTCGCTTTTACTTACCTGGAATTCATTCATTCCCCCTTCTCCTTCCAGCAGCACCCACCCATATGCTCCTTGGAAACACCCCTCTCTGTCATGTTTTCCTAATACGATTGACCGCATTCCCCCAGAATCCAGGACTGCCCATGTTTCAGACATGGCCAACCAGCAATCCACTCCCCCATCCCCATGGCTGGCTTAGAATGGACATACGAGGGTGTCTGGGTGGCTCAGGCAGTTGAGCATCTTGACTTTGGCTCAGGTCACAATCCCAGGATCGTGGGATCAATCCCTGCTTAAGATTCTCTCCCGCTCGCTCCCTCTGCCCTTCTCTCTCCCCTGCTTGTGCTCACTCTCTCTAAAATTAAGAAAAAAAATTTTTTTAATTAAAAAAAAAAAGAATGGACAAGGACCCAAATGGATCCAGTGAAGAATCAACAGTGAGACTTTCAGTGGAATTCTTAGAAAAGGTGCTTCTCTTTACAACCCAGGGTACCTAGGCTAGAAAGATGAATGCACAGAGCTTCTGGGACCATCTTTGCCGCTACAGGGAAAGCTTGTCTATAAATAAACAAACACAAAACTACATCTAGGGGACTGCATGGGGGGGGTGCCTTTGCCCACCCAGATCCAGCTATTTGAATATTTACATATGGCCCCTGGATTTTTCAGTTATGGAAGCAAATAAATTCTCCTTTTCAGTTGGCTTCTGTCACTTACCCCTGAAAGTGATGCCCAATATATCACTACTATGCTTTAGAGAGAGCTCTGTCACAACACGGGTTTCTTTATGTATCCATGACTATTAAATCACAAATTCTTTGAGAGCAAGCATCTGTTCTCCCTAACCCCGCAGCAGCACCAAGCTTAGAGCCAGGCACGTTAGAAACAAACCCCAGTGTGGGGCGCCTGGGTGGCTCAGTCGGTTAAGTGTCTGACTTCGGCTCAGGTCATGATCTCACGGTTCTGTGAATTCGAGCCCCATGTCGGGCTCTGTGTTGGCAGCTCAGGGCCTGGAGCTGCTTCGGATCCTGTGTCTCCCTCTCTCTCTGCTCCTCCTCCACTCATGTTCTGTCTCTCTCTGTCTCTCTGTCTCTCGCAAAAATAAATTAACTAAAAAAATTTTTTTAAAAAAAGAAAGAAACAAACCCCACTGAATTCATTTGACTCAAGGAAATGAAATAATACAGGCAAACGGGCATCATAAACTTCAGAGCATTTTCTACTATTATTCCAAGCAAAGACAATGTAATAGGCTCTCTCTATTTTTAAAACTTACTGAATCTGAAATTCAATCAAGTTCATCGATACGAGGTACCCTCGGAGTATTCTGTTCAGTTCCAGACAGTCCTACCAATCTGAGCCCGTAGCTAGTTTGGTTTTTTTGTTTTGTTTTGTTTTTTGTTTTCTTTTGGGGTTTTTTTCTTCTTTCTCAAATGCATTCTTAAAAGAAATACACTGCTGGTACTTAAAATCAAATCTTCTTGAGGTAAATGCTTTTCCTTATACAAAAACAAAACACAGCAAAAACGAATACGGAGTACATCCTTTAAAGTAATAAAAGAAACAATTTATGACCCATCTCTGATGTTCAGATGCAAAGGGGACAGAAAAAATGTCTGTGGATAATGAATCCTGCAACATTCGTGGAGGTCCCGCATGGCAAGGAAAAGCAACAAATGATTCAAAAATAGAAACCCCTTCAGTGCGAACACTTTTTGCAGAAGTAAAAGTAAGCACACCACGCACAAACCGTACAGTGTAAGCCAAAGTATAATAACAAGATTCTAAACAGAAACTAAGAGTCTATGATTTTTAGATTTTTTTACAATTTTAACATTTATTCATTTTTTGAGAGACAGAGTGTGAGCAGGGGGAGGAGCAGAGAGAGGGAGACACAGAATCTGAAGTAGGATCCAGGCTCCGGGCTGTCAGCCCAGAGCCCGATGTGGGGCTCGAACCCACGAAGCACAAGATCATGATCTGAGCCGAAGTTGGACGCTTAACTGACTGAGCCACCCAGGCGCTCCTGGAATCTGAGATTTTTAGGCCCAGCAATCAGAAACTCTCACTGTATCTTTCAACTACATTCACTCCTATACTCTTCCTTTCCATGCATTCTAGCAAGCAGATTAAAAAGGAAGAAATAGGAAAAAAGAAATGCCATCTACTGTAGCAATAAAGAACCCACATTTGGGAGGGCAGGGAACGTGGGAGTTTCTGACTCTGCCACCGTGTGACCTTGGGCAACTACTATTTCTACTTCTCTGAGCCTCAGTTTCCTCATCTGTGTAAGGTGGTTGGGACTGAGTGAGAAAATAGGTTAAGTACTACCAGAGGAGTCGTCCCTGTTTTAAGAATCCTTTCATTGTGCATGGTTTAAATCGGCCCAAATCAACAAGACTCGGCTACATGAAGGGACCGCAGCCCGAGGGCCTGGTCACTAACTACTACCTGTCCCATCTTGATCAAGGTAATTCACCACGTGCAGTGGGAATCACTTGGAACCTAAGATCTTTGAGGCTCATCCCATCTAAGGACCTGTTCAAACCAGACAAATACTTATATTTCAGAGAACGGACAAAACAAAACAAAACAAAAAACATGTCTTTGGCGTAGATGTTGCCTCAAGCACCGGTTACACAGTCTCTCGGATCTCATCCCTACCTTTCTACAGGAAGCCTTGAAGAGGTGCTCTTACATTCATCACTTGGGCCACAGGAAGAAGGCAACATCCTAACAGCATCGATCCCCCCCTCATCGAAAGGTCTGTGAGCCTGCACTGGGGATTCTCAACCAAAGCTTAAGTGGAAAGGACATCTTTCAATAACCAAGACCATCATCTCCCCCCACGCACACACGTGTTGCCATCCCAAACAATGTCACTGCTCCTTAGGAAACAGAAACAGGAATCACAGACATTCACAAGGGCCAACGACTGGAGTGTTCATTCACTGGCTTCCTTTAAGCACCGTCTACCAAGGAGACAGGGCAAGCGGCGGAAGTACAAGTAGCTGCCTGTCTCCTCAGAGGCTTACGACAATTAGCAGACAATTCTAAGTCTTATTCATTCATTCATTTCTTCAATAAGTAGTTATTAAGTGCAAGGTTCTGTTCCGGATGCTGAGGCTATAGCGGTGAACAAATTAGGAAAGCATCCTTGCTCTCAGGGAGCGTAAACAGATAAACGAGACCACCTCAGGCAGACACAGCAGTAGGAAAAAGAGGCACCTGGACTGGAGGGGGCAAGACGGCCGCCTATGGAGGCAGGTTGTGCCCCGGACACTTCTAGAGGATGCCATTCACACCGGGAAGGAGTGACAAGAGAGACACAGCCAGGCGGAGCAAAAGCAAGAGTCACTGAGGTGCAGATTTTCTTAAAAGGGTGCTGCCGGCATCTGAAGCAAGGCTGTTCATCTCGCGTGGGTCTGTCCTGAGCATCGCAGGACAGTATTTAGCACCCCTGGACCCCACGCACCTGATCTCTCTATGCAGGGTCCCTTCCCACATCACTGGGACAACCGAAGATGCTCCCCTCACTTGCCAAGAGGAAGGGCCACGCCTCTCCTGTTGAGAACCGCCGATAAAGCAGAGAACCGGGGCAAAGGCCCAGAGTCCGCAACCAGCTTGGGCTGTTCGATGAACGAAGAGGCAGCAGTGAGCCCGGCATATGATGGGTAGTGGGGAATGAGTTAGGAGCTGAGTGTACAGGGGCGCCTACCGGGGCTCAGTCGGCTGAGCGTCCGACTTCGGCTCAGGTCATGATCCCTCAAGGCTGTGCTGACAGCTCAGAACCTGGAGCCTGCTTTGGATTCGGTCTCCCTCTCTCTCTCTGTCCGCACCCCCCCCCCACTCATTCTCATTCTCTCTCTCTCTCTCTCTCTCTCTCAAAAATAAACAAACATTTAAAAAAAAGAGTTGAGTTTACAAGGTTGCCTGGGTGGCTCAGTCGGTTAAGCATCTTGTTGTTTACTTCAGCTCAAATCATGATCTCACAGTTCGTGAGATCAAGCCCAGAGTTGAGCTTTGCCCTGATAGCTCAGAGTTTGCTTGGGATTCTCTCTCTCCCTCTCTCTCTCTCTCTCTCTCTCTCTCTCTCTCTCTTTGCCCCGCCCCTCTTTACTCTTTCTCTGCACCTCACCCTCACCTCTCAAAATAAATAAATAATTTTAACAAAAAAGAGTTGAGTTTCTGGGTGCCTAGATGGCTCAGTCGGTTAAGCATCTGACTTCAGCTCAGGTCATGATCACACTGTAAATTCGAGCCCGGCATTGGGCTCTGTGCTGACGGCTCAGAGCCTGGAGCCTGCTTCAGATTCAGTGTCTCCCCCTCTCTCTGCCCTTCCCTTGCTCGTGCTCTGTCTCTCTGTGTCTCTCAATAATAAATAAATGTTTAAAAAATCCAAAAAAAAAGAGTTGAGTTTCTAGTCATAAATGCTTGGCTGTTTGCATACTGTCAGGCAGGATGACAGCTCATAGGAGATGGAGATGAAGCAGAGCACAGAAGCCACACTCACCCACGCACCTCCCACACCGCAATGGGTCGGGGGATACAAGTCTGGGGGTAATGAGATTACATGTCACTGCCCAGGTGCTGCTGTTGGCAAATTCGGGAGAAGCAGAGGAAAAAGAGCGGGCTGCTATCTCTCACCAGCCCTGGAATGTCCATCACCATGTGCTTCACAGTCGCCACTGGCCGGACAGCAGTCATGACATGCGGTGACTGTCTGAGCCTGTGCTTCAAAACCAGCAGCAGCCTGGGAGCATTCCTGGGGACCATAATGGGGAGCTCTTAATGCTCAAAACCAACAGCCCAGAGGGAATGAAGACCAATACCGGCGGGGAAGGTGGAAGGGAAGGACCCTGCAAACTGGGGGTGACCTAGAAGGCTCACAATTCGAAAGGAAAACTTTAGAAATATTTAACCATTGTATTTCAATGACTTTTTCTGATGTGTGAATGCACAAGAGTGATAGAGACTAAATGTCCAAGTATAAAGGACGCTCTTTCAATAAACATAAGGTTTTCAAATTCTAAATGTAAAAGGGCTGCCATGGTTTCATTAGCAATACTTTATTCCTGGTAATCATGAGAATAACGGTGCATCGTATAGGTTTGAGGAAATATGAGAACATTCACTGAGCATCCAGGGAGCACCAGAAATTTTATACGTGTTATATGGCATGTAATCTTCAGAAACACTCTCAAAATCCATACGATGAACCCCCACCTCACAGATATTAATGAATAATTTCCCATAGCATGCTTTCTCTCCTCACTTCAGATGAATCGCATCCAATATTTAAAGGGTCAAGGTCAGGGGCACCTGGGTGGCTCAGTCAGTTAAGCGTCCGACTTCGGCTCAGGTCATGATCTCATGGTTTGTGAGTTCAAGCCCCACGTCAGGCTCTGTGCTGATAGCTCAGAGCCTTGAGCCTGTTTCGGATTCTGTGTCTCTCCCCTCTCTCTCTACCCCTTCCCCACCCCCTCAAAAATAAGTAAACATTAAAAAATAATTACAACAAAGGGTCAAGGTCTCTTCAGGGACATGATGACCCAGAATGGTCATATCCTCAAAGACAACGCTCTTCCAACCTGGTTTTGAATCCCCATTCTAATTAACTTCCTCACTATGCTTTTGAGAAGGTTAACTGTGTGTGTCAACTTGACTAGGTGCAAGGATGCCCAGATGGCTAGGAAAATACTATTTCTGGGCGCAGAAGAAACCTACCTACGAGTAGGTTTCTGGAAGTGATTAGCATTTGAATCAGCCCGGGACCCAGGTCTGTGTTGTGAGGCTCACTGTGATTGGTTCGGGGATGGCTGTGAAGTCCCATCAGGGCAAATGAGAATCAGCCTTAGAATCTCTGCAGACTCGAGAGTTGAGAAACCACTATTCCCTTTCCTCGGCTGAGGGTGGGCCTTCTGAAAGCCTAACTACTGGCAATCACCCATCAGGGACACCTGCCTGAGAATGAAGCCAGTGCAAACCAGAGCAAAGAATTAAAGACAGATTCCCCGATGGTTTTGCATCCCTGGCTATAGCTTTTCCTGAAACCTGTGGACAATGCTAGATTTTTCAGTTCATTGAGCAAATAAATTCCTTTATGAGGAAGGGTGACAGCCCTTCCAACAGACAGAATCCTGACTTACAGAAACCGCGGCCGTCACTACATTCTGTAGCGCTGACAGCCTAAATGTCCACACAAGGGGACCATGGTGGCCTCTCACCACAAGCTTTGAATGACATCCTTCTACAAGAGTGCAAGGGCAGGTGACTGGGCTCCTCGATGCACAGACACTGGAAGTGTACTCTCTTTAATACCCTAGGCAATCAGCTACATGGCCAAGCATTGCTTTTTTTTTATTATTTAAAAAAAAAAAAAAAAAACACAAAGACTGGTTTGGAATTCACATTGTAGAGAGATTCCCAGGAGGCTCAGCCGTCCACAGCCTGGTACAGATGTCCCCCACAGCAGAGAACTCCACTGGGCCAGTGTAGCCACTGGTGCCCTCACCATCCCCTAATAACCCCAGAATCCCCACCATCGGGTGTCCCCTTTGGCTTCGAGCACTCTGGGTCTCTCCAAGGCTTACGTTGGGGTACAGCCGTGTCACAGGCGGCAGGTCACCCACGTTCACAGGCGTACCTGTCCACATCACACGGGTCTGCTCATTACACAAGCCGGCAGCCACGTAAGGAGCCAAGAAAGGCCAGCGATGGCTGGTCTGTGACTGCGCGCCGCACTACACTGCAAATGCCTTAAGAAGAAGGAATCGTGTCTTTCACGGATCCCACTGTGCCCCGGCGCCCCACACGGTACCTGGAACAGAAGCAACCATCCCTATGTGTTGGATAAATGGTTCATGGCAGACAGCCCTGGGGCTGGGAGTTAGGGGCCTGATTTCTGGTCCCAGCTCAGCCCCGCGGAACAAGGCAGCAATGAGCCAGGAGAGCGCAGGCCTCCCCTTCAACCAAGCCTGGGATGTCCCACCCTCCAGTTCCACTGAAGTCCCCGCACTGAGACCAAAAGTCAGCTTCCGTTACGGTCACACGACCCTGTTTCTCTTCTCCGAGTAAAGAAATACCTATGAAGACAGACCAAGAGGACCATGTTTTGAATTTCTTTAGAGAGAGCACATTTCTTTATAGGAGTGAATTTAACCCCCACCTATTTCACCCCACAATCTATCATCCTCATAGCATTTAACGCATGTGCCAGATGCCATTCAAAACACATTACATTTGGGGCGCCTGGATGGCTCAGTCCGTTAAGTGTCCAACTCTCGATTTTGGCTCAGGCCGTGATCTTGCAGTTCATGAAATCGAGTCCCACGTCGGGCTCTGCGCTGGTAGCCTAGAGCCTGCTTGGGATTCTCTCTCTCCCTTCCCTTCTCTCTGCCCCTCCCCCAATTGCACTGTCGTCGTTTCTCTCTGTCAAAACAAATAAGCTTAAAAAATATACAAAATAAACACATTACATTTATCTAACCCATTCAATCCTCATGGCAAGTCTATGAGGACCCTTCTCTTTTAAAAGAGCAAACTGAGGCACAGAGAGATCAAGTAATGCATGCAAAGTCACACAGCCAGTAGGCAACCAAGCAAGCACTGGAATGCAGGCAGTCTAGTCATGCCCATGACATGCCACTGTGCTGTGCTCCTGAACTGCAAGAAGCCAGCCTACCCCACACCCAGACCTATTAGCCAATCCAATCTCCCCTGCCTCCCCACTTTTTCAGAGAAGGAAACTTTGACCCAGAGACAGCAGGTGATTTTTTCCATAAGTTCGAACAAAAAGTGTGGGACGGGACAGGGCCCAGAATACAAATCAACGGCTTCCGGCCCGCTGCTGTTTTTTCCACACCATGATGTTGAATCCTGTACCCCAGACTGGACTTTAATGCTCGTGTATGCGTCCTTCTGAACCAAGAGAACTGAGTCATGTTAGAAAGTCTCACTCACTGCTTTGTAAAATGTGATGCCACATGACCGCATTTAATGCTCAGGTACACGGGGAAACAGACTCGAATGCAGAGGGATGGCCACGGTCAGCTCGTGTACGTTGATCTACAGACCCACGGAGGACTCCCAGTGAACTCCCATCACCCAGCACCAAGATGCTTGAGACAAGAGAAGGCCTAACAAACCCAGTTACCCAAGGCCAGGTTCAGGACAGAAAGAGTCAAGATTATTCAGACAAGTAATAACCAAAGATACCAAAAGGGTACCTCACAATACCAACCTATGGGCACTTTCAAAATAGTAAGATCTATGTGTTTATATCTTGATAATCTTTGAAATACATCTTCCAGCCCATCAATAGATGAATGGATAAAAAAGAATGTGGTGTGTATATATACACAGTGGAATATTAGTCAGCCATGAGAAAGGAAGGTGTCCTGCGATTTGGGACAAGATGGATGGACTTTAACACATTATGCTAAGTGAAGTAAGTCAGACAAAGAATTGAAAAAAAAATCAAACTCATAAATAAAGAGAAAATAAAACGGTTGGTTACAAGGGCATGGGAGGGGGCAAGGGATAAGACAGATGTTACATTTAAGGGTATAGACTTGCAATGAGTAGCTTGCCAAGCAAGCTATAGAAATCTAATGTACAGTATAATGAATGCAGGCAACAATACTGTACTATAATCACGTGCTGTGATTGTCTCTACAATGACAATCATATTACAATACATAAATGCATCAAAGTAATACATTGGACACCTTAAACTTACATGTTTTATGTCGAATATATTCAATAAATATCTACATCTGTTTATCTGTCTATATCTATATCTGTAGATATGATGGATGAAAGGAAAGGAAAGATGGATGGATGGATGGCAGAGAGATGGATCGATCTTCCGTTGTTCCTATTTCCCCGTATCCTGGAGGCAGAGAAGAGGAAGCCTAGCCAGAAGGTTCTAGAAATCCCCTACATGAGATGAATCTCAGCGATGGCCTTATTGGGAAGGCACTTTTCGCTCATAAATCCATACAGGATGTGTGGAGATCTTTGGCTACATCAGAAGGCATTGTTTTTATTTTCACTGCCTCTGTCGACAACAACAATGTTGGCATTTTAGGGCCATTTACCATGTGCTAAGCACAGTGCTACAAGCTTATGTGTTCTATCCTACTAATCAGCATAACGATGCCCTGAAATAGTTACCTCCCAATGAGAAAATGAAAAGCTTGAGGGGCTGGATGACAGACCCAATGTCCCACAGTTAGGAAGGAACAGGAGCAAGGTCAGCAATTAAAATACAGAGCCTTCCATTAGCCCACACTATACACTGCCTCCTTCCAGAAATCCAATGGGTCCCATTCAAGTCTCAGGACGCTTTTTGGGTTTTGTGACCAAAAGGCATTTCTGGAAGCTTCTTTAGGGTGTAAAATGCTCCATGGAGTCACCCAGGCTCTGACGGTCCTTTGTGGCGCTCAGAATGCCAGCTGAAGGTCAATGGGTGTCACCGTGAAAGCAGGCAAAGGGAAGGCTTGCTGCTCTCCAGCGCTCGTTAGCAGGAAAATAATCATGCTTTTCCTATTGTTTGGTGACAAAGTTTCAAGGGTCAGCCTAAGAGATGGCATATCAATGCGGCTCACCAAATGCGTCAGTCGAGATGAGAATATCAATTTATTGGAGCAGACATGTGTCAACAGAATTCATACCGCGTGAAAAGGTAGCTGATGTAAACTGCCTCCAAAAAATACTACCTATTTGGCAGTTTCTCCTAAGGCTCATCTGGTGCCCAGGCTCTGGGGGCGGACTGGCGGACGCGGGGGGACAGAGGAGGTTGTGAAGGAAACAGGAAAGGAGCAGGGGTGGGGGGAGACTACCATATTGGTTTCAGAATATGTGTTTTAAAGACACAAATTTCAAAATTGAAAAGCCTGATCCAGCTGCTGTAACTGAAATTTACTCCCTGGATGGCAGGGCGGCCAGAACATGGCACGTGACATCCCTTGGGAGTTTTGCAGTGTTTCGTTCCCAATCTTAGATCAGCAGATCCAACTGGAAATGCGGCAATATGATAAAGCAATAGGATTATCCTCTGCGATCATTAGGAAAAGGTTTATCCTTCCAAGGCAGACTCTAATAAAATTGTATGCTCACTGTGGGACAGCACAGGTGGAAAGGCAAATCTTCCAGGAGTCCCAAGCAAGTCCTCTGATTTGCATATAATGGAAGGACGCATCTTTATTTTCCCAAAGGCGTGCACTAGCCTGACCTGAAGCCCGTGTCGGTGCGGCACTGTGCCTTTAAGGGTTTACTCAGCGGGCTCGGAGAGCCCAAACCCTGCACCTTCCAAAGAAAGGACTGACCCTTGACCATGTCCTAGGAGATGAACTCTGAGACGCTGGGTTGTCCTGCATCATCAGAATGTCTCTGTACACCAGAGACATCGGCCATGCCGAAGAGACTGTGCTACCTGGGACTTACAGTGAGCAGCTGTTCTTGTTGGCCTGGGGCCCCAGGGACATGCTACATCAGTTTGACATCTGGCACCAGGAGGGGGTGGGAGGAGCCCGGAGACCAAATGCTAAGGTCAGTCAAGCCTCGGCGAAGGACCCTCAGCACAATTCTTGGACATCGAGCCTTGGGGAGCTTCCCTGGAGGGCAACACTCACACACACCATTGCCAGGGCAAGTAGCCCTGCCTGTGCTAACCCCGCGGTGGGGGGGAGGGGGGGGAACAGCTGGGAACTTCTGTCCCGTTACTCCTGGACCCTCCGTGTCTTTTCCCTTTGCGGATTTTCACCGTAATAAGCCACAACCATGAGTGTAACAGCTTTTCTGAGTTCTGTGAGTCTTTCTAGCACATCATCAAATCTAAAGGTGGTTTTGGAGACCCCCCCCAACCCCACACAAGGAGGGAGAAAGGGTAGAGAGAAGGAAGAGGGAGGGAGGGAGGGAAGGGAAGGGTGGGAAGGACAGAGGAAGAGGGATAGGAATAAAATGAAACAAGAAGAAAACCCAAGCAGTTGCTCTCCTACCCAATTTCTTACTGTCTGAGCTCCAAGTAATAACAGGAAAGAAAATGCCTTGTATACAAGAGCCTTGAAAGACACGGAAAATAGATAAAAATCAGAGGCGGCCTGTGCAGCAGCTGGGGCATGATTTCACAACTCCAGCATCACGATTGCTTTGTCTGTTTCCCCAGTATAACCACTAACCTCCACCTTTGAGAGGCAGCAACTATTCCGTTTTGATGAAAACATTCCTTTTCAGAAATAAACTAAAACTGTGAAAAGTGGTCGGGAAGAGACTTAAACAGATGACAGCCGTTTTTCTTTTCCTCTTTGTGGTCACACAAGAGAATAACACGGACCGATGCCCGGTTCTGTGCCGTCAGTGTAGAGGAACAGCCCGCATCCAGGGCTTCGGCCAGCCTGAGGGTATGTGCCCAATGCTTCGATCTGATGCTAGAAACTCAGGGCTCCATCCGCACTCTCACCCTTCCCAATTCATTGAAAACCACTTCAAGCAAAAATCATTTGAAAGAAATTACCTCTGTGTATTACACCAGGAGCCATGAAAAATGTCCCACACGAGACTCGGTGGTCCCGGAGCAATAACATTTTTGCTGAAGTGCAAGATGTAATAACTCAGGGAAAAGAAGTCCCCATGACAACAAGGGAACCAAAAGGAAATGAGGGGAGGGAGAATCTTGAGGCTTCGGGTCTCTTACAACACAAGGCGTCACTAATTTGTGCTTGGAAATCTGTCTTTGCAATTGAAATCCCAGAAAATAACTTCCTCCTTTACTGCTTCTCTGCCTACTAGGTGGTATTGGTAGACCTCACTACACTTCCTTAGAAGGGGGCGGGGGTGTGAGAGGCAGGCACTAGGGTGAACTTGAGTCTATGCCGTGCTTCCCGCATCTCCTGAATGAGAACGATGCAGGTGTGCTATGGGGTTCATTTCGGAGAGTTCAATACACATACATAATATAGACGCTACGGCCAATGCAGGAAATGGCCGGGTTTTCACGCCAGCAGGTGTCTGGGGTCAGTGTCCAAGCAACGTGTCCCACTTCTTTTTTCAGGAAGGAACTCCTACTTCCCTCTCTCCCAGCCTGACTCCTCAGGGGGCCCCACCTCTCCAGACCCTTCATTGATGCCCGTGCAAAAATCCAGCCTAAACCTTTTTAAGGTGGAGGCTCTTCTGGAATCTTGGCTTCTACAGCCACTTCACCCCCTGAGTCTCTGATCCTTTGCTCCTAAATAAAGCCCAGAGGGCCTTTATCAACTCCCACTAACACCTTCCTAACTGAAGTCCTCTCTTCCCAGAGCACCATCACAGCTTTACCTCTTTAGTATCTACCAAGGCATCGAATGTATCTCCGTTAGCCCAATATGGCAAAGGTATTCTGCTTTCCGCTTTGCAAGATCAAGTTCAGAGAGGTCGAGCAATTGTGCCCAAGGTCACATGCCCAAGCTAAAATGTGGCAGATGTGAGATTCGAGCTGGGGTCAGAATGACTCGAAAACCGGAATATAAACCTACTGAAAATCCAACCAGAACAGAAGAGCAGGGTTAACGTCAGGTGACAAGTCGTGTGACGTGGATAATGGCTACTTCGAGGGTCTCCACGCCCGGCCACACCTCCGGCCTCCCAGCTCACCCCAGCATTTCCACCAGGTCTGTAACGTTAAAGTCATAAATTCTGACTTCCATCACTTTAAAGGGTGCCCACAGGTGGATGCACACACTTGCAAGTCTACCGAGCTCTCGTCTTCCATAAAACACTTACGATCAGCCACCCTCGAAGCCTACCGTAATGCTAGTCACGAGGGGTACCAACTGGCATAATTCAGCTTTGAAAAGGCTCCCTCTAAATAGATAAAGTATGACTGAATGATGCAGGCTCTGCCTGGGTATAAACGGAGTAGAAGTGGATGATGAACCATTTGGGAAGGTGTGTTAACCCTTTCCAAGTATCTGTTTGATTTTGAAGGATTTTCTCCGCTCTGGAAGAACTCAGGTCAACAGCCTCGATCAGAAACAACACAGTTTTGGGGCACGTGGGTGGCTCAGTCAGTTGAGCATCTGATTCTTGATCTCGGCTCAGGTCATGATCTCACGGTTGGTGGGTTTGAACCCCACAAGGGTGCTGACAGCACAGAGCCTGCTTGGGATTCTCTCTCTCACTCTGTCTCTGTCCCTCCCCTGCTCACTCTTTCTCTCTTTCTCTCTATCTCTCAAAATACATAAATAAGCTAAAAAAAAAAAAAAAAAAAAAGGAGTGCCCACGCGGCTCAGTCAGTTAAGCATCCAACTTCTTCTCAGGTCATGATCTTGTGGTTTAAGAGTTCAAGCCCCGCATCGGGCTCTGTGCTGACAGCTCAGAGCCTGGAGCCTCCTTCAAATTCTGTGTCTCCCTCTCTCTGCCCCTCTCCCACTTGTTCTCTCTCTCTCTCTCTCAGAAATAAAAACAAATAAAAAACAAAAAAAGAAACAACACAGTAGTGGTAGTGGACGAGAGAGGTATTGTTCTTATGGCCGTTTTTCTAAAATATCTTAGACGCTGGCTAATCTTTACTTTTTGCTATTACCTATTTTTAATTGAAGTCACACTCCCATGGTTTTAAAACAAGAGCAGTTCACGGTGTAATGGGTCTACACTGCACGCCGCTCTGCACCCGTTTTCCTCGGCAGCAGCACATCCTGGAGATGACTTCACACTTGTGTGTGTGACACGGTGTCACTCCTTTTATTTTTTTTTTATCTTTTTTTATTTCTAGGAGAGAGAGAGACAGCGCGAGCAGGGGAGGGTCAGAGAGAGGGAGTCACAGACTGAAATAGGCTCCAGGCTCCGAGCTGGCAGTCAGCACAGAGTCCGACGCGGGGCTCGAACCCACGAACCGCGAGATCATGACCTAAGCGAAAGTCGGACGCTTAACCGACTAAGCCACCCAGGCGCCCCACGGTGTCACTCCTTTTAATAACGGCACTCTGTGCCTTCCGTAGACGTGCCACAGTTTACCTAACCAGCCCCATTCTGATGTACGCTTAGGGAACTTCCAACACTCTGCCATTAAAAATAAAACAGAACTGGGACATCTGGGTGGCTCAGTCAGTTGAGTGTCAGATTCTTGATTCTGGTTCAGGTCATGATCCCAGGGGTGTGAGATCGAGCCCTACATCAGGCTCAACCCTGGGCATGGAGCCTACTTAAAATTCTCATTCTCTCTCTCTCTCTACCCCTCCCTCCCTCACACACACCCTCTCCCCCCACCCCGCAAAATAAAAGGCAAAATTAAAATTAAAAAACTAAAACAGAACTTGCATACGTATTTTGCTGTACAGATGAGACTTCTGTAAACTAAACATAAGACAGCCTTACTCTCGATGTGAGTACATGCCTGTCGGTACAGAAGGAAGGACCCCAGATAAGAAATTAAGTGCGCCTACAGAAAGCATGAGCCTTTGAAACAAAGTCCGTCCTGACAATTGTACAGTGCCTGCTCACTGCGTCTATACTCCTTCTGAGTGGCAGGATCCATCACCACAGACAATGCAAAGACATACAGGTAGATCCAGAGAGCACCGTGCGATGTTAAAATCCGCATTTCTTCTTGGCGGCCTCCGTGAGAAATAGAAATGGTACACGTCACCTGCAAGGCAGCTTGCATGGGGCATTAACATAATACAATTTAGACACAATAGGAATCTTCAGTCATAGATGAGACACATCGCTGCCGAAAACATTTCTCCCCTCACTGTCAAGTGACGCCAGGAATCTCATTCCGTGCTTGAGATGATTCTAAGTTCACTCAAAGGATGTGGCGCATGCGTGTGAGGGGCGGGGAGAAGTGGGCATCCCCAGACACGCTGACGAGAGTGTAAATATTTATAGAAGCTTCCAGGAGGGAAATTTAGCCATGTGTACGAAAAGCCTAAAAATCATGCTCACTGCTCACCTTCTGACCCGATAATTACGTGCCGTGTGTGCCCAGGACAGGACCCTGAGTGAGTGTGTGTATCTGTGTGTGGGTTCTGTATCCATTTGTTGACTGCGGTGTGGACTAAGGAAACAGAGAAACCATGTGGGATCAGTTAAATATAGATAATACACCCAAACCATACCAGGAACTACACAGCTAATAAAATTCAAGTAGTAAAAAACGCCATTTTCAAACTATGGGTCACAGATCATTAATAAGTCAGAAAACTAGCTTTCGAGAGCCATGGCCAGCTTTTTAAATAGAGGAAGAGAAAATACCAGAGTTAAGTAAGAGGAAGAGTTAAGCAGGAGTAAGAATTAAGTATGGTTTCATGAGACTTTTTAAAAACACACAAGAGTTTCTACTAGATCATGATACAAAATGTATTTCTTACCACAGGATATAGTTAAAAAAAAAAAAAAGAATTGAAAGCCACCGTGGTGATGACATCTTAAGCATCGTAATATGTCAACATTCATGTTTAGGCAGAAAAAACAAAAACAGGTTGAAAATTATACAGAATAATCCCAAGGTTGAGATAATACCAAAAATCAAATGTGGATGTATATATGTGCCCAGAAAGAGGATCCGCACATACAGACACTGTTGCCAGTGCAGGAGACCACAGGATTCGGGGAGAATGTAATTTTTCTCCATGCGCTTCTGATGTTTTCTAAATCCCCTATGATGAACAAGTATTAAGTCAATAGTTGGGGGGGGGGGGGAGGCTACTTTGCAAAACTGTGTTTGCACTAAGTAAACCACTACGTTCAGGGGGCTGCTACAGATCAGCTGCAGGTGACAGAACATGTAAAAGAGATGGCCAGACATGGTTCCGGCCTCTGAGACGCTCCTGTGAAAATCCATCTTTCGGGAATGCTACGTACCAACGCACAGCGGGCAGGCGCTGTGTCCCTAGAAAAGGGTGCAGGGAAAATAAGAGGGTGGCCATTCAGAATTTAAAGCATTGTGGGGACACCTGGGTGGCTCAGTCGGTGAAGCATCCAACTCTCGATTTCGGCTCAGGTCATGATCTCGCAGTTCATGAGTTCGAGCCCCACGTGGGAGTCTCTCTTTCTCTGCCCCTCCCCCATTCTCTCTCTCTCTCTCTCTCTCTCTCTCTCTCTCTCTCTCATAAACACTTTTTAAAAAGTATTGTCTATCATGGTGTAACATGTTCCTAGAAAAAAAGAAGGAAGGGAGATGGGTGAAAAGATAAAGGGAGAGAGGGAGAGAAAAGGGGAGGAGAAAAATAAGAGGAGAGGAGAAATAAAAAGGCAAAAAGTACCAACAACTATCTAATCAAAAATCAAAAAAGGAAAGCTTGTCTCTAAAAATATTTTTTAAAAAGATCTAACGAAGCTTCTTTATTATGGCCACAGGTTTCAGCCACCAAATATCCTTCTGGGGTTATTAAATTTCAAAATGCCCCAAGTACTCAATAAACGTTGTTTTAATTCATAATGAGTTAATGAAGTAGATGGTGACCTGACCTCTTTTAAAATTGGAGAACGAGCTTTATGAGCCAGTCCACTTCCGGCCCAGGTGGTGACTTCACTGTTGAGAAAACATAGTTACATTAAAAGAATAAACAAGGATGAGGCGGGCAGCGTGAGTTTGGCCACACAGTCATCCGTGGCTTCACTTCATTTTCCGCTTCGCCCCAGGGGGGCCCCAGGGTGCCACCTTCAAACTGCTCACCAGAAATGTCAGCTTTTCTGTGTGAATTCCATTCCTTCATGTTCCAGATCTTTCTCAGGTATAGACATGATCCCATATTCAAAATGTCTGTGTTCTGGTTTATGGGACATGATGGCAGCATTTCTAAGTAGGAGGTGATTTAGAAGCGGGGTCACCATCAGGTGAAGCGCTGGACTCTCGATTTCAGCTCAGGTCGTGATCTCACAGTTTGTGGGTTCGAGCCCCGCACTGGGCTCCCTGCTGACAGTGCAGAGGCAGCTTGGGATTCTCTCTCTCTCCTTCTCTCTGCCCCTCCTGCTATTTCTCTCTCTCGGGAAATAAACAAATAAGCTTTCAAAAAAAAAAAAAAAGGAAGTGTGGAAGTGTAGTAGGAGGCTCATTTATGAGAATAGGTTCAAAACCACCCTCCCTACAGCCACGCAACAAGACAAGAGCAACCAAATACAAAGACCGATGGGAGAGAAGTGTGCCAACTCAGGAAGAATCAAATCACTTCTAGGACAAAGAGAAAAGCGGTGGAGCTTCACTGGTTATATTTTTAAGAACCAGAAGTACAACAGTGTTAGGCTGACGGACAGACCCATCCTTTCGGATCTCCTGGGGCCATGGCAAGGTGGCTTCCCTGATCACATAGGATTTTTCAGAGAGTTTATTGGCCGAATGAATACCACGTTTTCAAGTCTAGAGATTTCCTGTGTGTGTATTCCTAAGCTAACGCTGCAGAGGACTAGAGATAGTGTACGGTTATAAAGTAATTACTCAGGAGGAGATAAATAGGGTTGTTGGGGTTTTTTAGTGGAATTCAGTAAGAATTTGAGAAAAAAAAAACATACATGCTTAAGGAACACAACTGGCTTGAAAAAAAACAAATACCAAAGGCACTTAGATTAACTTATCTGTAACCACAGATCAGTGACTACTCATGTTTTAAATGTTTTAAAAAATGTCTCCATTTTCTCTTTGCTTTACTGGTATTTATTTTCCAGAGCTTTGCACACATATCTAATTTAGTCCTAAGTCAATCCTGTGAAGGAGCACTGCTCATATACCCATTTTACAGATGAGGAAACTGAGTCATAAACAAGTTCAATACCTCATTCGAGGCCCACAGCCAATGGGTTGTGCAGCCAATATTCATAGCCAAGCAGGTGTCTCCAGAGCCTGAGCTGCCCTACTTGCCCTATTTACAAGGCGGTCTAAACCTCTGGCAGATGGCACCTTATTCTTTCTTCCAAAAGGCAGCGGAGACAGCTCATTGAAATGCTGGGACCTTCCCCGAGTCGCTCTACACCCATATGTCCTTGCAGGGTTTGTCTGAGAGACTGAGGTAATTTCCCACAAGGCCAGCTTCCTTCCTTACGAGCTACAAAGCAAAGCAGAATGAGACAAAAGGAACGGATCGAGAAGAGTGCTGTGGGTGCACCGTGTACTGGAGATACATAAATAAAACGGTTTTCATAAAGGAACGGCAAGTTCAAAGTACCGTCAGCTAGCTGGTACCTTTGGTAGACCAGATAACCCCTGTCACAGCATCAGAAGCACAGAGAAAGATGTGCTCTGGGTTTAGTGCCCAGAGATCTCACGGAAGCCTGCAGAGTTTAATGAAAACAATTTATACTGTAAGGTGCACGGGTAGCAGGTTAATTTCAGGGTGGAGGTGGCCGGTGAGTTTTATTTTCCCAAAAAGGGCTGGTTATGTCATCCCACTTGCAACCGAATTCCCATCAGGAAGCGGTTTCATGAGCTGGAGTTTCCTGGAAGAACCACACTCTGCCAAACCACCGTTTCATTCTAATTCCTTTAGAATTAGATACAACTGGGTCCATTAAAGACAATAATAATAAGTGGCCATAGGGGTGCCTTAGTGGCTCAGTCGGTTAAGCATCTCAGTTAAGCTCAGGTCTTGATCTCATGGTTCATGGGTTTGAGCCCCACATCAGACTCTACGCTGACAGTGCGGAGCCTGCTTGGGATTCTCTCTCCCTCTCTCTCTGCCTCTCCCCCACTTGCGATCTCTTTCTCTCTCTCACCCCCAAAATAAATAAATAAAACTTACCAAAAAAAAAAAAGAAGAAATGTGATCACAAATAACCAACGGGATGTATAAAAGTCTCCCCAGCCTTCCTTCCAGCTTGAGGTTTCTTGACAAAAGAAGGAAACTCTCAGTATAAACATGCATTTGATTTCATAAAACAAACATACCCAAGTCCTTGTTCAGAGAAAAAGAAGAGGAAGACTAAAGAAACCAACGCACTAAAGAAACCAACGCGTATGAAACAGAAGAGGAGCAGAGGGGAGGGGAGGGCAGGGGAGGGGAGAGGAGAGGAGAGGAGGGGAGAGGAGAGGAGAGAAGAGAAGAGAAAAGAAGGAGAGGAAAGGAGAGGAAAGGAGAGGAGAGGAGAGGAGAGGAGAGGAGAGGAGAGGAGAGGAGAGGAGAGGAGAGGAGAGAAGAGAAGAGAAGAGAAAAGAAAAGAAAAGAAAAGAAAAGAAAAGAGAAGAAAAGAGAAGAAAAGAAAAGAGAAGAAAAGAGAAGGAAAGAGAAGAGAAGAGAAGAGAAGAGAAGAGAAAAGAAAAGAA
>NW_024080720.1:3535753-3551354 GCF_003009895.1 Hyaena hyaena | reverse complement strand
AGAAAAGAAAAGAAAAGAAAAGAAAAGAAAAGAAAAGAAAAGAAAAGATGAGGCTCCAGGGCGAAGCCCTAGGCAGGAAATGTAAAGCGCCCTAACCGGTCTCCTGTCCTCAGGAGTCCATTCTCTTCCTTCCTTCCACTGTACGCTTGCATCAAGCAGCATCCTGCACACGCATGCCACACGGAACGTCAGCTGGGATCCGACAGATGTCACTGTGAACTGAGAGGGGAAAAGGCCAGATGAGAGCCTCCCAAGGGCTGTCTGCACAGAAATACCCTGGTGGGCTTTGGTGGTCAGGGCAGCCGTCAACGGGGCCAGCCCTCATGTGGGCATGTTCCCTCCATGTGAGGCAGGTGAGCCGGGAATGTTAATCCATTTGGATGCGATTCATGAAAAATACTGCTATGGGTGAAAGAAGAGGGTCTTGTTGCTATGCAGGCATGTGCCGTGGCAGGGCCGGGGGGTGGGGGGAGCCATATGTATGTACACACACACACAGGCAGGCAGACGATAGAGAGAGTAAGGCTCGCTCCTCTAAGATAGTAGTAGCTCAAGACAACCTTCAATCCAGGACATGTGAGCGCATTCCAGAGATCCTCAAGGTTGGACAGCAGTTCTAGCCCCAAACCCCCATCAGCAATTACCCACCCTGCAGACACCCCGGAAGAGAAGAATCCAGCCATTCCACCATTGGACATTTATGAACCATGTCTGTCTCCTCTCTCCTCCAAGCCTTTGCAAACTCTATTCCTTACCCCCCAACACTCTGCCCTGACCACCCGCTCTTTCCCTAAACGACTAACCCACTGGGCCCCTCACTTTTAGTGGAACCTCCCTTCTCTTATTCACTGTTGGACTCTGCATCTACAACCGCGCCTGGCTCAGAGTGGTTACTGAACGGATTCTTTTCAATAAAGGGATAACGTAATAAAATGAACGGGACTCATTCACGGGCAAAATACGCCGCGGTCCTCTGGAAGGAATTTTCTCCCCAACAAAAGGCAAGAATGCCTGAAGAAAACGCCCTTTTGTACTTTTTCCTCTCTTTTCCTTGTTCTCTTTCCGCAAGGATCTGAGGTCTACAGCTACCGCTACCATCTTCAGATCACGATGCAATGGGCATACTTCAAAATCCACCAGGCATGGCAGAGTGAGGAATGGAAACCGCCTGGATGTTTAATATGCTGGCAAACTGCTGGATCGGCCCCAGGACCACCTGTCTGGGTGTCCTGCTAAGTAAAACCTAAATACCCCGAGTCACTGTTCATTAGGCTTTCTCTTGCTTACAGCCAAAAGCACACAAACAGACACATTCCGCACTTATTAAACTAAATTGTGATTGGCATTTGCTTGTCTGTCTTCCCATCTAGCCTGTGAGTTGCACACAAATAAAAGTGCCTGTTATTCATCACGTCCAGGCACCAGCGGTGCCTGGCTAAGAATGGAAGACAGTTAACATCTGTTAAATGCGCAACTCACTTTCCTCACTGCTGCTTCCCCAAGTTCCTAAGAGCTACAACTTACCGCTGACCCATTTCTATCTGAACTTTTAAAGACGTCTTTGACGTTGGATCTGGCGTCTCCCAGCTCTCGGAATGCTATGACGCATCTTAAAAAGCCAGCGCTTTCACAAGCTTTATCTGAATCAGATGGCCAGCTTTCAGCCTTCTCTTTGGATCCTTGAGTGACCCTCCACGTGGTTGACCAATCCATCTTTTTTAAAACTCACTTCCTTAGAACTGCGTTTTTATTTTAAGGTCCTCCATCTTTATTTCCTTTCCAAGCTGAATGTTACGTACTCTTCACCCAATTTTAAAGCCTGATTCTAAGCCTTCTTCCCTTGGCACCAGATACTTGCTGCCCACGCGAGATCATCGTTGAACGTGGCTTCCATTATGACCTTTATGTTGGTAACTCCCAACGTTCAGCCGGCCCCATCCTCTGCCTGGAACTCAGATGAATATATTCACCCACCTATTTGATATCTATACAGAGATGTCTCTGAATCACCTCAAATGCAACAATTTTGAGAATGACCTCATTCTCCCCAGATTGATCAGGTAGGTTACAGATGAAAAGGGATCAGAAACCTACCGCAAGCTGGCTTAAAACCATAAAGGAAATGTACTGGCTCAAGTAACTAGGACTCCTCTGGACCGAGCTGGCCTGAGGCATGCCTGGATTCACGAATTTCAACAACAAAGTAAGGTTTCTCTCTTGATCTCTCATCTCTGTTTGTCTCCACCTCACATTTTTCTACCCCCCCTCCCCCCCGCAAACCTGCCTTCTCCACAGGCGGGAAACATGACCTGAAGCATCTGTAATGCTCCTTCCTGCTTCCTGTCAGAGCAAATCTCCCCTGCCCTCACTGCCAACCTCCCATGAAAAGGAATCTCGCGGGCTAAGACTTGGCCACTAAGCCAATGCCTGTACCATGAGGAAGCACAAGGTGCTAGAGCCAGGGCAGCTGGGTTTTCTGCCGGGAAATCTAACCCCAAGCCACCGGACTGCGGTAACAGATCTTCCAGGAAAGAGGGCACGGGGCATGCTGGCCACGTTGACTGGGACAGACGTCCTCTGTCTATCCAGAGCCTGCTCTTCTTGTGGTCACTGTCCCAGTGAGCAGAGTCGTTATCTCCCATGCAGTCACACACGCCGGAAACCTAGGAGCTCGGGCTGACTTCCCACCCTTCTAGCCCCCAAATGTAAGCCAACGCCACATCCTTTCAATCGTATCTCCCAAACGTCACCCAACATCATCCAGTTCCTTCCATCTTCACCACTACCTGACTAGTCTAAGCCACTGGGCATTTCTCTCCCTGAACTCTAAACGGACCTACACCTTTGTCCTTCCATTACTTACACCGCAACCAGGCTGATCACGTCTAAGCAGGAAGCTGGCCAGGTCAGCTCTCTGCCGAAGCCAATGAACAGTCCTCTGTCTCTCCCAGGAAAAAACCCCGAGTCTTTAACGTGTCCTGCAAGCCCCCGCACAGCTGTCCCTTCCAGCTTCACTCTAAGTGACGCATCGTGGTAGATGCCATCTCTCGCTATTTGTCCAAAGCAAATTGCGTTATATTCTCTTAGAGTACAGGGCACTGCCCTTTCATAGCGTTCCTTACGCCCATCGTTTAACTTTATTTATTCACCGTGCTTGATTAGGTCTTTCTTCTCCACTGCATGACAAGAGTCACAAGAGCAAGAAGCAGCTACTTTTGCTCACCTGTGTGTCCCCGGCACCAAGTACAGTGCCTGGCACGTGGGCAGACCATCGCGATGGACTGAAAAATCGATGTTTGAATAATTCCTGGAAAACATAGAGATTAAAAGTACAGATTCTGGGGGCGCCTGCATGGCTCAGGCGGTTGGGTGTCCAACTCCTGGTTTCGGCTCAGGTCATGATCTCACAGTTTCCTGAGTTCGAGCCCTGCATCAGGCTCTTGCACTTCTTGGGATTCTTCCACTCTCTGCCCCTACCCCGCTCGTACTATCTGTCTCTCTCAAATAAATAAATAAACTTTTTTAGAAATTAATTAATTCATTAATTAATGAAAGTAGAGATTCTGGAATCAAAGAGATCAAAATCTTAGACCGGTCAAATATAAGGCATGTCACCTTGCACAGGCCACTTGTAATGTCCCTTCTAGAAGTCTGTTCCTCCGTCTCCAAAATACAGACAAAATATTTTCATAAAGGTTCATATAACCTACCTAAAACACACAGCACAAGGTTGGGACATCGAAGGCAAATGTATCCATTATCATTTTTAGCCAAGAAGCTACAAAGCCCAAAGCATTATGGCTGCTGTGATACCGAAATTTCTCTCTGTCCTGAGAGCGCCCCCTGGGCCATTCTATCTGTTCCTCCGTCACTCTCAAGCTGGGGCTTTCTCACTGAGTGCCGGCCCCGGTCCACAGCAAAGACAAAAGTGTCCTCCTCGGGGAGCTCCCAGAAATCACAGCCAGCAGCCTCCTCTCCAATCCCACTGGCCCGAGCGTAACCTTATCAGCCCCATAAGCAGAAGGAAGGCTGGTAAATATGGTCTTTATTCCAGATTGGCGTGCGCGCCAAAAACGGAGAGCCAAACAGCAGCCGCTTTCACAACAAGACAGTGGTGGGGAACATCCTACTGGAAATCGGGCATTTTAGGTCAAGGAGTGCCTCCGTACAAGATTCTAAGAGCAAACGCGACCGCGGAGGCACCACCCATGGCAACTCCCTTTGTCACAGTAAGAGGGGCATAAATGTACCTGCTGAGTTCTAAGACAGCCACCACGACCATACCGCATGCGACTCTCCTTCAGCACGGGTCCTCGGCGAAACTGATCAGCTCTGGTCTTCCCCCGGCTCCGCTATCTCTTCCCTGGTCATGGTGGGAGAGAAGCTGCAGAGGTCCCTCCCATCACTCCAACATGCCTGCTTCAAATTCTGCTCTCAGAAAGCGACAGGTGCCAGGCTGGGCTTCTCGGGGAGCCCCGGGGGACAGACTTCAGCCTGTAGCATCCCCCACAGGGCAGGTCGGGGGCTCGGGGACTCAAGGGCTCGGGGGCCCAGGCTCTGCAGCCCCTGACAGACTGAGGGCTTTCCCCGTCTGTCACAAGCCTCCCCCTCCAAAATCTCATTGTGCTTCAGAGCTAAGGCAATCCTGTCACTCCAGCTAAATTCACTTGGGAAAAGTTTAAAAAAAAAAAAAAAGGGATCTTTGGCTTCACTGTGAATTCTGAAGCCTCACAGAGAAATGATTCTGCAGCAGTTCGAAGAGAAAAAAGAAGTATTTACCTTTTTCCGCCTTTCATGCAGAGGAGAAAGGAGCATGGAGTATTATTTCGATAATAGAAACCAAACTCTAAATAAGAGCATCCCGGACGATAACCACACTCAAACTGCCGATTCTCTTTCATCTCAGGGCAACTGTACGTGGAATCACCATCCTTATTATTAAAAGCTTTTATCAAGGGCCAGGAGGTATCTGGGGCACAAAAGGGGCTGTTTTACTAAATCTACATCATTACCTGGGGACTGCATAGAGGTCTTTCCCAAGAACTTAGAAATAAGATTGCCTTGTGGCAACTTATCAAAATACAGATCACATCGTATCACGATTTTAACACTGCCAACTCCACCCAACTCTCCAGAGATCCAGAGACCTCTGCACTCAACACAGGAAAACTCACCCTCTGCAGCCTCGTCTATAAAAGCAAAGGATGGAAATCACAGAGACGCCCATGATGTTAAGGATATCATGATACAACCCTACAAGGAAGTGCAAGGTCGAGATGCCAAGAAAATGAACTTGACCTCTAGATAGTGTCATGGACCAGTGCTCACGGTCTAACGACTATGAAGTCGGCAGGTCTGGCTTGAGGGTTTTCCCAGCTCTGTGACCCTGAGCTGTGACTTCCAACATCTCTAAGCTGGAGTCCACCCGTCTGAAAAATGGGGTAATAACAGGATGACACAGGCATAGGATGGTGCAAGGATCAAGCACGGTGCGCAGCCCGGCAGGTGGTGAGCCGGCATGGGGTGTTAACTAACGTCAGTGCCGTAGCCATGTGAGTAGCATCAGTAACGCCTCACCAGTGTCACCAGATGTGTCCGTGGCCACATCTTACTCTACCCTATTCATCACTCAAAGAGAAGGAAACGCACTGTGTCCATGGCGGCCCCCTCCTGGGAATGAAGCTGGAAAGGCGGAAGCAGGATGTGAGTGGCAGAAAGGGGACCCGTCTTCAGTTTTCTTTTCATGTATCCGTCAGTGCGTTTTCCTTCTAATACCGGCTCACGTTACTTTTACAATCCGGTTTTTTTTCTTGTCAAGATGGGCCTCTAAGAAGTCGATTTTAATTGCATCCCTTAATAGATCAGAGCAAAGATATGCAAAGTCCCTGGAAGGAGACTCTGAGCCTTGGGGGCGTGGATGTAATTCGACTGGAAATAGTAACGCATCTCAAGAAAGGATGTGACTACCTCTGCACTGGGGGTGGGAATGTCACAGAGTCCCCGCAACGGCTTTGGAAGAATGGGGACAGCAGAAGTGGCAAAGGCATCCCAGCAGCTGGTAGGGGACAGGGAATTTGGGCCACGAGACCCGTATTTCTAAGTGCGTCCTCCAGGCTTCGCACTTTTGCTCTGTGTTATGGGCTGAACCACGCCTCTCCAAAATTCATGTGTTGAAAGCCTAACTCCCAAGACCTCAGAATGTGACTGTGTTTGAAGACACGGCCTTTCAAGAGGCGACGAAGGTAAACTGAGGTCATTCAAAGGGGCCCTCACCCAACATGACTGGTGTACTTTTAAAGAAAGGAAATACGGGCACAGACACACAGAGAGACACTGGAGGCAAAGAGAGAAGACACCATCTACAAGCCAAAGAGAGAGACCGCAGAAGAAAACGGACTGGCCAATGACACCGTGACCTTGGACTTCCCAGCCTCCCGAACTGTGAGAAAATAAATTTCTGTTGTTAAGACTCCCAGTGCCTGACACTTTGCTAGGGCACCCCAAGCCGCCTACCACACTCTGTGGGGTGGGCGATTCTTCTGCCGTACGTGAACTTGACACTTTCTATGGGCAAAGCCCTCAGTCTTTACCTTTATGGATTCCGAGTTCCCCTTTTTTACTTAAATCTTGATTTGAAAGGACTCCACCATCCCAATATTACTCAGATATATCCATACTGCCTTCTGATGCTCTATCATTTTTGGTGCTATTGCTGTTATTTCTGGTTCCTTCTTCATCTGCAATTTATTTCTGTAATTTGTGTGTGGTCAGGCCCTAACTTTCAGGGGTAGCCCGTTGTATGTTATTACTTTATTTACACTCACAAAAATTGTTAAAATTAGATTACAGAAGTAGATTCTGGACACAGAAAGATAAGTCATGATACATTTTTAGTTGCAAAAAAAACAAATATACATATCTGAAAGGAAAGGATCTATATATACTTCGGAAATAATGAAAAAAATGTGGAAATATATACACTAAACTAGTAGGAATAGTTACCTTTGGGGAATAGGATTTTTTTTATGCTTTCAGTATTTTGTTTTTTTTTTGTTTTTTTTTGTTTTTAATTTTTTTTTTTAATGTTTTATTTATTTCTAGGAGAGAGAGACAGCGTGAGCAGGGGAGGGTCAGAGAGAGAGGGAGTAACAGACTGAAACAGGCTCCAGGCTCTGAGCTGGCAGTCAGCACAGAGCCCGACGCGGGGCTCGAACCCACGAACTGCGAGATCATGACCTAAGCGAAAGTCGGACGCTTAACCGACTAAGCCACCCAGGCGCCCCTTATGCTTTCAGTATTTTGGAACTGTCTTCACTGAATACGTATTACTTAAAGAATAACAATTTCGATGCCTGGGTGGTTCAGTCAGTTAAGCATCCAACACTTTTTTTAAGTTTATTTACTTTGAGAAAGAGGGAGAGAGAGAGAGAGAGAGAGAAAATCCCAAGCAGGTTCCATGCTGTCAGCACACAGCCCAGCTCAAGGCTCAAACTCACAAACCATGAGATCAGGACCTGAGTCGAAATCAAGAGTTGGGACGCTTAAACGACTGAGCCACCCAGGCGCCCCCTAAGCAACCATCCGACTCTTGATTTCGGCTCAGGTCTGGATCTCAAGGATGGTGGGACCAAGCCCCACACTAGGCTCTGCCCTGACAGTGCAGAGCCTGCTTGGGATTCTCTCTCCCCCTCTCTCTTTCTCTCTCTCTCTCTCTCTCTCTCTCTCCCTCGCTCTCTCGCTCCTGCTCTCTTTCGTGGGGTGGCCATATTATTTGTGGAGACTGCACATGAAAGTTCGTGGCATACCAAGCATTCGATCCATGGCACCATGATGTTTCTCTGCCCTTGCAAAGCCCCAGGACTAGCAGATGCCGGTCAGCAGGATGGGAGAAAATTCCGTAGGCGTGGTGCATACGGTGTCGCTGGGGGATAAGAAAACCGGAGCCAGGCTTTGGAAGCTCTTCTGTCCCATGTCAGCTGGCTCGCACTTGATAAAGACAGGGGCGTGTTCATGTCACAGAGCTTTGTAGCAAGGGAATGACCTCATTACCAAAACTGCCAACGCACCGTTCATGAAAACACTTTCCAAAGGCAGTTTCCAGCCTCCGGGCGGGGGGAGAGGGGGTGCAATTCTTCATCGGGAACAAGAATGTGGCCATGACGTCGCTGAGCAAACGGGTCCCTGCCACCAACAGTGATATCACACAGCCGGGCCGGCAAGGTCTGAACCCTGACGAGAGAATAGATGCTCTGCAGCTCTCACACTGCCCTGAAATAGCCTAGGCTGGTGGGATGTCTTTTCTCCCTTTCTTTAAAAATAAATAAATAAACAAACAGCCCGGGGCAATCATCATACCCCCAGCTGCCCCACATGGAGAAAGGGCCTCTGAAGCCACTGGCTCCCAGCGGGGCTCAGAAAATCAATATTCCTCTCTGAAGCCCCCCCCCGAAGTGCTCAGACCTTTGGACAATTCCAGTAGGGAGACATTATCAACAGACCTTCTCAGCATGAAGAGATGGGGGCTTATTTCCCAAACAGCCTCGAAACACGACAAGACGCGCTATTCTCTAAGAGGTGGACGTGGTTCTCTCTCTTCCAGACTTAAATATTTAGATAAACATTTTCTTTCATTTGGAGTAACCACCTTGGGAAACTATGCAATACTCTCTTTTGCTCAGAATATTATTCGTGTTCCTCTGGTTGACTTACTCTCAGAAGTAATTTAATATTGTCAGACTCGCCAGTGTCCAATTTACATTTACAGTTTTTCAGTCAAAATGCTACCTTTCCCCCCTTTATTTAATTGCATATTAAAGTGATATTTTAAAGGAAAAAAAAGAGGCGGCCGTGCAATCCGGCCACCCCAGAGCGGTTCGCCGAGAATCACAGCTCTGTCTGCAGACAGACACGAGGCACAGCTGGGCTCCGGGTAGGTGTGGATGCTTCTGGGCCCGAGCAGCTCCACTCCGAGAGCCAGCGCGGCACGTGGCTTCGAGAACGCACACCCAGTGGCCAACATCTCCCGTCATCGGGGAAATGCAAATGCATCCCGCAAGGACGCATGGCCCCTCGCCCGTCAGAATGGGCTGGAATCAAAAAGACAAAAAATAACAAGTGTTGGCAAGGACAGAGAAAAAGGAACACTCGTGCACCGCCGGTGGGAAGACAAACCAGGGTAGCCAAGGGGGAAAACTGGGGGCAGGGTCCTCAAAAAACTAAACAGAGAACCACTGTTATGATCCAGTAACTCCACTCCTGGGTATTTATCCAAAGAAAACAGACACTGATTTGAAAACAAAAAATTTTTATGTACTATTTATTTTTTTGAGAGAGAGACGGTGCAAGCAGGGGAGGGGCAGAAAGAGAAGGAGACACAGAATCCGAAGCAGGCTCCAGGCTCTGAGATGTCAGCACAGATCCCGACGCGGGGCCTGAACCCACAAACTGCAAGATCATGACCTGAGCCGAAGTCGGATGCTCAAATGAGTGAGCCACCCAGGCGCCCTGGATTTGAAAAGATATATTCATCTTCACGTTTACTGCAGTGTTATTTACAATAGCCAAGGTATAGAAGGAACCCACCAGCAGATGAAGGGATAGAGAAGATATGATACAATCACACACACACGCTGGGATATTACTCAGCCATAAAAAGAATGAGATCTTGCCATTTACGACAATGTGGATGGATCTAGAAGGTATAATGCTAAGTGAAATAAGTCGGTCAAAGGAAGACAAATACCATGGGATTTTCACAAATGTGGAATTTAAGAAACAAAACAAAAGAACAAACGTAGGGGAAAAAAGGGACAAACTAAAAGACAGATTTTTAACTTTTTTGTTTAAGAGAGAGAGACAGAGCATGAGCCAGGAAAGGGCAGAGAGAAAGACACAGAATTTAAAGCAGGCTCCAGGCTCTGTGCTGACAGCTCAGAGCCCAACGCAGGGCTTGAATGGTGAACCACGAGATCATGACTTGAGCCAAAGTCGGATGCTTAACCAATGGAGCCCCCCAGATGCCCACAAAATACAGACTCTTAAATACAGAGAACAAACTGGTGGTTGCCAGAGGGGAGGTGGGGAGAGGGAGGGGTGAATAGGTACGGAAAATTAAGAGCACACTTACGTGATGAGTGCTGAGAAATGCACAGAAACGTCAAATCATTATATTGTACATCAGAAACTAATTTAACCCTGTGTGTTAACTATACTTCAACAAAACAAGTAAAAATTTAAAAACATAACAACAACCAAAAAGAACACATGCCTATGTCAGAACCAGGCCACATCGCTAATGACTTGTGCATCTTTGGGGATCATTCTTCCCCTCTGTGCCTCAGTTTCCACAGAAACTACAGCACCCTTCCTCAGCAGGGTTGCTGTAAGGATTAGTAAGGTAATGACCGGGATGGGGGGGGGGGCAGGGATGCACTGAGGGTGTTCTTTGAATCCTAGAAACCCCCCAGGAACTCAGCTCCAGTTACTAAGCCAAAGCCCAATTGCTGGAAAGTAGAAATCACCAAAGTGAACTTCCTGCATAATCTGTTCGTTTTTCAATTTTGCCTGGTTCTCAAAAAAAAACAAACCACACACACACAGAATTTGTCACAAGTCTTCAGAATCTTAAAATAAGTCATGCGAAGTCTGGAAGAGAACTGCCTTTCTGAAAACAAAACGTTCAGATCCATGAGCCTGACTGAGGCTGGCTGACCAGCAGGACGGATTTTGGTTTCTTCTTCTCCGGATCCCCACAGTGCGTCCAGCAGACAACCCAGGAAAGGAAGAAAAAGGCCTGGGGCCCTCTTTTGGGGAAACGGAGGGGAAAACCAGACTCCCACTCCACGGCCAGGACATCCCAAAGGCCAAGGCAGGGGAGGTATGAGGTCAGGGAAATGTGGAGGCTGGAGCTCTGGATCCATCCAAGTTCAAGGGTCCCCCCAAAAACTGGCCCAGACCTGACCACTGACCCTGGGGCTCCAGAAGCTCCGGGTCCCCAGGTTCTCAAGGAATCTCCGCTGAGGAACTTTCAAAAAGAGCCTTCGTGACACAACTTTAACTCACACGTGCTGCTTGAGGAAGCAAACTTCGCCATGTGCTGGAGAGAGCTGCCCAGACAACATACTAAGGACGCGGACGTATTTTCATAAAAAGCCTAACAAAAGAGGGGCGCCTGGGTGGCTCAGTCAGTTGAGTGTCCAACTTCAGCTCAGGTCATGATCTCACAGTCTGTGAGTTCGAGCCCGGGAGAGAGTTCGAGCCCAGGAGACAGCCCTGTCTGTGCTCAGAGCCTGGAGCCTGCTTCAGATTCTGTGTCTCCCTCTCTCTCTGCCCCAACTCTGCTCACAACACTCTCTCTCAAAAATAAACATCAAAAAAAAAAAAAAAAAGCCCTAACAAAAGCATGCAAATTAAATCACACTTCATTCCGTAACAAAGGCCTTAACCTTAAATGAAAATAGTAGAATGACTGAGAATCAGGGCGGTCCCAGAAATGCTGGGCTGCCCAGTTATGCTAAGATTGATCAAATGCCAAATCGCTTCTCCCTCTTCCCGAAGTGAATCCCAGCAGGAAGACTTCATGTCACTGAACAATGTCACTTGCTATTTGAAGAATTCTCATGTAAGACCGACAACCCCTTTATATTTTCCCAGGCAGCTGCTAAGGGTTGCTAAGGAAGTGACAGAAATAGAAAATATCGTAAATAAGTAATTAGTGATTTCTGGGGGGCAGGCTCTTCGGATTTGGATTTCTTTTTTCAGGATCTCACACAACTTGGGTACAGAGACGAGACAAGTTTCTCGGCTTTTCCTTCCTTCTCTCTTTTCCCCTTCCTACCTTCCTTCCTTTCCTTTCACGATGAAGAAGGGATGCGAGAACTGCATACCTGGAGAGGAAGATCTGAGCCGCTCTGTGCCCGCTCTGTGCCCGCTCTGTGCCCGCTCTGTGCCCGCTCTGACAGAAAGACGCAGAACAGGGCCCAGGCCTCCCACCCCCACGCGAGCCAACACAACAATCCATGTGCCTCTTCTGCTCGGTTGTATGTTGGTGAAAGACTACATTTGAACAGAAGAGTCCCGAAACAGACATCTGTTGTTGGACACCAGATCCATTTCCCTTCCTGGATAACCTCATCCTGGTTCCGCCCTGGGAAGACGCCCACACCTCCGACTCTGTGCCCCCAGGGGAACGGACTCCCAAGTCTGCTCCCGACTCGCAGGGCCTCTAGCCTCCCCCGTCTCTGGCTACAAACAAGGACAGGCCGGACGAGGGGATCTGGGGACAGTGGGTCAGCCCTAATGAGGCCACCCCAATTCAAGATGCCTCAGATACAGAAGCCATTCAATTCCATTCTGGTTCATGCTTTGTTCAGATTTTACCTGGAATTTCTGTGTGTTGAAACCAGGAGAATTGTAACCAATAGAAATCTGTCATTGAAACCAAGTTCCAAGTCACAGGGAAAGATTTTTCTTTAAATGTGCTCTCGTATATTGTGATGTGGGGCAATTTCTTCCTCCCAGCAGCTGAGAGATGAAGAAAGGAAAAAAGAGGGGCGCCTCAGTGGCTCAGTCAGTTAGCATCGGACTTTGGCTCAGGTCATGATCTCACAGTTTGTGAGTTCAAGCCCCGCGTCAGGCTCTGTGCTGACAGCTCAGAATCTGGAGCCTGTTAAAGATTCTGTGTCTCCCTCTCTCTCTGCCCTTTCCCCACTCCCGCTCTGTGTCTCTCTCAAAAATAAATAAACATTGAAAAAAAAAATTTTTAAAAGAAAGTAACTGGAAAAAAGACACAATCTTACAAAAACCTAGGAGCACCAAGAACAAGAGTTGAGGGGAAACTTATAAGAAGGAGCAGCCAACACAGTGATACATCCGTGAATGAGAAGCAGGAGGTACAGAAGAAACTCACTGCTCTGGTCTACATAAGGAACTTAGTCTTTCTGGGTGAGGTCGTGGGGTTTGCTGGTTGAAATCACCATGCAATTTTCAGATGTGAAGTGGATCGTGCACCCATTTAATGTCTGGCATGTGTGTTATAAAGATATTTGTTACTCTCTTATGACACAGCAATTGCACTACTAGGTATTTATCCAAAGGCTACAAAAATGCTGAGTCAAAGGGGCACATGCACCCCAGTGTTTATAACAGCACCATCAACAATAGCCAACGTATGGAAAGAGCCCAAATGTCCATCAACTGATGAATGGATAAAGAAGATGTGGTGTATAACACAATATTACTCAGTCAAAAGAATGAAATCTTGCCATTTGCAACCATGGATGCAACTAGAGTGTATTACGCTAAGTGAAATAGCTCAGAGAAAGACAGGTATCATTTGATTTCACTCATATGTGGAATTTAAGAAACACAAGAGGTGAATATAGGGGAAGAGAAAGCAAAATAAGATAAAAACAGAGAGGGAGGCAAACCATAAGAGACTCTTAAATACAGAGAACAGGGACACCTGGGGGGCTCAGTCCGTTAAGCATACAACTTCGGCTCAGGTCATGATCTCACAGTTCATGGGTTCGAGCCCCGCATTGGGCTCTGTGCTGACAGCTCAGAGCCAGGAGCCTCCTTCTGATTCTGTGTCTCCCTCTCTCTATGACCCTCCCCTGCTCATGCTGTCTCTCTCTCTCTCTCAGAAATAAATAAAACATTAAAAAAATTTTAAATACAAAGAACAACCTGAGGGTTGCTAGAGGGGAGGTGGGTGCAGGGATGGGTTAAATGGGTGACAGGCAGTAAAGAGGTCACTTTTCAGAATGAGCAAGGGTGTCCTATGTAGGAGATGAATCACTGGGTTCTACTCCTGAAGCCAAGCCAACACTGTATGTTAACTAACTTGAATTTAAATTTTAAAAAATAAAAATAAAGATATTTTCTAATATTAAACATCTCAACGTTCACATACGATAACGTGATTATGTTCATGGTTCGTTCATATCCAAATAGTCATAAGAGCACTAAGAAGGAAAGACAAGGGCCACCTGGCAATATTCTCTCTGGATCTGAGCACAAAGAACTGGCTAAGAGGACAGAGTTTGTACCAAAGTCTGTTTTAAACACGCTCTAAACATCTATTTGGGTGTCTGTTTACTGTTTACTCAACGTGAACTTTCACAAAGCCTCTTATTTTAATGGGGCAAACATGCAGCGTTAACCCGGGTCGGAAGGAGCAAGGAACCACTCACACCTCTGATCTCCAGAAACGCCTTACTTTGGACTCAGCCCATGTCACATGATCACCACCTAGTGGCAGTGTACTTAAATTACAGGGAGAGTGGAGACAATGTCTTTTAAATTGACCCCAGCAAGGTCAAGGTCATTTTGTGGCACCAGGTGAAAAACCAGATCTTCCCTCCACTAGGTGTGCGTAAAAGGAGTCCAAGTGGTAAAGGACAAAGCCATGCTGACCAGGAGGCAGGCGAGCAGAGGGCTCAAATGAAGAAAGGACGCAAGCCACACAATTATCTCAGGAAAAGCAATACAGGTGGCGGGGGCCACAAGTGCAGACGCCCTGAGGCAGGGCGAGGTTTTGCTTCTTGGGAGACTAGTGTGGCTCAGACACAGGAGCAAAGAGAAGAGGTAAATGCCTGTGTTTGAAAAGGTGGACAGGGCTCAGGCTCTGCTGGGTCTGTGGATTAGGGTCAGGACTTGGAATTTCTTTCCAAGCTGCCAAGAAACCATTAGAACTTAAAAGTATGAGAGTGATACAGTCTGGTTTATGTTCTAAAAGGATCACTTACTATACTTACTATGTGGAGAGCAGGCTAGAGAGGGGCAGAGTGTCCGCGGGGACAGGAGCAGAAGTCCCTGACACAGCACAGGGAGAGGGAGGGTGGTAGCAAAGCAGGCGGTACCAGATAAACAGGGACATGGAAAGATACATGCACACACAGGCAGATAGACACGCACACACATACATACATACATAGATAAACCTGTGTACATGTACTGATATCTCCACCCCATCAAACACATTTATAGTAATGATACAGTCTTTCCAAATACTCTTTTAATTACTATTTTTAATTATTATTTTTTAAGTAAAGAAATCAATAGACGGGGAATAAAACCTACAAGAGTAATGCTCATGATTGAAGTTTAGAGGATACCAAACTCCTTTTTTTGAGAGAGAGAGAGAGATAATGAGAGCAGGGGATGGACACAGAGAGGAAGAATCCCAAGCAGGCTCTGCACTATCACAGCACAGAGCCCAATGTGGGGCTCAAACTCACGAACCCTGAGTTCATGACCTGAGCTGAACCAATGGAGCCACCAGGTGCCCCCAAACTCTTGATATAAAAATACAGTCTCACAGAATCAGGTAAATTTTATGTGTTCATCTAAAATATCCAGTGGGCTCCTAAAATAGGTTGGTAGCTCAACTGCAAAGAAATATATATATATATATATATATTTATATATATATATGTATATATATATGTATATATATATATGTATATATGTATATGTATATATGTATATGTATATATGTATATGTATATATGTATATGTATATATTTGTATATGTATATTTATATATATATATATTTATATATATATATATTTATATATATATATTTATATATATATTTAT
>NW_024080720.1:3287717-3535735 GCF_003009895.1 Hyaena hyaena | reverse complement strand
TATATATATATATATATATTTATATATATATATTTATATATATATACCCAATTTATTTCCCCCTTCCAACCCCTTCTCTCCTCCTTGGGCACAGAGACACCCAATATGGTCCCCAGACTACTTTGCAGCTGGATGTGGCCCTGGAACAAAACTCTCACCACCAGAATGCAAGCGGAAGCTACGGTATCACTTCTGCCCCGTCTGCTCAAGAAGAAACACCTTCCTGGACTTCCTTCCTCTCTCTCACCGGCTGGGATGTGACTCTGATCGTGGGAAAGAGAAAACCCTGGAAGGCGGGGGGGGGGGGGCTCTCCATCAGAGGCACTTTGGCCATGGGACAATGGGCAAGTCTGGAGACATTTGTGGCTATTAAAATTGAGGGTGAGGGACTAACTACTGGCATCTTGGGGAGGGGAGGGCCCCGAGAGGTTGCTAAACACCATACACATGCCCAATACAGTCCCCACGGTGAAGTCGGTCCCAGTGCACAGTGTCACCAGCGCTGAGGTTGAAAATCCCTGCTCCAAAGCCCTGTTCTCAACCCCTGTGTATAATCATCACCCACGTGTATTCTCAAAATGCACATTCAGCGGTGCCTGGGTGGCTCAATTTGTTGAGCGTCTGACTTTAGCTCAGGTCATGATCTCACGGTTTGTGGGTTCGAGCCCCGTGTTGGGCTCTGTGCTGACAGCTAGCTCGGAGCCTGGAGCCTGCTTCGGATTCTGTGTCTCCCTCTCTCTCTGACCCTCCCCTGCTCACACTCACTCTCTCTCTCTCTCTCTCTCTCAGAAATAAATAAAAAACATTTTTAAAAATGCACATTCGGCTTCAGAAAGCTTGGGATGGGGTCTCAGAGTCTGCTTCTCTCAACCAGCTCCCCGGCCAACGGACAGAGGGATAGAGGGACAGGACAGACAGAACAGAAGTCGCATCTCCGGATGACCCCAGGAAGCACGGCTGTCCAGGCAGTCCACACTGCTGTGCAAACACATACAGCCTGTACATACACCTGAACCATCTGTTCGCAGCGCGCGCTTCCTCTGCAGGACCGGTCACCAGGCAGCACTGACTGCTACAAACGTTGAGTATCACCTTTCGTGATGCAGGAGAAAAACTATCGATGGTATTTAAGCCACCGCGTGTTGAGGTCTCTGCGTTCCAACACTTCTGTTTTTAACCCTAACTACTTCAGGGACCCTGTGGGTGCTTACATCTATGTGGCTGTTTGGCAGGAGACCTAACAGGCCCCAAAGCTTGGTGATGATATTCCAGAAAGGGAGAAAATGCGAGGAAAGAAAAGAAACAAGGTGGCCATCAGAGACGTCCGAGGAGAGGGTCCCACTGCTGTAACAAACGACCACAAAAGGCCAACTGGGTTAAGAGTTCTGGAAGTCAGGGGGTGCCCAGGTGGCTCAGTCGGCTCAGCATCCGACTTCGGCTCAGGTCATGATTTCATGGTTCATGGGTTCGAGCCCCGCCTGGGGCTCTGTGTTGACAGCTCAGAGCCTGGAGCCTGCTTCGGATTCTGTGTCTCCCTCTCTCTTTGCCCCTCCCCTCCTCTCAAAAATAAATAAACATTAAAAAAAAAAAAAAAAAAAAGAGTTCTGGAAGTCAGAAGTCAGAAGTGGGTCTCCCGGAGCTAACATCAAAGAATCAACAGGGCTCCTTGCTTCTCGAAGCTCTAAGGAAGAATCAATTTCCTCCCCTTTTCCCCTGCTTCTAGAAACTGTCTGAATTCCTCAGCTTAGGGCTCCTTCCTCTAGCTTCAAAGCCAGCAGCAGTGGGCTGGGAGCCTTGTCCCCCCCCCCCCCCCCCCCCCCCCCCCCCCCCCCCCCCCCCCCCCCCCCCCCCCCCCCCCCCCCCCCCCCCCCCCCCCCCCCCCCCCCCNCCCCCCCCCCCCCCCCCCCCCCCCCCCCCCCCCCCCCACCGTCCTCTCCCTCTGCCTCTCTGCTCCTCTTGAAAGGATCCTTGTGATCACACTGGCCCATCCGGAGAACCCGATGATCCCCACATCAGGGCTAGCTGTGAGCAAGGACAACTCCACCTGCAGCGTGGGTCCCCTCAGCCACGCAATCTAGCATATTCACACGTTCCGGAAATTAGGAAGAGGACTTATCCCACCTTTCCGGTGGTCAGAAAGCAGTTGCCTCCGGCAGCCAGAGGGTGGGAGGGTGACACAGCCTGGGAAAGGCAGACAGGGTGCACCGGAAGAGGGAATCTTCTGGGTGTTTCCAAAGGTCACCAACTGTGGAGCCATCTTAACAAGCAAATGTGCCCTAAATACAGGTTTTTACGGTTTCTCGGTATACAAAGGGGATGGTCAGGAAAGTAATGCAGAGCGATGGTCCCCAGGAATTCCTGGGATTTTTTTTTTCCTAATGTTTATTTATTTCTGTGAGAGAGAGAGAGAGAGAATGAGCATGAGCAGGGGAGGGGCAGAGAGACGGAGACACAGAATCTGAAGCAGGCTCCAGGTTCTGAGCTGTCAGCACAGAGCCCGATGTGGGACTCGAACCCACAGACCATGAGATCATTTTCTGAGCCGAAGTAGGATGCTCAACTGACTGAGCCACCCAGGCACCCTCCTGGGATGTCCATGCCGTCCGCCCTAGCCAGTGTTTGGTATATCCATGCCACACAACCGTTTCTGTAAATTAAACTTAGTCTAAGTTTATGAGAAGAGTGTCCTGTATTTCAGGGGCTCCCTGGAGTGCAACATTGCAGAAAAACAATTACCCGGGGGGATTCATGAAAACATGCACAGAGTAGTAACAGCTAGCGTTTCGTATAGTCCACGCAGATCAGATCCCCGTACATCATCACTGTTCTCTCCTTGCCAAATCACCGTGGCGTTCTTAGAGGCTGTGATTCCCATTTTAGAGATGGGAAAACAAAGGCTCAGAGGTGAACTAGGTGTCCACGCACATAAAGCAGGGCAGACACAGCCTCAAGTCCCAGACTTCTGACTGCAGATTCAGCTTTTGTTTTCAAAACCTCACACGGCTTCAAAGAGTCAGAGCCTCCTAGGGCAGGGGCACTCAGGTCGCCTGCCTCCAATTTCCTCAGTCCAGGAACACCCAGACTTCTAAAGCCTGGTGGCGCCTTAACCCAGAGGCAAATGGGAGGGTGTACCTACCTTCAGGGAGTAGCACATCCAACACAGGGCCTCTGCGTAACTGATTACGAAGAAGCAAACTACGTGGTTCTGACCATGCATTTGGAGAAACATCACCTGAATCATTCCTGGCACCTACCGGTCCATCAGACATAATCCAAACTCTTCTAAAACATGTCGGTGACACTTCCAAAGGCCAGAGACCAAAAGCCACGTGTGACAGTGAACAGACACCTGCCTGTGTGACCGTGACACTGTCCCTGGCCCTTCCGAAAGTTGGACTCTCCTTCTGTGTCGCCGGGGGGGGGGGGGGGGGTCAGAAAGCACCTGCTTGGTGAGACTGCTGTGAGGCACAGAGGAGGGAATGTTGTGTGCTGTAGGGAACTTCTGGGGAGACGGTCTAGCCCACACAGCTGGGTTGAGTGGGCTTCTTTCTTGCACCCAAAAATAGGCTTGCAAAAATAGTATTGTGAAAGAGCCTAGAACAATTCTTAGCCAGAGTTCCCAAGACATGTGTGATTTCTTTTCAGAAGCCTAAAGTTTCGCAAGAAAAAACTCAGCGCACGGAAGGCGCTCCTTTTATTCATTAGTTCATTGATTCAAAATCATGGCTTAGTCAGCAATCACTATAGAGCGCCTACTGTGTGCCACACGTTGATCTGGAGGAAACAAAGGACAGGACCCCTGGGCCTTTGTAGTTTGCCTTCCAGCAAGAGGGAAATGCGTAATTCGGGTGATTTGGGAGAGTAATTAATGCCGCGAAGAAAATAAAGCAGCGGACAAGCTCAGACATAGAAACAGGTTTTTTAAAAAACTAGATAGTTAGGAAATGCCTTTTTGAGGAGGCGGAATCTAAGCCACCATCTTAAGGATGAGCAGACACAGGTAGTTTAAAGTCTGGGGGCAGAGGATTCCAGAAGGAGGAAACAGGAAAAAAAATCCCTTAAGGGGCACCCGGGTGGCTCAGTCCGTTAAGAGTCCAGCTCTTGGTGTCAGCTCAGGTCATGATCTCACAGTTGATGAGTTCGAGCCCCATGTTGGGCTTCCAGCTGACAGTGTGGAGCCTGCTTGGGATTCTCTCTCTCTCTCTCTCTCTCTCTGCCCCTTCCCTGCTAGTGTATGCTCTCTCTCTCTCTCAAAATAAATAAATAAAACTTAAAAAAAAAAAAAGTCTCTCAAGAATGAATGAGCAAGGGCCCAGGACGGAAGGACCTCTTTCTAGCAGAGAAAGGTGTGCAATTAGGATTCACTCCCATCCGGCTGGAAAGACATCCCTTCCAGGGGAAAAGAGCTTTGGGACAAGTAAAAGGAGATGCTCTCTGTTTGGGGCTAAAGCCTTGGGTCTGAAGCTCAACTCCACATCCTGGGCCAGGCATTTGGCCTCTTTGTGCTTTAGATCACTCACCTGGAAAACACAGGTAATGCCAGGACCCTGTTCCCAAGATTCCACGTGAATCAAGCCAGTGCTTGGGGCAGAGCGTGCATGACCACGACACCACTGTCACCTTCCACCCAAATCCTCACCTCCCTCTTCCACTGAAAATAATCGTTACTAATCCCTGATCCTGTGTTTTGCTTCATGGATCTACATTTACTAACTCACACTAATCCGAATGTTAACCCACGCCTTGGCGCGGTCCAACCATCCTTGAATCTGGGGTTTAAAGCAGCCCCTCCCCAGCAAGGAATTGTTACTCCGCTTATAAGACCATCCTCTTTTGGTCTTATAAAATGTGGGAAGTAAGGGAAACCTAAATACAAAATACAGCATTTGGGCCATGTTCATAGAAACAATACTTTCAGATGACTTCCAAACAGATTTTCAAACACGCTTCACCTCGATCTGGTTGGTCTATCAACATCGCTCTTACAACCATCCCCTACAGCAAAGACCATCTCTGGGATTCCATTAAGAAAGAAGAGGGGGAGGGGAGAGAGTAGGAGGGGGTAGGGGAGGGGCGATGGAGGCAGGAGAGAATGGAGGAAAACAGACACGTCATCCTAGAGAAAGAAGTCCTCTCTTCTCTGACACCCCCTTGGTAAAGTATTAAAATTTTGTTTGTACAAGTCCCTTGCAATTTTTGCTAAATTTATTCCTAGTTACTTCTTCTCTTTGGTCGCTTCTATAAATAGAGTATTTTCTCTCATTACATTTTCAAAATGGTTGGCGTAGCACATAGGAAAACTATAGATTTTGCATAGTAATTTTCTTCCCAATCCCCTTAATGAATCCCATTATTGTTCCTAATAGATTCATGGGTGGATTCTTAGGTTTTCCATTAAAAGATGAAACTGCTGGCCAAGTGGTAATAATTCTACCTCCCTCTTTCTCGTTCTGTTTCCCATCCAAGTGCACTATCTTATCAAATTCCTGAACACAGGTAAATAATAGTAAATAATGGGCACTGTGGCCTTGTTCAGAATTTAATGGGAATGTTTTTGGCGTTCCACCATTAAAGATGACCTTTGCGGACCATCCTATTTTACTAGCCGGTGTCCCAAACATCAAGGATAAATATTTAATATTATCAGCTGTATTTCTGGCAGCCATAAGGCGAATCACAGAGTCTTTCTCATTTGCTCATGATCAGAGTAGATCACATCGTTCGATTGCCTAAGACCAAACCATCCTTCTATCCATGGAATAAATCCAACTTGGCTGGACCTTTTCTTACCTTGGAATATAATCATTCAGTTGTCCATTTTGCTGTTCTAGAAGCTCTTTCAGATCACTGGCCATGACTGATTCATGTTTGACCTCAGCACGTGGCTGACAATCAGCACATGTTAAAATAGTGAACGAATGAATAAAATAAGAAGAGCACTGGACCTCCCCAGACTAACCCTATGTACCTCTTTCTTTTTTATTTTTTAATTTTTTTTATGTTTTTATTTTATTTTATTGAGAGAGAGTGAGACAGAGTGTGGAAGAGTGAGACAGAGTGCGAGCGGGGAAGGGAAGAGAGAGAGGGAGACACAGAATCTGAAGCAGGCTCCAGGCTCTGAGCTGTCAGCACAGAGCCCCACATGGGGCTCAAACTCATGGACTGTGAGATCATGACCTGAGCCGAAATCAGACGCTTAACCAACTGAGTGACCCAGGTGCCCCTATTTAAAATGTTTAAAGCTTATTTATTTATTTTGAAAGAGAGAGAGCCGGGGAGGGGCAGAAAGAGACAGAGGGAGAGCCTGACACGGGTCTCATACTCACAAACCGTGAGATCATGACCTGAGGTGAAATCAAGAGTTGGATGCTTAACTGACTGAGCCACCCAGGTGCCCCTGTACCTCTTTCTAAGTTAAAATACTCAGACAGACCGTGCATCTGTCCCAGACTGTATTCTTCGTATGTTTAACAAGCATGTGGTTGAACTGGCCCCACTTCCAGCAACAGAGCGCTTAATGCCTGGTCCTGATGGGTGACTACGCTCCAGGGCTTCTGCGGTTTAACCAATGGACTAGCTCTGCCTCCCCGCTCCCACCACCGCCCCAACCTGAAAAAGCGGCCACACCACCCTGGACTGATTTGAGTCCTGCGCCATGACCGCCTCAGGAGTGGGCTCATGACCCGACCCGGGCCAAAGGCCACTCCCGCATTTCTTACGGAAGCTGCTAAGAACCAGGACTCCAAAAGAATCGATAAGCATAAAATACGTTTGTCTGGGGTTGCTGCTTATCTACGTGCCGAAAATGTGGTGATCTGGCCCATCTGACAATGAAGCAAGGTAGAGAAAACCATGGCAAAGGATGGAATGAGATGGGGGGCACACTGGTGGCCAAGTCCGTTAGGAGTGTGACTTCTGCTCAGGTCATGATCTCACGCTTCAGGAGTTCAAGCCCCACATAGGGCTCTGTGCTGAGAGCCCACCTTGGATCCTCTGTCTCCCTTTCTTTCTGTCCTTCCCCAGCTCGCTTTCTCTCTCTCTCTCTCTGTAAAAAATAAATACACATTAAAAAAAAAAAAAAGAAAGAAAATGAAAAAGAATGGAGGGCCGACTGGGTGGCTCAGTCAGATGAGCATCTGACTTCATACCTCTTTGTGATCTCACACTTCATGGGTTGGAGCCCCACATCAGGCTCTGTGCTGACAGCTTGGAGCCTGGAGCCTGCATAGGACTGTGTCTCCCTCCCTTTCTGCCCCTCCCCCACTCACACTCTGTCTCTCTGTCTGTCTCTCTCTCAGAAAATGAATAAACAATTTAAAAAAATTTTTTTTAATTTAAAAACAAAAGAATGGAAAGAGTCAGAGACCCAAGGGGGCGCCTGGGTGGCTTAGTCGGTTAAGCGTCCGACTTTCGCTTAGGTCATGATCTCGCGGTTCGTGGGTTCGAGCCCTGCGTCGGGCTCTGTGCTGACTGCCAGCTCAGAGCCTGGAGCCTGTTTCAGGGTCTGTGATTCCCTCTCTCTCTGACCCTCCCCTGCTCACGCTGTCTCTCTCTCTCTCCTAGAAATAAATAAAAACATTTAAAAAAATTAAAAAAAAAAAAAAAAGAGTCAGAGATCCAGGGATAATTTGAGCTCCTGGATCCAGCTTCTCCTGAAGTCATTTCCCCCTGGACTTCCTAATTACATAAGCCAATAAATTTCCTTTTCTGTAGTTTAAGTTCAATTTCTATCTCTTGCAACCAAAAAAATATTGTCTAATTCATACGTTGCTTGGTTTCCCCATGAATATGCTTTGTACATTCTTAAATAAAGGTTGAAAAAAATTTCTAAAGGGAGGCAATCCTAACTGGTGGGTATTAAAACAAAAAAAAATTCAACCGCCTGCTTTTAATTAATGGCAAGATGGGCTGAAAGGCTCCCTTAGTGAATTATAATTTCAGACTGAAATTCCCCAGACAGTTATGAGGAGCTTGTTAAACCGCAGAAACCAATGGAATCAAGAGATTACTTTAACAGGGCGGTGGTTCAATCAGCTCCAGAGATATCATCCATTATGCAAAACCAAAACCTTTAAACCTCCCCAGCCATCTCGCATTCACCTAAAATCTGGAAGCCTCTCTCCTGACTCAGTTTAAAAGTCCTGGTGTGATCTACAAAAATAACAATAAAAATAAATAAGTCATGGCATGACACCTGGAAACCACCAGCGAAAGGAACCAATTCTCAAGCCAGGGAGTTTGGCGGGGTCTTCTAGAACAGTCCTGCATTCTCTACTGCTTTCAGTTCTGCAGAAAAACTGAAGGCAAGCATGCCCTTGGCATTCTAAATGCCTCTGTAGCTATCCCGGCCAAGCAGTATCAATTCTTACTGTAGCTTCAAGAAAATGTCAGCGCAAGCCCAGAGTGCCGGCCCATTTCCTTACCCCAGCCCCTTGGTGAAGAATTCTGGTGGTGGATATTTCGTGAAATCAGACTCTTCTCCTTCAGCTCAAGTTACAATAGACCAAATTCTGGAATCCGGTTTTGATTATTCTCTAGAGAACTACTTGAGAGCTGCTTCAGGGTTTGAAATCCCTCATTCAGACATAATCTTGAAATAAAAGGCTATATTCAAATGAAAAATGCATTACAGCTTTCTCTTTAGGACTTTTAGTACTGATGGGTCAGAAAAAAATAAGAAAAGAAACGCAGGAAAAGGAAGAAAGGCACAGGGGAGGGGGAGAGGGAGAGAGAAAGAGAGAAAGCGAGAGAGAAAGAAGGGGAGAACGAAATTTCCTACATCACCAACTCTTTATTTTATCGTCGCATAACCCCTTGGAAGTAAGTAATATTGTGCCCATTCTACAGATGAAGAAATTGAGGCTTGGTGATCACACGAGGAAGTCACGGTGGCTTCTGGCTCAGAGAGGACATAAAAACACGCTTCGAAAAATGCTGCTTCTACCCTAATCCCTCCCTCCAAAAACCCTAACACCGAAATCTATTCTCGGACCAAAGTATTTCAGAGAATGGACCCAAGGGAGACAATACAGTCTCATCTAAGAAACAGAAAAATTTTTTGAAAGAAAGGAACAAAGTAACCTGAGGTCCAACAGAAACTAGTAACGTGGCAGAGCAAAAGCTAGAACCCAATTTTTCCATCTCTCAGGTCTTCCTGAATCCACCTGACCCGAATCTATTTTACAGGTGCAATTTACCTCTACGGATCACATACCAGCACTCCTGATTAATGAGTGAACAACTGAAAACTTTTCCCGCCTTCGAGAAAATGTTCACTGGAAACAAAAGGGAAATGTATTGGTGAACTCCCTTTGTCTGCCTCAATGTTCCTGTTCTTTCCAGTTCCTTTTGTTATTGCTGCAATATATCTGGGAGGTTTTTCCCTCCTGCTGTTGCAAAATCCGTTGGGGGGGGGGGGCGGGGAATCTACACTAAAATAGTACAAGTAAGCCACAATGCTGGCAACGGCCTAGGGTATGGGTATGCCAGTTACTTTCTGAAACGAGTCTAAACCAGAGGTCACAAACTGGTAGCCAGCTGGCTGCATCCAGCCCACAGACGGGTTTTGTTTGTCCCACAATGCTGGCCCACACAACGCTTTTAAGAAATTTTAATCTGTTTGCCAATGCTAAAAACCAAGAGCTTTCACATCCAAGCCCTGGATTTCCAATTGCTCTTGCCAAGTGGAGGATGTGGTAATGTTTGCACGTGGAAGGGGGTAGCTGGATCGGAGAGCAGTGGCTGTGACCTGTAGAAAGGGCATATGCCCCAAGCTTCCCCCCCACCTGGTCTATTTCATCGGGTATCTGAGTTGGTGACCGGCGGTTTAAAAAGTCAAGCAGATGTAGATTGCAAAGCCAACCAATCGTTATTAAGCTTTTCCCAAAAACATCCCCAATAAGAGACTCTTCTGTCAATAGTAAGACAGCTGTGATCAAAGGTAAAACATACGAGTCCAAAATGATTTGAGAAATTAAAAAAAAAAAAAAAAAAACAATAATTGGGTCCATTTGGATTTCTGCTCTAGGACAATCACTTTTTTTTTCAGAAAACACATTTACCTTTACTACTTCATTCATTCCTCCCAACAACCCTGCAAGGAAGGAATTATTCCCAGATAAACAAACTGAGTGATGTCAAATCAGTCCTCTATCCAAAATTACCCAACCAGTAGGTTGTAAAACCACATTTTGAACCCAGTTTTGTCCAGCTGCAAACACTGTGCTTTGGGAATAAGGAAAGAACACTGTGTAAAGCCACAAGGCTTGACTCCACCTCAGGGCCTTTGCACCTGCTGTCCCCACTTACCGGAAACCTCTCTACCCAGATCTTTACATGGCAGGATCTTAACTCTCTCTTCATTTGCATCACCCTCACAGAGAAGTGTTCCCCCCATCGTATGATTTAAAATAACACAGGTGTGCACACACCAATTTCCCTCTAGACCTCTACTACACAAAGGGAGGTCCAGAGATCAGCGGCATCAATGGCAACTGGCAAGTTAGAAGTGCAGGTTCTCGGGCCCCTCCTCACACCCGCTGAATCAAAACCGTGCATGCCAACAGCATCCCAGGGGACCCGTGCACACTTAAAGCTTCAAAAGCGCTGCTCTAATAGGAGCCCTGCCCAGTGGAAATGATAGCGTGAGTCACGAGAGTAATTCTGAATTCTCGAGTAGCCACATTCAAAATGCGAAAAGAAAGGCTGCTTGCCGTCTCTCCTCCCCACCACCAAACAATGTTGGTGTCACGAGCACCGAGTGCTTCTTCACCTCTTTACCTCCTGTGCTTACAACGATACCAGGTACGTGCTGAATATAATTACACATCTGTTGAACGTATGAAGGGAGGAAGGGAAACACCTTGCTGGTATTTTACATGGGGCGCTGGGATTCAAGGAAGAAAGGAGCGTCCGGTTGTTGGAGAGATGTGGCAGCTCCACCGCGGACCAGCTGAGCAACCTGGGGCAAGTGATTGGTCTGGGAGCCACCTGTAAGCTCGCAGCCCTCACGGTCACACTCAACTGTGACAGAGCGTGTACAAAGCGCCAGCCGCCATAAGTAGCAGGCATTTCGTCATGGTGTCCCCCCCATTCTCTCTCCGGATGCCATGTTAAAACAGTGCTGTGGTGACCACTTTCCTCTGGGTAGCACGAGCCTGGCCATGACAGCCGTCTTCCTGAGTCATTTTCCCCTAGCCCGGGGGCTGACAGTATTAACTGTCGGCAGCGAAGACAACTTGAAACCAAGGGGGGGTCACTTCCCATGGCCCTGGAGCTGAGCAGTTTCCAAAGCAAAGCAATCACGGTCACTGTGAATCACAAGGGAGGCAGCACCTCAAGGCAGCCCTGTCACTTTGAGGAGTTCTGCCGTGGCCGGCCGGACGGCCACCAGGTCCCGCCTCTTTGAGGAGTAGAAGGTCTGAGCCCAGACAGCTCGGATCAGCCCATTCTGAAAGGTGCATTGTGGCTCTGCCTTTCTTACGTTATTGGTTTGGAGGGGTGGGTCGTGGAGGGTTGAGTCTACCCCCACGTATTAATCACTGGCCTGTGTCAATCCACCAAGTGAGGCGTGCTTCTCCCCGGCTTTATAACACCCCCATCCTAATCCATTAGTCTATCTTTCCCGGAAATCGGATGCACATGCCCTAATCTCAAAAGTGTTTTTAAATCACATTAGATTGGGGCGCCTGGGTGGCTTAGTCAGTTAAGCGTCCGACTTTCGCTTGGGTCATGATCTCGCAGTTCGTGGGTTCGAGCCCCGCGTCGGGCTCTGTGCTGACTGTCGGCTCAGAGCCTGGAGCCTGTTTCTGAGTCTGTCACTCCCTCTCTCTCTGACCCTCCCCTGCTCACGCTGTCTCTCTCTCTCTCCTAGAAATAAATAAATTAAAAAAAAACAAAAAATAAATAAATAAATAAATAAATCACATTAGATCAACAGCGATGGGAGAAAGCAAAACCCGGATTTAGACATGACTGGTGTGACACCGAGGAAATAAAACTCGCAGGGCTGCGTAGCCCAGGATAGGAGGGAAGCCCAAACCAGTGCCACCCAGAGCTGCCCCCAAAGTCTTCTCCCTCTGGCTGAGAACACAAACACCAGCAACACGCGCAGAATCAGCAGGCGACTGGGAAGCGCGCTGCAAAGAAAAAGGGAAAGAAAACAAGTTGGGGGAGAATCAAAACCTCCGGTTAGTCTCCGGCCCTCGCGTCTGGCAGGCGGCGGGAGCCGGTGCACGGACCACGCCGCGGGTGGGGAGCAAGCGTGACCATTCAGGTACAGACGCCACCACTTAAAAGATGCAACTGTCCGACTCTTGGTTTCCGCTCAGGTCATGATCTCGAGGTTTCTAGTGTTCGAGCCCCATATCAGGCTCTGTGCTGGCAGCAAGGAGCCCACTTGGGATCCTCTCTCTCCCTCCCCGCCTCGGGCTGTCTCGGTCTTTCTCAAAATAAATAAATAAACTTAAAAGGAAAACAAGGTGCATTTGGACCAGGGACACAAGAGGGAGGGTTTCTCTTACTGCTGTGAACTGATGCCACTGTTTCCTCCCCTACAATATAAGGAGGATGTCTTCATCTTCCTCCAAGGGAGAGAGAGGAGGCTGAAGAGAGAGCCTATAAAAATCCCACAAATAAGACTCAAAGCGCTGCTGTCCCCAGAAAGGCTGGAGAGGAATCCAAGCAGCCCTAGCACACTCTCAGGGGGCCGAAGGGGTTTCTAGAAGACTTCCCAGCAGCCAGGTCGGAGTGGCTAATGATACCCTGTGCATTACGGAGATGCTTCTCCGGCACTTGACATCAGCACCACTAAGCACTATAAGGACCTGCCATGGGGGACATACTGGGGTAGAGGATGGGGGACACATAGAGAAATTGCAGGCTCCTCCCTAGGGGGGATCAAGGGAAAGTGCCCACATGTCTTCAGTAGAACAGTTCTGCGGATGGGTACCAAATATTCACGCTCAGCCCCAAATACCACACCAGTGATGGCTGGGAGTACCACACGCCGGGATGGCTCCTTCCACAGCCACAGCATACCAGTGTCTACGCCTTCCTCTCCCCAGCCACGGTACGAAAGAACATTAAGAAAATCCGGCACCTCCTATCCTCTCATTGAGAAAATCCTGCAGCCCCGGGACCTCCCGACACGCATTCCACCCTGCAATCCTTCATCAAACTCTAAGTCATCTGAATAAAACACTCCCTTTTCTATTTACAGCTGCTGCAAAGCAACCCAAACACATGCTGGAAAAGATGTGATCTTTATGCCTCTCTCTCTCCCAAAAGGGCACTTGACACTTCTCCTGAGATACGCAGCTTTAAAATTAGAATTGGAAAAAGCCACCCTTTCCCTCGTTGGGCCGAAGCTACCCCAGGCAGACACCAGAATATACCCACAACCAAACGCAGCCCTCCCAGACCTCATACCCCTTTCTCTATTTTGCTGTTTTGCACTAGTCATTCTAACACCTTTTTAATTATAATGGCAAACTAGAAGCCATGGCTCGTGATGTTATAAATACTGATTTTCCAGTTAAATTAGGCATTTGCTGTTTTATGTTTTGATAGGAAGGGGCTGTTTGAAGCCTCCTAAAATATTGCAATTAGTTCTCGCTGTTGAAACAGACAAGACATTAACAGACACATTTGCTGTTTCAGTTTAATGTGCTGGAATGTTTATGCCTAAGTGTACTTTTCTCAAGCTTTGAAAGCATAAGGCATATTTTTTTAAAGTGGAAGAAATCAATCACAATATACCCATTTATTATCTTCTTTTTTTAAGTTAAGCTATTTCTAAAACTTTCCCAGGCTGTAATTTAAACTTGGGAAGCACAACTCTTCAACAGGAAGGCGACTTGTCAGGAAGCAATCCTTGTTATTTTACCTATTGGCTCTGTTAAGATGATAACATCACTTTAGCTGACAAAGCCGGTGTTTCTGTTTGACAATTGCAATTAATTACTGAGATGCAGCCGAGATGGGGCCAGCCATCCAGATCCGTTTTCCAGAGAGATATAAAACGGGAGGAAAGAAGGAAGGGGGGGGGGGGAAGCAAAGGAGGTTTTGCATTTGAGCATCTACACCAGTGTTGTGTTAAATGCTATAGCTGGCAAGAAAGCCAGATTCTTAATTTATGTTACGTGCACCTAACTTTCTACTCCTCTCTTCTCCCTTTTCCTCACCACTGGCAGAGGGTGGAAAAGGGGAGAGGTAAACATTTCACAAGGGAGAAGCTCCAGTCTGTTGTGAAGGAGGTGCGGGTTGGAAAGGGCGCGGGTGCAGGGCATGAACACTCTCAGGGCACCAACTGTCATGTAGACAGACTGGTGCTCCCAATGCAAAGGCAACCCGGTGTTCATTCAGCCAAGGGTGGATAGAAAGTTCTGGAGATGTGGGCATCCTCAGTCTTTACTAGAAAGCCAAAACTTGCCAAGATCATCTTTCTCAACCGTTCCCGGTTCATTTTGCTCTAACCTGAAAATACTAAAGTTGGATTCCAGCCACGCAAATGCGTTTCAGGGCGATTCGCAGGGATTCCCGGGGATCTCAAAGCCCCTGGATCAATCTAGGTACCCTGCTCCATTCCCCGGTCGTCCCCAACACAGAGGCGCAGAGCCCCCGCCAGAGCCGGGGCTGGGAAACACCCCGCGGGCACGAAGGCTGGGGATTCCCGGGCTTGGAGCGAGGCAGATTCAGAAGGCACCTCCCCGGACCAGGAGCCGAGGCAGGCAGGGCAAGGCGACGCCTCCACCCCTCGCCCTGAAATAAAGTGATCCCTGGCCAGCGTCCAGCCCTCTCCGCCGCTCCCCCACTCCCTGCCCGGAGCAGCCCCGCCTGGGGTGCAGAGCCCCGGTTGTGGCTAAGGGCGCCCGGGACGGCGGTGCCTGGGTGGCGAAGGGCCCGGCAAGCGGCAGCTCGCCCTCCGGGTCTCGCGGTGCGTCCGTCCCCTCCCGCCGAGCCCGAGGTCCTACCTGTACCACTCCAGACCCTTGTCGTAGTTCCTGTCGAAGAAGTGCGGCTCTACGCCCACCGCCCGCACGTCCGGGTGTACTCGGATGGCCTCCAGCAGCGCGCGGGTCCCTCCTTTCTTGACCCCGATGATGAGCGCCTGTGGCAGCTTCTTCTCCCCATAGTCGGGGGTGCTGGCGGCGCCGCCCCTCTCGCTGCTCGCGTTGGCCGCCCTCCGGCCTGCGAGCTCCTCGTCGGTGGTGCTGGACTCCTGCGCTTCCCTCTCCAGCAGCGCGCTCTGCGCCGTGATCATCTCGCCGGGGGCCAGCGGGGTCCGGAGCCAGGCGTCCCGGGCGCCCCCGCCGCCGCCGCTCGCCAGCCCCCAGCCGTCCGCCCCGGGGGCGGCGGGCTGCTCGGGGGGCTCGGGCGGCTCCCCGCGGCTCGCGTTGTCCGGCGGCGGCGGCGCGGGCGGCTGCGAGGGGGCGCCGAGGCGCACGGGGGGAGGCGGCAGCGAGGGCGGCGGCGGGCTCGGCGGGGGCTCGGCGGCGGCGCCCGGCGGCTCCTGCAGCGCCAGGGGGAACTGCAGGGAGCCCGAGCCGCCCAGGAGGCTGTAGCACAGGTAGGTGACGGACAGGGACAAGGTGCACATAAAAAGCAGCTTGCGCGCCGGCGGGCCCTTAGCAGAGGCGCCGGGCGGCGGCGGCGCGGCGAGAGGTGGAGGCGGAGGCGGAGGCGGAGGAGGTGCGGGCCACGGGGCCATCGCGGCTCCCGGCTCGCGGCGGCGGCGGCGGCGGCCCCCGGCGCTGCCCGGACATGGTTTCAGCCGCCGCCCCCGCCGCCGCCGCCGCTGCCCAGCCGCCCCGGCTGCATGAAGCGACGCCGCTGCGCCCCCGGCCCTGGCCGCTGTCCCGCTGCGCCGGGAAGGAGCCCGGCCGCATGGCCCCCCGCCCCACTCTTCCCGCGGAGTCCGGGCGGCCCCCCCACCACCCCCCTCAGCCTCTGGCAAGGGGACCGAGGGGGGCGCGCGGACCCGCCGGCTGCACCTGCTCCGTCTGCGGCGCCCCCGCTCCCCCGGCTCCGCCGCGGCTCCTGCCTCAGCCTCTGCCGCCGCCGCCGCGCGCTGTTGCAGCCCCGAGTTCCTTCCCCGCTGCTAACTTTCTGCCGGGAGAGCGGAGAGGCGCGGAGGGGAGGAGGAGGAGGGGGCCGGGCGCGCGCCCCGCGCCGCCGAGGGAGGGGAGTGCGCCTCGCGCGCGCCTGCGGAGGGGGGCGCGGAAGCGGAGGCGTGCGTTAGGGCTGGGGCGCCGGGGAGCGGAGATCGCGCCCCCCCCCACTCGACACACGCGCTGGAGGCGTGCCCCGCCCAGCCCCGCGTGCTTCCCCTCCCCGGGGACCCTGGGACGCGGCGCGCTCCGTCTCTCTCCAGATACTTTTAGGGACACGGAGACCGGCGCCAGCCGCCGCTGCCGCGCACAGGGGAGCTGGGGGCCCGAGGACGCAGAGCCCTGGCTTCCCCTTTTCCCCTGGGACTCCAGGCCAACTCGGCTGTCCCTGAGCCGCCCTTCTCTCCCCCCCTCACCCCCCGGGTATCCATCTGCCGGGGGTCCGGCAGGGATTGCTTCTCTGTTTTCGCATACAAACTTCCATCATTCCAGCCTCCCCATCTTATCTTGGAGCTCCTGATGGGTGGAGTTTTGACACAGATCCCCAGGCTTCCCAGCCCCAGAGCTTTCGCCTCTGTCCGGCCACTGGGTGACGGTGCTCTCTGCCCCCAAAGATGAGGCCGTCCCCTCCCCGACACCCTTAACGACTCGTACACCTGCGCCCCATGGGGGGGGGGCGGGCATTACCTCATTACCGCTAAAGGAGTTCAGATTTCCCTGGACTGGAATAGACTGAGCCCAGCATCGCTCTGAACACCTAATAAGCAGAGACAAGTTGCGTTGCAGGGTGTCCGTGCCTCGACTCATTGAATTTTTTTTTAAGTAATATATTCTTGGTAGAGAGATTTCCATCCCTCGCCTCCCTCTCCTGGGGGGAATGGTAAACATCAGAAGGCTCTGGAAGATTCAAAACTAGACACTGCTCCCCGTTGCCTTTTGCTCAGGGAGGTGGGAGGAAGAGGCAGAGAGCGATCAACTGAAGGAGGCACTCTAGCGAACTCTGCTTCCTGGGGACGGGGGGACCGGTGCCGCACACCCCTGGGGCCGGTCTCTCCCAGGTGTGGGCTCCAGTGAGTCCAGTTTACCCTGCTAGACACAGCTGGGTGCCTGGTGGGTCTCCTCTGCCGGGGCGGGATGATGCACTTGGCATCCCCGGTTCTGTTTGATCACATAATAGGAACCACAGTTGAAAGAAAATGTAGATAATGTCTAAATATTAACTAGATACCTAGTGCCAAACAGGGGGAAAAAAATGTTAATCAAATAAGATGAAGAACACGGACTTTTCCCTGAGTGAACAAAAGCTCACTGCTGCTCTCAGCTGGACAGGAGTTTCCTTCACTGCTGCTTTAGTTCAGATAAAGATTATTCCTTTATAATATATTTTTTATGGTGCACTGGAGACCTCTGAAATGCAGAGTCTGGTGTCTTGTAAATCATTCCCTGTAACTAGGGACGCTTTTTCAAACACCATACGACTGCATTACTGTAATGTTAATGGAAGGGAGCCGAAGGGAGCCAGAGAAACACTCGCTTTGCCCAACCCTCTTTCCACTCCAATCCCAGGGCTGGGTGGTCAGCCAGGACCCCCCCCCCACCTCACCCCCAGTTGCAGGGAATATTGCCACTGCCCTGGCCGGCGTCTCTTGTCTCTTTCAAGGCCCGGGTACTGAGATGCCCAGCCTGGGGCCCAGGGCTCTCACTCTCTCGGTGCCTAGAGCCCAAATGCCTCCTTGCACTACCTCAAACCATCCACGTGGACCTGCTCTGTAGCTTTACTACACATGTGCTGTCCAATTTGGAAAGGTTCTGATCAAATGGTTTTAAAATTCAACCCCACCTCGAGGTGACCAACTGAGAGCGGAATGTGGCCAGCACAGTGCTATTGAGAAATTTAAACTGGTTGCAATATTTTTTTTAATTTTAAATTTTATTTATTTTGAGAGAGACAGAGACAGCGTGTACAGGGGAAGGGGCAGAGAGAGAGGGAGAGAGAGAATCCCAAACAGGCTCGAAGCTGTGTGCGCAGAGCCTGATGTGGAGCTTGAATTCACCAAACTGTGAGATCATGACCTGAGCCGAAATCAAGAGTTGGTGGCTTAACCAACTGAGCCACCCAGGTGCCCCTGGTTGCAAAATTTTTAAATTGAGGACTTGCCCCACCCCCAAAATTCTGGGTTTGAGGTTTCTGTTGAAATAGCAGACCCAGCAACTTTGGGCCCCTCGGCCAAAGCGGAAAAGCCCACTTTATGGAAAATGTGGGCCCTATTCTTCACGGAGCCCACCCAGATCCTTCCCACACCTTTCTGTTACTTGCCTGGGCACTGCCAACGAGGAAACCTCCCAGCATCTCTTCTGCCTCTTGTCCCCAAGCAGTCACACTTGAATAAGAGACTCTTAACAGAATAAAGGGCATTGGTGAAATGTATCAGTATCAGTAACTGATAGGGAAGAGGTGATTTCGGGGGAAGGAGCTCTGTAGACTTCTTGTTTCGGCAGTTGCCTATTTTTTTTTTTCCTGCTTCTGATCCAGGCTTTTTCTGGGAGCAAGTTTCTGAGAAACCTGTAATGAAAAGTAGGAGCCACCTACATAGAGAGAACTCAGGCTTCATTCAGCAATTCTTGATGGGTCTAGAGACTCGATAGAATTTTTTTTTCTGTTTCCACTGCCAACACCCTTGCTCATTCAGGCTATTCAGAGTTTTTACAACATTCCTCTAGCTGGTCTCCAGGTCGCCAGGGTGCCTCATTTCCAATCATTTCCAGACATCAATAGCAGATCAATAATCGATCACAGCTCTGCCAATGGCCTCTATGGCTCAAAACCTCCCTCTCGCTGCCTAATTAATAAACTCCAACCTCCTTACCTTTTGTACTCAAGGTCTCCTTTCACATAACTCCCAGTCGTGCCAAACCAAAGGATACCTTCTCTCCAAACATATACCTTGCATGATTCTGTTTCATCTCTGTATGCTCAGAAAATAAAGTTAAACCAACGCTGTCCCTCTGCTGGCTAAGTGGCTTTCAGACAGGTCATTTCTCCGCTTTGAGCCTCAGTTTCTGCATACATAAATCATAGATAATAAGCCTCCCCTCAAATTGTTTTTATAAAGAATTAAATGAACTTAATAGCATATGCAAAAGTACCTGGCTCCCTGCCTGGTGTGCGGTGGCTACCCATAATTACTTGCATCTAAACATTGGCTCCTGCCATGCCCGGCTTCTTCAAACCTCATCCTTGAAAAATTCGTGTGTGCCCTTTCTTCAGACCAGCCCAGAGTGTAAGCCGAAGTTTGCTTTCCTAATCTACTCAGTCCAATGCTTTCTATGGCTTTTTTCTTTGTGAAGCAATAGAAACTAACTCCAGCTGACTTCAGCTTGATTTGGTTTTTTATCAAAGAAATTTACTAGAAGGATGTATGATCACTCCCGTAACGAAAGCCAACTAACCAACAAGAAGCAAAAGTTGGCTTTGGAATATTGGAGACAGAGATTTTCTTGGCCCCTTAAAGTTAGGTAGGACTCTGGCTAATGAAACTCAAGTGAAGTAGTATGTCTGGGCAGACGCTTTAGCAGACAGTGGGGGATTCACCAGTGGTAATCAATGTGTTTTTCCTGCCTGGCGATTGTACGAGAAAATGGACGGAGCCCCTCGTAACCACCACCTACTCGATTCTCCACACTGAGCAAAGTTAAGAAAGTTCCAGCCTCTGATGGCACGTAGCATGATCAAAAAATAAACTCGGTTGTTCTCAACTCCTGAGAGTTTGTGGGTTGGTTGTGAATACAGCACAACCTAGCTGATCTGACTGATGAAAGCATACATACCATTCATTTCCTCTGTTGATGAGCAAAAGGACTTCAGTAAGACAATATTAGAACTCCCTGTCACAGAGTGAATGAATGGTGCCCAGCACTCGAGGCAGAACTCTTATCTCCTATCTAGCAAAAAGACTTCCCCATTTTTGTCTTTTGCCTGTCAATAAAAAGTATATCTATAGCAATCTGGAGGTAAAGCTCCAGACAAAACCAATGTGGCAACAAAAAGGGAAATTATATACTTATGAAAAGAGCAAAAGATTAAAAAAATAAGAATGCCATGACCTTATGGAGTCTTGCATTAGAAAGGCTCTCACTTGGGAAATCAGGAAATACTTAGAGCTGAAACAGCAAAATCTGGCCGATGGAAGTAAGCAATACTTATACAAAAGATTATATCTCCAATATACTTCTCCAAAAAAAAAGAAAAGAAAAGAAACAAATGAGCTACATGTTCAACTCAAGAAGCTGGAAAAAGAGCAAGAGAGTATAGTCAGGAAGAAAGGAAATGATAAAGATAAATGCCAAACCTTTGTTTCTATTTGTGTGCTGTTTTATTTATTGCTAAGAACTGAGTTGTGTCTCCCCAAAATTCGTATGTTGAAGCCCTAACCCCCCAATGTGACCATGTCCACAGATAGGTTCTTTGGGAAGGAATTGTTATGCCCAGATCGCTATCTCCCCAAAATCCCAAGACCACCAAGGGGTCCGAGTCACATATGCAAAGGCAAAGGGCTTTATTACGGGCTTAAGCTCGGACTCCCAGACTTCACCAGCATATGGATCTGTGCTGAGAGCCTCGAACAAGGGCAGAGTAGGGTTTTTATGGGGTTTGAGACGGGGGGGGTACAGAAGTTGTGACATGGGAACAGTGATCCAATCATAATAATTCAACATCATTGACAGTGAGTTTGACCATACACATTGTCTAGAGTATTCGTTACTTTTGGCGGGATCCAATTACAACATTTAGAGTACCTTTAAATTCAACCAATCACAGAGCGAGCCTAGGATCTTGTTCGGTGACTAACAGGTTAACTGTAACATTAGGTAACAGGATCCTATCTATAGTTTCTAACTCCAGGCCTCTCCCTTAACAATGTGGAGGGTGGTCGCTGGCCTTTCCTGATTGGGTGTTGCAAGGGTGGTTACTCCTGCCTTGGGCAATGTGTAACTAACTACCTGATAGTTTCAGGGGCAGCCGAAACTCAGGCCTTCTAGTTTAGAGGGGAAACTTAAAGCCTGTGATGGAGTCAGTTTGGTTTAGACCTTTAGACTTGTGGCCTTACAGAATTAAGGTTAAAACGAGGTCAAAATGGCAGAACCCTTATCAGATAGGATTGTGGCCTCACAAGAAGTTGAGGAGTTATCTCCGTTTCTTCATGCGCCCTTCCGGGAGCAGGTGGCCAGGAAGGCCCTGACCATGCTCACGCTCATCTCGGCCATCCAGTCCCCAGAACCGTGAGAAAATACATTTCTCGTTGAAGTCACCCTCTGTGGTATTTTGTCATGGTAACCCGAGCTAAGGCACACATGTTTCACAGTGTGTGAATAGGCTCTGGTACCAATCCCAGTGTGTGTTGGGGTTGGAGAGAGGGTCCCACATCAACTCAGTTGTGACGCTATATATGCAGAGATAGCACCAGGTCCCACAGGTTAGCCTTCAGTCCACAAGACTGTCCCCACTGCAGAAGCCAGTCTTAAGTCAGGGTAGTCACCTCTGCTTCTGACCCACAGCTATAAGTCAGAGGTTCCCAAGATCCCCTCTTCAGGCTCCATTAATTTGCTAGAGCAGCCCACCGAACTCAGAGAAACACTTCACTTCTTAGATGACTAGTTCAGTATAAAAGCATATAATTCAGGAACAGCCAAAGAGATGCGTAGGGCAAAGAATGGGGAAAGGATAAGCTTCCTCTCTGGAGGCGCCAATCTATAGCCCCTCCACGTGGTCTCCAACCCAGAAGGCAGCTCTCCCAAACTCTTCTGGGTTTTTTCTGAGGTTTCACGACTTAGTCATGATTGAGTAGCTCATTGGCCATTGGTAATCAACCCAACCTCCAACCTCCAACCTCCAGCCCCTCTCCCCTCCTAGGAGCCAGGGGTGGGGGTGGTTTAAGAAAGTTCCAGCCCTTTCCTCAGATAATTGGTTTCCCTGGCAACCAGACCCCTTCCTTAAGTTACCTAAGGGGTTTCCCAATGTCACTCATTAACACAACAAAAGAGACTTTTATTGCTCTTACCATAGGAAATTCCAAGTGTTTTAGGAGTTCTGTGCCAGTCATGGGGTTGAATACCAGATATGTAGTATATAGATAATGTTTTTTTAATGTTTACTTATTTTTGAAAGAGAGAGAGAGAGAGTGTTCAGGTTAGGGGAGGCACAGAGAGAGAAGGAGACAGAGGAGCTGAAGCAGGCAGGCCTTGAATCTATGAACCAAGAGATCCTGACCTGAGCCCAAGTCCAATGCTCAGCGCATGCAATATATTTCTTATCATAGATCACAATATCACAGTTGCCCCGTGGTCTTTTAACACAGACCCCTTTCAGCAAAACAATCATAAACGTCAAGAGATACCGGCACCTACTAGAATCCCATTCAGTCATTAATAACGATCCAGTCCATCATCAAAAGGTATGAAAAAGTCTCCCAGGATGAGGGGCCTCCCGTTTGCAGTTTTCCATTCCATCTTGTCAGGTTCCCAAAGCAGAGGTGCCTCCACCGTTTCAGGCATCTGGTGTAACTGAACTAAGAGACATCATCTCTGGCCCTGAGTCTCTTTCCTGGCGTTGATGTAATACTCATTTCCCTTTTTACACAACCCAGTCATTCATTCTCTTACCCTCAGCGGCTCTTTTTCCTTCTCTCTATTTATTCTCAAGTTTTCTGGGGTGCCGGGGTGGGACTTCAGCTCAGGTCATGATCTCATGGTTCATGTGTTCAAGGCCCATGTGGGGCTCTGTGCTGACCAAGCTCAGAACCTGGAACCTGCTTCGGATTCTGCGTCTCCCTCTCTCTCTGCCCCTCCCCTGCTTGCACTGTCTCGCTCCGTCTCTTAAAAATAAATAAACATTGAAAAAAAGAAAAGAAAAAAGACCCAGAGTCTTTTTTCCCCGCCTCCTCTCTCCCAGATCCACCAGAAAAACGGACAGATGTACACTTTGGAGACACTCCTTGTGCTCCCTTTTTGTGCTCTTGTTGAGTGTGAACACACACTCACAGGGTCGTTTGTTTTTATTTTACCAGTCTTCTTTGCTAGGTTGCTACTTCTTACTGAGTCCTGAAAACCTCTTAGGTATCAAAGACACCAGATTTTTTTTTTCTCTGTCCTGTATCTTCCAGTTTTTGGGTCCCCAGTTTGCCTATACCAGTAACTTGATTTTACTGGTTTTATTTGCATACATATTTCATTTTTATGTACTCACACTCCCAACTATTTCCTTTGTAGTCTTTGTCTGTGGTAGAAAATGGTCTCCCCAAACTATGTCAATGTTCATCTACATTTTCTTCTAGTACATTTTTGGTTTTATTTTCGACATTTGTCTTTTGAACCATCTGAGATTTATTTTGCTCTACAGAAGGCTCTAACTTAATTGTTTTCCTTCATTTTCCTAGCACTACTTTCTTCCCCCACAATCTGAGACTCCAATGTTCTATAATAAACCCACACTTTTGGAATTTTCCCATCCAGAAATGCAAGAAGTGAATCTCAATTCATTCAATCTTCTTTTATATCGCTTATGGGACTTTTTTTTTTTTTTGTAATTTTAGTGACATAAAACCCTGCACAAATCTTTGGGCAAGTGTGTTGACATCTGATTCTGCTTTGTTCAATTCCATAAAGTCTCTTGCTCTCTTTCTTTTTTAAAAAAAGTTTTTTTAACATTTATTTTGAGAGATAGAGCAAGACAGAGCATGAGTAAGGGAGGGGCAGAGAGAGAGGGAGACACAGAATCCGAAGCAGGCTCCGGTCTCTGAGCTGTCACCATAGAGCCCAATGCGGGGCTCAAACTCATGGACCTAGAGATCATGACCTGAGCTGAAGTTGGACCCCTAACCAACTGAGCCACTCAGGCGCCCCAACATTTTCCTCTTCTTAAAAGGATGCCAGTCCTTTAGGCATAGAGCCATCATCTCACCTTGATTGGCTCTACCAAGGTCCTATTTCCAAATAAGTTCCCATTCACAGGTGCTAGGGGGTAGGACTTCAGTTTATCTTTTGGGGGGGACACAATTCAACTTGTAGCAAGCATAAAAATGTATGAATAAGCAAAACCAACACATTTATGCATTTAACATGGTTGTGAGTTTAAAACTCAGTACTGTAAAGATAAAAATTCTCACCATTAGTCAATAAATTCTGAGTAATTGTGAACAAAATCCCAATAGGGTCACAAATAGGTATGGATTATGTCTATTTTGATAACTAAACTCTTTTTTTTTTTCATTTTTTAATGTTCATTTATTTTTGAGAGGGAGGGAAGGGGCAGAGAGAGAGAGGAGACACAGAATCTGAAGCAGGCCCCAGGCTCCAATCTGGTAGCACAAAGCCTGATGTGGGGCTCAAACTCACAAACTGTGAGATCATGACCTGAGCCGAAGTCGGACGCTTAACCAACTGAGCCACCCTGGTGCCCCTGATAACTAAAGCCTAAATTTTATGTGGACATAAGGAACCAAAGTGATATCAACCCCTTTTGGGAAAAGAAAATGTGGCATCAGAACAACCAGTCTCCCATATAGAAGCGAAGGGGATTTAAATTGAAGGGACAGATTAAGGTAAATTTCTTAGCCCAGAAAAGTACCTTGTTTATTCAGGTGCTGTCATGTAAATTCTTTCCCTATTCTGATAAGAAAGCTGAATTGACAAGCTCATATAAACTAACCAAGGAGTTCAGGCTTGTCGATATTAAACTCAAAAGAAGTCCCTGAGTAGGAATATTGCAAGTAGAAATAAATGAAATAAATGGAAGTATATAATCTGATCTCCCTCCCAAGTGGCAGGTTCGACCCAGTGTATTTTCCTGCCTTTCCATGTAAAAAGAAAAGAAATCTCTTGTGAAGTTATTTTTATAGCAGGGTATGCCTTCACCTGTCTGAAACGTAAATATCTCTATGTGCATGAACACCAAAATGTGCAAAATACATTTTCCATTATCATGAGAGGTCATAAAACAGGACTCATTTAGGAGGAAGGAGTGATCATTCATTATTATTCATTGGGTGAATGCATTTACAAGTAACTCACTGGGTTTTTAAAGAACTTTTTATTTCGAGATAATTTTAGAATCGCAGCCGGTTGTCCACATAGCACAGACTTCCTTTAGACTCTTCATCCAGCTTCCCCTAATGCATGGCCCATGTGTGAAAACCAAGAAATTAACCTTGCCAATACCATCAACAATACCATCAATTAAACCACACACTTCATTTGTATTTCACTGGGTTTTCCGCTAATACCCGTTTTTCTGTTTCAGTATCCAATTGTCTTGTGTTTCATTGTCACATCTTCTTAATCTCCTCTGGTCTGCGTGTTGGGGCTGGTCATCGAGAGGACATCACTGCCCATTGACCAACCAAGCTGGACCCCAGTTGCTGGAGGCCCCTCACCGCCTGACCTACCCTTGGAATGTTTGCTCTACACGTGGTTTCCACACACTGGGAGCTACTTCAAGGATTGCAGCCTTGAGCTCTTGGGCTGCAGGACACCTGGATGGCTGTGGGTCCTGATCCTGAGGCTGACACCGCCAGGATCTTAAGGGATGGGGACTCTGCTCTCTGCATCTTTTGATAAAAACTGTTGGTCTTCAAAAAAAAAGCAAGGATGGAGCCTTGAAAAAGCAATCCATCAGAATGGTACACATGATTGAACCTCTGGGAAACCTCTATGTAAACTTTTACAGTTGGTGGGTAGGTGTGCAGACCTCCTTACCCTGCAGTTACCCAAGACAAGCTTCCTTTGTAAGCTTCCTGGCTCATTAAAACCTTTTAAACCAGCCCCCCAGTCTGGAGTGGTCTGCCTTTCTTCAGTCTCTCCTTCCAAGTAGGACAGTTTCAGATTCCCCTACTCCCACCCGGCCTGGGGGGACTCTGATTTTGCAAACCAAGACCGTGATAACTTCTCATTCTTTCCTAGTCTTTTTTTTTACTAAAGGTTTTATTTCATTATTTTTTTTTATATAATTCATTGTCAAGTTAGCTAATGTACAGTGTATACAGTGTGCTCTTGGCTTCAGGAGTAGATTCCCATGATTCGTGGCTTACATACAACACCCAGTATTTATCGAAACAGTGCCCTCCTCCATGCCCATCACCCATCACCCATTTTCCCCTCACCCCCACATCAACCGTCAGTTTATTCTCAGGATTTAAGAGTCTCTTGTGGTTTGCCTCCCTCTCTGTTTGAAACTATTTTTCTCCTTCCCTTTCCCCATGGTCTTCTGTTAAGTTTCTCAAATGTTATATATGAATGAAGACATATATCTGTCTTTCTGACTTATCTCACTTTAGCATAATACCCTCCAGGTCCATCCATGTTGTTGCTTTTAAGATTCTATTTTTAGCTAATCTCTACACCCACTGTGGGGTCTGAACTCACAACCCCAAGATCAAATGCCCAGCCCTCTTCCGACTGAGCCGGCCAGGCACAACCAAGCGCTGCAATATCTCCTTGTCTTTAATGACCCCACACTTGAGAAGAGCAGTGGATGTTGTGCAGAACATCCTTCAGTTTTCGGTTTGTCTGATGTTTTTCTCATAATTAGATTGGAGTTATAGGTTTGGGGGAAGAAATCCCCAGAGGTAAAGCGCTCCTCTCATCGCGTCCCACCAGGGATATATGACATCAACATAACTTCCTGACCTTAGCCTTGGAAATAAGATTCAGGTGGTGTCTTCCAGGTTTCTCTCTTGGCAAGTTATTTTCTTTTTCTTTCCATACTCGAGGCTTTAGAAGTGAATGGCTAGGTCCAGACCACCCTCAAAAGGAGAGCAATTAAGTTTTACCTCTGGAAGGAAGAGTATCAAAGATGATGTGAACACATGTTAAAGCCAGTATAAGAATAACTATTGAGGGGCAGATTTTTGAAGTTACAAAACAATCTTGTTACCCTTGAATGTTCCTTCCACTAATCTGAGCATTCGTTGGTCGATCTTACCCACAGCAGTTATTCCTGTGGTGGTCTAATGGTGAGGATCTATTTCTCTTTTTTTTTTTTACCCTTTTTACTTGGAATTTTCATGTCAGGAAGATTTATTCCTTTTCCTCCATTTGTTTATTCCACTGCTTCTTTACATCCGTATGGACTCGTGGATACTTATTTTATTCTTTGATCCATGTAGTCAGTACAATCCTGTACGACTGTAATTTATTTTGTTGTTGAAAAATGTTCCAACTTTGGTCATTAGTGGTTCTTTCATATTGGCTCCTGGATTCTTTTAACTTGCTCCCATATCTTGTTCTTTTGTTTGTTTGTTTCCTTGGTTTTGGTTTTTACACAACAGAGAACCCCGTTTACTCAAAAGAATAGAACACAAAGGAAAAGGGCCCAAGAATACTCAACATAATCTTGAAGAACACAAATAAAATTCAAAGCGCCTGGGGGGCTCAGTCAGTTAAGTGGCTGACTTCAGCTCGGGTCATGGTCAAAGGGGTCAAAGGTTCCTGAGTTCAAGCCCCATGTCAGGCTCTGTGCTGACAGCTCAGAGCCTGGACCCTGATTTGGAGTCTGTGTCTCCCTTTCTCTCTGCCCCTCCCCTGCTTGTACTCTGTCTCTCTCTCTCTCTCTCTCTCTCTCAAAAACAAATAAACAGTTTTTAAAAAGTAGCCATACTATCAAATAGCAAAAAAAAAAAAAAAAAAAAAAAGTGTTATAAAGACATAATAATTAGAAGAATGAGAACAATATACTACTGGCCAAAGGATTCTGGGGAAAAAAAAATTAATGGATGAGAATCGAAAGGCCAGAAATGAAAACACATATATGTGTGGAAAATTGGGTTTTAACAAAAAGGCATTACAAACCAGGCATTTCCCCACCAGGAAAGAATGGACTGTTTGGTAAATCACTGGCTCTCCATGGGCAAGAAGAAAAAATCAGATGCGTCCCCACTGTACACAAGACAAAAAATAGGCAGATTAAAGACTTAAGTTTGCAAAGAACTTTAAACACTTTATGAGAAAATATAGGCCATTATTCCTATGACATCCAGGGAGGAAAAAAATATCATAAACAAAATGGAAAAAGCACACATCATAAAGGAAAAGAAGGATAAATTTGGTCATATTTCAAATTTCTTTTCATTAAAAGATGTCATGAAAACAAATAGAATGAAACACAAGGCAGCCTGGCACAGTGACTTAAAATTAAGGATATATATAAGGGGCACCTGGGTGGCTCAGTCGGTTGAGCATCTGACTTCAGCTCAGGTCGTGATCACACAGTTTGTGGGTTCGAGCCCCGTGTCGGGCTCTGTGCTGACAGCTAGCTCAGAGCCTGGAACCTGCCTCAGATTCTGTGTCTCCCTCTCTCTCTGATCCTCCCCTGCTCACGCTGTCTCTCTCTCTCAGAAATAAAAAAATAAAAATAAAGAAAATAAGAAACTTCCACAAAGGCACCAGGCTGGCTTAGTAGAGTGTGTGACTCTTTTTCTTTTTTATGTTGGTTTTTTTTTAACTTATTTCTGAGAGAGAGAGAGACAGTGCAATCAGGGGAGGGTCAGAGAGAGAGGGAGACACAGAATCTGAAGCAGGCTCCAGGCTCTGAGCTGGCTGTCAGCACAGAACCCAAGGCAGGGCTCGAGCCCACAAGCCCTGAGATCGTGACCTGAGCCGAAGTCAGAGGCTTAGCCAACTGAACCACCCAGGCGCCCCGAGTGTGTGACTCTTGATCTCAGGGCTTTAATCTCAAACCCCATGTTGGTATAGAGATTACTTAAAAACAAAATCCTAAAAAAAAAAAAAAGAAGAAGGAAAAGAAACTTGCACAAGTAATTTGAAAATCACTAGAATAAGGATGAAAAAATATATAAAGGCAGTTACACAGATGAAAATCTGAATGGCAAATAATCATAAAAGATTATATTCAATCTCACTATCAATCAGAACAGTAAAAATTAAAACACAGGTGATATTCCATGTCACACTCATAAGACTGACAAAAATCAATGCCTTACAGCCCCAAACTTTAAGAAGGGTATGGGAAGGAGCACCTGGGTGGCTCAGTGGGTTAAGACTTCAGCTCAGGTCATGATCTCACTGCTCGTGAGTTCAGGCCCCATGTTGGGCTCTGTGCTGACAGCTCAGAGCCTGGAGCCTGCTTCAGATTCTGTGTCACTCTTTCTCTGCACCTCCCCTGCTCGTGATCTATCTTTCAAAAATAAATAAATGTTAAAAAATTTTAATAATGAAAGAAAGAAAGGAAGGAAGGAAGGAAGAAAAAAAGAAAGATGTGGTGGAAAAGGACATATATTGCTTATAAGACTATACACTGGTACTGTAAATTGTAGTTACTATAAATTGTAACTATATCACAGAAAAATAGCAATATCAGGTAAAGGTGTCATCCTATGACCAAATTTGGTGTGTACACTAGAAAATGCTCATTGGTACACAGAGAACTTATGTATATTGTCGTTTAACATGGTATTAAGGGAACATTTAAAAAAAAAAAAAAAAGGGGTGGGGCGCCTGGGTGGCTTAGTCGGTTAAGCTTCCAACTTTCGCTCAGGTCATGATCTCACGGTTCGTGGGTTCGAGCCCTGCATCGGGCTCTGTGCTGACTGCCAGCTCAGAGCCTGGAGCCTGTTTCGGTCTGTGACTCCCTCTCTCTCCGACCCTCCCCTGCTCACGCTGTCTCTCTCTCTCTCTCCTAGAAATAAATAAAACATTAAAAAAAAAACAAACATAGTATTAAGGGGGAGCAACCTAACTTTCCATCAATAAGGGAAAGGATTCCTGTGGTTTATTTTTACACTGGAATATTACACTGTAAAGAGAACCAAGTAGAAATGGTGGGGGAAAGGGAGAGAGGCAAACCATGAGAGACTCTTGAATGCTGACAAAAACTGAGGACTGATGGATGTGGGGGGGAGGGGAGGATGGGCATGGAGGAGGGCACTTTGGGGATGAGCACTGAGTGTTATGTGGAAAATAATTTGACAATAAACTATTTGTAAAAAAAAAAAAAAAAAAAGAGAACCAAGTAGGCCTACACATATTAACATGGACATGGCTCAAAAAGCTATTGTTGACGAACAAAAGCCAATCAAAGGATACGTACAACGTGATACCATTTATATAAAAATATTTAATGTATGAAAGTGTAATATCTTGTTAATAGTGACAGACAGGGGCGTCTGGGTGGCTCAGTCAGTTAAGTATCTGACTTTGGCTCAGGTCATAGGTTCGAGCCCCACATGGGGCTCTGTGCAGACAGCCTGGAGCCTGCTTCAGATTCTGTGTCTCCTTCTCTCTCTCTGCCCCTCCCTGGTTCATGCTCTGTCTCTCTTTCTCTCTCAAAAATAAACATTAGAAAAAAAATAGTGACAGACACATATATATTCTTGGAATAATTCATGTTTATTTCAGGGTATGGATACCCCGATGGACAAAAGAGATGGAGCAAAAACGTAAATTTATGGAGTGCCTGTCCGGTAAGCATCTGACTCTTGATTTTGGCTCAGGTCATGATTTCACGGTTTGTGAGTTCGAGTCCCACGTCGGGCTCGGCACTGACTATTGTAGAGCCTGCTTGGGGTTCTTTCTCTCCCTTTCTCTCTGCCCCTCCCCTGTTGGTGCTCTGTCTCTCTCTTTCCAAATAAACTTTTTAAAAGTAAATTTGCATGTAACTGCCATATTTTGCTTTTTAAAAACAGAGGCACTGTAATGGACTGGATTGGTTGGACCGTGTCCCCTCGAATTCCCATGTTGAAGTCTCAACTCCAAAACCCCAGACTATGACTGTATTTGGTGAAAGGGCCTTTCGAGAAGGGGTCAAGGTGAGATGAAGCCCCGTGGGTGGCCCCACACAGGGTCTGGGGTCCTTATCAGAAGAGGTGACAAGGACGCAAACACCACAGACCTGTGAGGACTCAGCGAGCAGCAGCCATTTGACAGGAAAGGTCCTCAGAAAAAACTAAACCAGGGACATCTTGACCTCAGACTTCTAGCCTCCAGGACTGTGAGAAAATCCAATTCTGTTCTTTCCGCCCCCCCCCCCCCCCCCCCCCCGCCGCGGGTGATATTTTGTTACCTCCAGCAGGTGATATGTTGTTACGACAGCCCTAACAAACTTCTCCAACAGCCCAGGCAAAGGTGGCAAAAATGTAACATTAGTTACTTCTGAGGATTGGGAGCACCTTGTAGGTTACCCCACGTGAAATTGCACTGTTTCTACATCAGCTAAGAAAACCCCTCTGAAAAACAGCGTAGAGGTTCCTCAGGAAACTAACAGTAGAACTCCCTTATGACCCAGCACTAGCACTGCTAAGAATTTGCCCCAGGGGATACAGGAGTGCTGATGCATAGGAGCACATGTACCCCAATGTTCATAGCAGCACTCTCAGCAATAGCCAACACATGGAAACCTAAGTGTCCATCAACGGACAAATGGATCAAGAAGATGTGGTTTATCTATAAGATGGAATACTCCATGGCAATGACAAAGAAGGAAATCTGGCCATGTGTAGCAACATGGATGGACCTTGAGGGTGTTATGCTGAGCGAAATAAGTCAGGCAGAGAAGGACAAATATCATATGTTTGCACGTATAGGAGGATTAGGAGGAATTTAACGGAGGACCGTCGAGGAGGAGAAGGGGGGAAATAGTTGGGGAGAGGGAGGGAGGCAAACCATGAGAGACTCATGAATGCTGAGGACAAACTGAGGACTGATGGGGGTGGGGGGGAGGGGGGAGATGGGCATGGAGGAGGGCACTTGTGGGGATGAGCACTGGGTGTTGTAGGAAACCAACTTGACAATAAACTATGAAGGGGGGGGGAAGAAAACAAAAAGTCGATCCAAAACATAGAATGATTCAAATAAAATAGAAACTTACCTTGGGTGACCTCACTGGCCAAGAAGGGTACTCTGCTCTTGGGTGCCGCAGGCCCATGGCTTCTCCCCTCTTGACTCTGTCACGCCTGAGGGCTGTATCACTGCTCTGACTGTTCAGCCCCAGGACGAAGAGGGAGCAGACAAGACACCCCTGCTTTCCAAAGTTGCAGCCTGCGGGCTGGAACCTGGCTGGCTCAGCAGGTGGAGCTTGCAACTCTTGATCTTGGGGTTTGCAGGTTTGAGCCCCAGCTTGGGTATAGAGATTACTTAAAAATAAAATCTTAAAGGGGCGCCTGGGTGGCTCCATTGGTTAAGCATTCAACTTTGGCTTAGGTTATAATCTTTTAGTTCGTGAGTTTGAGCCCCATGTCAGGCTCTGTGCTGACAGCTCAGAGCCTGGAGCCTGCTTCAGATTCTGTGCCTCCCTCTCTCTCTGTCCCTCCCCTGCTTGTACTCTGTCTCTCTCTAAAATAAATAAACATTTTAAAAAATAAAATAGGGGCGCCTGGGTGGCTTAGTCGGTTAAGCGTCCGACTTTCGCTTAGGTCATGATCTCGCGGTTTGTGGGTTCGAGCCCCGCGTCGGGCTCTGTGCTGACTGCCAGCTCAGCCTGGAGCCTATTTCAGAGTCTGTGTCTCCGTCTCTCTCTGACCCTCCCCTGTTCACGCTGTCTCTCTCTGTGCTAGAAATAAATAAAAATAAAATAAAATAAAATAAAATAAAATAATAAAATAAAATCTTTTAAAAAGTTTTTTTCCACTTCAGCTGGAACGATCACATACCACACTTTATGGCAAATTGCCAGCTGGGCACCCAGGATGAGGGTTTAGACAAACAGTTAGTGTTCCTACCCACACTGTCCCCGCTAAGAATTGCAAGTTACTCAGCTCAAAGGCCATCGGTAAAAGAATATTAACCCCTTTCTGTATTAGCCAGGGTTCTCCAGAAAACCAAGAGAAGGAATAAAGGTATACTTAAGTAAAGAAACAAATAAATATGTAAGTAATAGATTTATAAATTTATATAAAATAAATACATTTAAGTTAAATAGATATATTTATTTCAATAAGTAAATATAATCATTTAAATAAATAATCAGTATAACAAGGGATTTATATTGATCAATTAATAAATAATATATTTGCGTTAATATAAATGTGTGCATATGCATCAAGTTTATAAATCAATTATATATCATCTATATGTGTGTGCATATGCATATATATATATACATCCATATATAGACAGAGAGACAGAAAGGGAGAGAAGTTTATTATAAAATATTGAGTCACTTGATTTTGGAGACTGAGAAGTCCCAAGATTTGATCCAGAAGCGGGAAACCCCAGAGAGACAATAGTGTCATCCTCGTCCAAAGGCCTGAAAACCAGAAAGGCCTGTGTTTTAGTTCAAGTTCAAAAGCAGGAAAATGCCCCCTTGCCGGAGGGAGGGTCAGCCTTTTTGGTCTATTCAGGCCTTCAACTGATTGGATGAGGCCCACCACATTAAAAAGGGCCGTCACTTTCCTCTGTCCACTGATTCAACTGCTCATCTCATCTGGAAACATCCTCACGGACACACCCGGAATAATGTCTGACCAAGTGTCTGGGCACCTTGTGGCTGAAACATAAAATTCAACTTGAAATATCACATGCACAATTGTATCTCCCCCATAAAATAAATTACCCAGCTTTTACTCTCAGCTCCTCTCAACCTCTCCCTCACCTGATCCCCGGAATAAACCTTGGAATTGTAGGTTTATTATCACTGCTGAATCTATATTTAACATTATATATCTTGTTTTACATTTATATGTATTTTCAGCCTGTCTTTATATAACCAAACACTCTCAATGCATGCTATGTTAAATTCCTTCCGCTGTTCATTCCCATTCTTTTACAGTTCCCATACTTGAGGTATTTTGAGTTGACACTTTGTTTTCTTTTTCCCCCCAAAAGGTTTGAACTTCTGACCGGTGCCAGAACTTGACAAGGCCCCCCATTAAGTGGAGTGTTGTTACATGTTGTTAGAGTTGTTTTTTTCTGGACACAGAACACAAACCATGATTATATCAAAACAAGCCAACAAAAAACATTTTTCATGAAAGGATACAAATGTACAGAAATGTAATTCTGCCGACATGATTAGAAGGTATCTTTCTTTTCAATTATTTTCTTGTTTTTGTAATTACAAAATAAAATATGAATACATAGTGGCGCTTAGGTGGCTCAATTGCTTAAGTGACTGGCTCTTGATTTCAGCTCAGGTCATGATCTCATGGTTTGTGAGTTTGAGCCCCGCATGGGGGTCTGCACTGACAGCTTGGAACCTTCTTGGGATTCTCTCTCTCTCCCTCTCTCTTTGTCCCTCCCCTGTGCTCGCTTGCTCTGTCCCTCAAAATAAATACAGAAATTTTAAAAAATATATGAATACCGGGGCACCTGGGTGGCTCAGTCGATTGAACATCCAACTTTGGTTCAGGTCATGATCTCACAGTTCGTCAGATTGAGCCCCGCATCGGGCCCTCTGCTATCAGTGCAAAGACCCCCACCCCGCCCCCCCTGCTCCTCCCTCTCCTGCTTGCTTGCTCTCTCTCTCTTAAAAATAAACATTAAAATATATATATATGAATACCTAGTAGTAAATTTAGCAAAATAATGATAATAATAAATCCAAGCAACACAGATGTAATTCGAAGCTCCTCTATTGACAAATACTCAATTTACAAGTTCTCACTGATATGATGAAAGCTACTTTTCAAAGTCAAAGTCACCCAGCCTGCCACTGACAGATAACATAATCATGTTTGCCCTGGTCTTCCTGCCACCGCTCGGTCTACACTGCACTTGCCGTGCTTACACTTGCTGTCGAGGCATTTTACAAATATTATGGATGCCATCACAGCTGGTAAGTAAAATAGCAGCAAAGATATTGGAAAAGTTCCCAAGAAAGGGCACACAGTAAGAAAGGAAAACAAGAGACATTTCTGGAAATGAGAGTCAAGAGGATGAAGAGGGTGGATGTGCGCCACAGGAATCATTTGTGAGCGGGAACGATTTTGAAGTCAGAACGAATCACGCCTGTTGAATCAACTGCATTCATCGAGAAGTGAGAAAAACTGACTGAGTGACGGAAAGAAGTCGGACATCCATCCGCGCACTGTTAATTGATGGCAAGACTTGACGTGGGGAATTTAAGGACTAAAGTAGGTCCTTAAATTTTCAGGGCTGCTGCCGATGCTGTTGTCTTACAGGTGATTCCCACCAGGGACCGAGGCTTATTTGAATCCGCATGCCATCAATGTGACTGGCGAACTAGCACACGGGGGCTTCAAACCGCCAAAGAATAATGTATGTCACTAGCAAAGATTATGCAGGAAGAGACAAATGCCTGCCTTAACAGATTTCCAAGGAAGACAAAATTTATCTATTTGGGGAAAATAAATCTGCTAGAAAATATATATGGAAGAGGGAGAAGAATATGCCTGCTTTTCGGGCTTCAAAGAAATTGATTCATATTCTTGTTAGGCAGAAATGCAGTGGGGAACCTCAGGTTTATATCTGTCTTAGTTACTTGGGACTTGAAAACGTATGGATTTACAAATATCTTTCAGAACCTAATCTGTCCCAAAGTATAGACCTGCCTTAAGTAACCATTGCTAACATTTTGCTAGGCACTAATCTCTTTTTCTTTCTGTTATAAATAAAAATTGGGCTATACAATAAATACTATTATTTACCGAATTCATTTTGTCACAAAGATTTAGGTGACTTTTCTTATTAGTACGTTTAGATTTACCCCATTTCTTTTAATGACCACAGATTATTACATAGAAATCTAGCCTAAGGTATTAAACAAGTCTACTGATGGACATGTAGGTTATTTCCAGTTAGAGAACATATATACCGCATGTATAAATATTGCAAATACACGCATGTATCTGTTAGCTGTAGAATTGCTCATTGACCGGTAAATGCATTCCGTAATTTAAAGAACCAAAGTTCTGAGGCAATGTGTAGTTTTACCCACATTTATTTTGAGTTTTTAGTTTTTTAATGTTTATTTATTTTTGAGACAGAGAGAGACAGAGCAGGAGCTGGGGAGGGCACAGAAAGAGGGAGACACAGAATTCAAAGTAGGATCCAGGCTCTGAGCTGTCAGCACAGAGCCTGACACGGGGCTCAAACTCATGAACTACAAGAAAATGGCCTGACCTGAAGTCGGACACTTAACCAACTGAGCCACCCAGGCACCCTTATTTTTAATTTTTTAAAAACCATACATTAAATTTTCATAACATTGACAAGATTAATACATAGAACCCCCACATGTTTTAAATAAAAGTCACCACTTGTTAACATGTCACCACATTTATCCTTGTCTCTTTTCTCATTCTTCTTGATTTCAGAGAAGTTTGCATATATAAAAGCCAATTTATCCTTCAATATTGCATTGTATATTTTCTAAAAACAAGAATATTCCTTTATTGATGTAACCACAGTACATGCATTAAGCTCAGAAATTTTAACATTGATATAACACTTTTATCCACGGCACAGTTTATATGCCAATTTTGTCAGTTGTCCCAAAAATGGCTTTTATGGCCCTTTTTTGCCCCCCACCAGTACAGGATCCAGCCCAGAATCACGTTTTGCATGTAATTGTAATGACTGTTTAGTTTCCTTGAATCTGGAAACAGTCCTCAGCCTTTCATTGTCTTTCATGACTTTGACATTTTTGTGGAACATGGCGGGTTATTTAATAGAATGTCCACCCATTTAGGGTTGGGCTGCTGTTTCTTCATGATTAAATTCATGTTTTACATTCCTTGCTAGAGTATTGTAAAAGTGATGTCGTGTTACATTGAAAGGCACATTAAAGCCATTTGCCCATTTGTTGGTAATTTTAATTTCTCATCTAATGAAAGCATTGTCTAGTGAAGGGCTTTAGGAAAGTCTCCCCAAAATGTTGCCATTTGGGCATATGGACCATTTTAAGCTGAAGGCACTCCATGACCCCACAGACCCAAGAAGAGCTTTTACCTGTCCCTGAAATTACCAAAAGGAATTTAGGTAGGAGGCCTGGCCCAGAAAGACAGCTGTTATCAAGAGATAACTTTTTTTTAAATTACCGAACATCTGCTCTTCTTATTATACTGTAAATCACCCTCTTCTCCTTAGAAGCCCCACACCCCATGCCACTCCTTAGCTCAAAGCAGCCTCAATTTCCTGGCTTGTTCCTCATTCTTATACGGCCCCCATGCAGTCAAATTCAATTTGTTTTTCTCCTGTTACTCTGTCTTATGTTTTTTAATTTAAAAAAATCTTTATTTATTTTTGAGAGAGAGAGGAACAGGGAGGAAGGGAGACAGAATCCAAAGCAGGCTCCAGGCTCTGAGCTGTCAGCACAGAGCCCGATGCGGGGCTCAAACTCAAACTGTGAGATCATGACCTGAGCCTAAGCCAGATGCTTAACTGACTGAGCCACCCAGGCGCCCCTGTCTTTTGTTAATTTGATTATTAGACCAACCAAAGAATCTAAAGGGGTAGAATGAAAAACATTTTCTTCTAGCTTAGTTTCTCTGTGAAATTACGATTATCCAATTGTAACTAATCAATTCTCTGAAAGGCACTTTCAGATCATGCAATTGTTCTATTCCTCATCGACTTTCACCTCCTAGATATAGTACCCATTAACAATTTTTTTAATGTTTATTGATTTATTTTTGAGAGAGAGAGCGAGCTAGAGAGAGAGAGAGAGGGTAACTGGAGTAGGGACAGAGAGAGAAGGCGAGAGAATCCCAAGAAGGCTCCACGCTGTCAGGGCAGAGCCCTACGTAGGGTTTGAACTCACAAACTGTGAGATCATGACCTGAGCCAAAATTAAGAGTCGGATGCTTAGTCAGACTGATGAGCCACCCAGGCGCCCCTCCATTGACTGTTATTGTCTAAACAAGTCTTTAATTATTTCAGAATGGTAAGTTTCTAACTCTTCGACTTTCTCCACACTTACCAGTTGACGCTTTGGTGAAGGTAGAGGATTTTCTTTTTATCTATCTAACTAGCCAGCTATGTTGCTGTCTATCTTTCTGTGTGTCTGTCTACCCATCCATCCACCTATCCATTTACTAGTCTATTTACTATCTGTATAGATTAACACATTACTATTTTATTCAGTATGTTATAATACATTACTGATCTGACTTATTTTGACACTCATTTTTTTCCCAGATCAGGCCAATGGGATTCCCTTTAAGCAGGTTCATGTGTCTTTTTGATAAATCCCCACAAGTTTTGCTTTTAGTACTAGCTTCCCTCTTGCACAAAAAGTCCAAGTTCTTGAACCTTCCCTGTCCCAGCCCTGGAATTAGTACTTTCTCCAAGCATTCCTGGTTCTCTTTGGTGGGGACTGAAATTTAGATCTGGGCCTTGGGTTTGTCCATACCATTGCTTGTAGGTCCTTCTGGCGGACTGAGCCATGAAATGTTTATATTTGTATATTAGAAATCATAAATATATACCGCTATCCCCTCAATTCCAATCTAACTCTGCAAGGTTCTTTCTTATTCCCCCCCCCGCCCCCACTGAGAACTGTGGCTCCCAAAACATCAACACCCTTACCTAGTTGCACAATCCCGTATCAAACAGAACGTTGTTTCAGGATTGCTGCACTCAGATACATATCTGCTGAAAAAGTTCAAGATTAATTTGCACTGCTTGTGTTATTTTTTTAAATGTTTATTTATTTTTGAAAGAGTGAGAGACAGAGGGTGAGCAGGGGAGGGGCAGAGAGAGAGGGATACACAGAACTCAAAGCAGGCTCCAGGCTCTGAGCTGTCACCACAGACCCCAATGTGAGGCTCGAACTCACAAACTGTGAGATCATGACCTGAGCCGAAGTCAGACACTTAACCAACTGAGCCACCCAGGTGCCCCTCTACTAATTGGGTTTTGGAGCTTTCTCTTCATTATTGATATTAATCGTTTGTCTATGTTATGTGTTGTTAATATTATTTTTCTGAGTCTGATTCGTCTTTTAACTGTGTTTATAATACTGTTGCTAAATGGAATGGTGTATTTTTTGAGTCCTTGCACATTAGTGTAAATCTTTTTGTTGTTTTTGTCTTTACTTGTGAATGAGAGATTGGCTATAAAATGCTTATCTCACAAAATTTTGCCCTGCATCTCTATCCTCCATTGCTTTCTAAACTCAAAGATGAGCAGTCTAATACCAATATGACCCTTTTCCTATTTCTTCCTAGGCATCTAGAAGATTTTATTTATTCTTTAAAGTAAAAATGTTTCTCAATATGTGTTATGGTGATATGGTGATATTTTTTCTCATTAATTTTGTCTAGTATATAATGTGTTATTTTGATGATTGGGGTCTTCCTTGCATCCTGGAAAAGTTTTTCTGACACATCTTTAAATATTATTTTTTCTTTTTTGCTCTGTCCTTTTCATCAGTCATCCAAGTCATTCTAATACTGGAAATCTCTTCCATCTCTGGAATATTCTCACTTATTATGTTTATCTCTTTTCTTTTAGTCCCTTCTTTCCAAGAGAGTGTCTTTTTTTTTTTTTTAAATATATATATATATATATTTTTTTTTTTTTTTTTTTTTTATGAGAGAGAGAGAGAGATAGACAGTGTGAGCAGGGGAGGGTCAGAGAGAGAGGGAGTCACAGACTGAAACAGGCTCCAGGCTCTGAGCTGGCAGCCAGCACAGAGCCCGACGCGGGGCTTGAACCCACGAACTGCGAGATCATGACCCAAGCGAAAGTCGGACGCTTAACCAACTAAGCCACCCAGGCGCCCCGAGTGTCTTTTTATTTTTTTTTATTTTTTTTAATGTTTTATTTATTTTTGAGAGAGAGATAGACACAGCGTGAGCAGGGGAGGGTCAGAGAGAGAAGGAGTCACAGAATCGGAAGACAGCTGTCAGCACAGAGCCCGACATGGGGCTCGAACCCACAAACCGTGAGATCATGACCTGAGCCGAAGTCGGATGCTTAACCGACTGAGCCACCCAGGCGCCCCAAGAGAGTGTCTTAAGAATAGCTTCAGCATTATTGATTTAATTCCCAATAGTATAAATTCCGGTCTTTATTGTTTCTAAGCTACATGTAATCTCAAGGGAAATTTTATTCTTTTCAAAAATATTTCTTCTTTATTTATCTTTATCAATACCCATCATCATGCTACCCTCTCCCTTTATATCTCAAGCTCTCAACTGATCATATAATTTTCCATTCTTGTGTCATAAAGCAAACAATTCCCTGCATTTTATCGAGAATACAAACATGTTAGGTGCTTTATAAAATATGTGTCTGTTTCCTCTATTAGTACTCTTTCAAAGACTCTTCAAATAAACATGTCTATCTTTGTGTTATATAACCTTGAAAAAACAAGACTAAATTACATGTCTGAGGTATACAGTTGATCCTTAAACAACATAGGGGTTGGGAACACCAACCCCCTATGAAGTCAAAAATCCACATATAACTTTTGACCTTCCAAAAATTAACTACTAACAGCCTACTATTGACTGCAAGGCTTACCAATAACAGACAGTTGGTAACATACGTCTTGTATGTTATATGTAGTATATACTGCATTCTTAAAATAACATGTAACTCTTTCTTAGTTCTTTTGGTATCTCTAGGCTACACAGTTTTTCTGCGAGTATTTTCAAATTGCTGCAAATCTCCAAAAAAGTTTCCAGTATATTGAGTCTTGTAAGTAGACCTGTACAGGTCAAATCTGTGTTGTTCAAAGGTCGACTATATGTTGCTCTTAATTCCACTTCTGTGTATTCACCAAGAAACAAGAAGTTTATAATCTTTTCGGATTTGTCATATACATGTGTACACACACACACACACACACACACTTTCTTTAGTTTCCTTGAGGATCCACTGGGTTTCTATGTGACCTATTCTTTCTTCCTGCTCTGACGTTGGAGAACTATATGACATGTACAGCCTTTAGCCACATTTCTAGTTTAAAATAGCCAATTATCATTAAACTTTCTAGTTTATTTCTTTATTGTTTAAATATTTATTTTGGGGAAAGTGCAGGCGGGGGAGGGGTAGAGAGAGGGGGACCGAGGCTCTGAAGTGGGCTTCACACTGACAGGCTGACAGCAGAGAGCCTAATTCAGGGCTCGAACTCGTGAACCACAAGATCATGACCTGGGTTGAGGTCGGACGCTCAACCGACTGAGCCACCCAGGTGCCCCTTTAAAAAGCTTTAAAATACTTTAAAATCTGATGCTCTAAAAAGGGATATTGTGATATCACTACCTCATTGTTTTGCTACAATATTTAGAATTCATTCCTGGATCGGCTCTTTCTGCATTTACACCTATAAATCCACAACCTTCACCTTGGCCACTCCACAGCTTATTTCCTGCCAGATTCAGACTTCAGGTCACAACTGATGTTGGGTCAGTTTGTTAAAAGATTCTAAATGCTCTAGTGAACATTTCCCATACTGGGGGAGATTTGAGTTCCTTCACCCTGGATGGAAGAAAGTCAAAGCTTGTGAGGTTTCTTGCAATAGTCTTCCACTAATGGTTCCACCATCGTGCCTGTAGACTTTAAAGTTTTAACTCATAGAAGTTCTTCCTGTTTTCTAGAAGACTGTTGTATAGTATTCCCAGTTTCCAGGGCTATTGCAGTTCTTCATCTTCTCTTGAGTTTTTACAACCATACGAATGTGGGGAATGACTAATCAAAAGGCAGCTTTCTATCATCATAACTCAGAATTAAGTAGGTTGTAATTATGTCACTCTGCTGCAGAAAATCCTTCAAGGGTTTCCAACTGTATCTAGTGTAAGGTATAAAAGGCTCTCGGAATAGCATGGGAGCTCTTTACAATTTGGCACCGACCTATCTGTTCAACTTCATTTTTATTCACGTCCTGCTATATATCTCAAACTCTCACCGTGCTAGGCTATTAATCTCTTTCTCTAACCTGCCTGGTGATTTCAGACCTTTCTACTTCTGCGTCGGAACTGTCCCCTCTGCCCGAAACACCTTTTTTCTCCTAACTCCTAAATGTGGAAAATTCCATTTATCCTTCCAAGCGGAACAGAAACAGCATCTCCTTTTCTGTAGTCTCCCCAGATGCCCAAAGCAAAATTAGTCACACCATCCTCTGTGGTCCCATTACTACAGTCTGAATGTTGTGTTCTCTCAAAATACACATGTGACAGCCTAACTGCCCCTCCCCCCATGTGATGGTGTTAGAAAATGGGGCCCTTGGGAGGTGATCAGGTCAGTAGAACAGAGCCCTCCTAAATGGGATCAGTGCTTTTATTTTTTATTTATTTATTTTTATTTCTAGGAGAGAGAGAGAGAGAGAGAGACAGCGTGAGCAGGGGAGGGTCAGAGAGAGAGGGAGTCACAGACTGAAACAGGCTCCAGGCTCTGAGCTGGCAGTCAGCACAGTGCCCGACGCGGGGCCTGAACCCACAAACCGTGAGATCATGACCTAAGCGAAAGTCGGACGATTAACCGACTAAGCCACCCAGGTGCCCCAGGGATCAGTGCTTTTAGAAGAGAGGCCCAAGAGAGGTCCTCAGTTTTTTGTCCCAGGGAAATTATCTTCTAATAGATCACTGAAATTTTCTTCCCTTTTATTACCTCTGTTCTCTGCCTCTAGAACCCCAATAAAAGAAATGACAGACTTCCACACTGCTTCATATTTTTCTCATACATTCCATTATTTTGCCTGTGGCTCTGCTCTGCAAGATTCCATGGACTTGATCAGCAGACCACCGACAGGGTTGTTAACCATAACCGTTATCTCACTCAGTCTGTCCGCTGACTTGTTTTTAGTGCCAAACATATTTTTAATTGCCAGGTGCTCATTTTTTTGGTTCTCTGATTGCCTCTTTTTTGTAGCTGCGGTCTGTTCTTATTTATGTATGTACCATCTTCCAATCTCGCTGGAGCCATTCATTAATTTTTTTGATTATTTTGTTCCCCTGAATGAGCTGTGTTTTCTAAAGAGCACAATTATTTTACCTGTTAATCTTATTATTTCTCATGTATGGAATTCCTTTTCCTCATGTGTTTGTTGATCCTTGGTTGTTAGTTCATGTTTATGAATAAAGATCTAGGCTGCTGGGTAATGAGAGTTTCATTTGGTTTTCTGTAGATCCGTTTGCTAAGAAGCTTCTTTCTGGATGAATCTGTCCTAGTGGGTAAGTGTGGTAACTGGAAAACTACATTTAAGAATTTTACATTAGAGGTTAGCAGGTTATGGACCGCAGAAAAAGGAGGGCTTCACTTTGGTAGTGAGTTATTTGATGTATTCCTTCTTTTTTTAAAATTTTTTAAATGTTTTTCTTTATTTTTGAGAGAGAGAGAGACAGAGAGATAGAGTGTGAGCCAGGAAGGGAGACACAGAATCTTAAACAAGCTCCAGGCTCTGAGCCATTAGCACCAGAGCCTCAGAGCCTGACGTGGGGCTCAAACTCATGAACCATGAGATCATGACCTGAGCTGAAGTCGGACACTTAGCTGACTGAGCCACCCAGGCTCCCCTGATGTACTCTTTCTTAAAAAAAGCTGCCTTGCTTTTCTTTTTGCATTAATGTACCTATTATGTGTTCCAGGGTTTCCTCAAACTCTGCTTTGGTTCCCATTCAGATACTTTGCTTCCTTCCCAGATCCAGTAAATCAAATATATTCAACATGTATTCATTGAACAGTAAGACAAGATAGCATTGGGCAGTATTATAGGCCATTTCTGCAAAATGACTACACACTCTATTGCTGTATCCATGCCCCTTTGCAGTGTGACTTTGGAGCTCCTCCTACTGGAAGGAGGGGGGATGGATTTCTCCATTTCCGTGAATCTGGGCTTGGCTGTGTGGGTTTCTTTGGTCAGCAGGATTATTGAAAAGTGACCTGGAAGAGAGACAGGAAAATCACTTGCACACTGGGGCTTGCTCTCTTGCTTCTCTTATAAAGAAGGTAGATAAAACACCAGAGAGTTCAAAATACATTTTTTTGCATAAGAATTATGAGATCTCAAAATAACCCTGTGAAGAAGCCCAAACAGATAAGAAGCATGTGTTCTATTTGCTTCTGTTGCCCTGATCAACAACAAGGTACTAAGTGTGTGAAAAAGATTTTCTGTGTTATCCAGTAGCAACCCACCCCCAGTGCACTGTGGAAGCTTGAAAAGGCCCAGCAGAGCTGAGCTGAACTTGCCCAGTTAAGAACTGCCTAGCTAATCCAAACCATGAGCTAAATAAAAAATCACCATGTTTTGGGACAGTTTGTTACACAGCAACAACTAACTGATACAAGCACCACATTGTCTTAATGTTCCAGGTAAGGCTTTGCCTTCGAATGATGATCAACAAAGAAAGAAATGAGTAAGACAGTTTCAGAGAATAATACACACTGTGAAGAAAAGAAGAAGGGTGATATGACAGAATGACTGGTTTGGGTTGGGACATAATTTACATACTGTTGTCAGAGAATTCTTTGAGTAAGTGGTTTGAGTTTAGATCTGAATGGCATGAAAGAGCCAACCATGTGAAGGTCCAGAGACAGATTGTTCCAGACAGAGGAAACAGCAAGTGCAAAGGCATAGCGATGGGAACATACTTCACATACTATAGGGACATAAAGAAGGTCAATGAGACTGGAGTGTAGCAAAAAGAAGACAGTGAGTGCAAGGATGTGAAGTCAGGGAAACAGATTATGTGAACTTGGACTATAATTAATTTATTAATTACCTTGGTGCTTGTAACATATCTCATCCCTGCTCCTTATATTTGTGGACTTGGAGCTTTTAAAAGACTCCTGTGGGAAGGATCCCTCTTCTCTCCAGCACTATGGGTTACAGCTTTCCATGATCTGTTTCCTCCATCAATCAGCTCCATCTGCCTCTGTCTTCTTGGATTTCTTCAAAACGCCCATTCCCCCCCATCCATCCCGCAAGCTGCCTGCCTTGCTGGATTCCTAGCATTACTATGAATTCATTCTTTTTAAAATACAGGGGTGGGAGGGTTGTTTGGTTATTATTTTTGTTTTTACATGTTTTTATATCAGAGTAGAGTTGACACACAATACTACATTAAGTTCAGGTGTACAGCATAGTGATGCGACAAGTTAGTGTTATGCTATGCTCACCCCAAGGGTAACTCCCATCTGCCCCCAGCAACGCTATCACAATAGCACTGACTATATTCCCTGTGCTATAACTCTCCTCCCCGTGACTTCTCCGCTCCATCACTGGAAACCTGTATCTCCTAATCCCCTTCCCCCAGTCTGTCCATCGCCCACTCCTTTCCCCCCCGCCCCTGGCAACCATCAGTTTGTTCTCTGTATTTTCAGAAGATATTATGCTAAGTGAAATAAGTCAGACAGAGAAAGACAAATACCGTACGATTTCACTTATTTGCAGAATCAAAAAGACACAACAAGTGAATAAACAAACCAAAAGCAGAATCAGACCTAGAAATAGAGAGAATGAACCGATGCTTTTACATTTTTGAGGATCTTGCTGCAAGTCTGTCCTCAATTCTCCATCTAATTGAAATTCTCTTATCTCCTTTTCAAATTTGTAGCTCTAAGCTCACCCTAATCTATTATCTTTCTTTCCTTGTCCTATCTTTTTCTCCTTGTTTTTTTCTCTCTCTCTCTCTCTCTCTTTTACAGCTTGTCTTTATAGTGGCTGGTGAGAGGTGAGGCCTCCGTAGGATATTTACTCACTATCCAATAAATATTTATCAAGTACCTTTTATCTGCCAACAAAATGGAATCCCTTCTCTCCTGCCAGTTAGCCTTGTACCCACCCTGCCTTGCTTAGGTCCAGCTGAGCTGAGTGTGGCTCATTAAAAGGCCTGTGCTAGACAAAGACAAACAACAGTTAATTTTTCCCAGTTTCTTAAATTTTACCGGATAGTTAAGGTGTTCCATTTCCTGGGGAGGTGTTGCTCGGATATGTCAGAATTCGTCTGCCAAAAAATGTATCTTAAGTCCCTGGTCTCCTATCTATCTATCTATCTATCTATCTATCTATCTATCTATCTATCTACCTACCTATCTATCTACTTACCTACCCATCCACTTATCATCTATCTACCTATCTCCATTGAATCTTGGGTGCCGTGAGTCAATAAGGGATGGCTCATAAGATATCATAGTTGGGAGGGATGGACCATATTATCCCACTGAAAACACAAGACCCTTTACTTTTGCAGACCAAGAGCTTGACCTTACTAGGCATTTGTAAAGTGCACAGGTGTGGGATCCTTCACCCATATCCTTAAAGCAGAGAAATACAGACATATTTATATATAATGTCATATAGACATTAGAGCCTTGAAAATTGATATTAGCCACCTGAAGAGCCCAGTCCTCATAATATTTTCTTCCACAAATCTATTAGATCCCAACAGAACCCAAAACTGTTTGCCTGTCCTGCTATTACCTTATGGGAATACCACTACACCACCCAGAACTGGGGGCCAGGGCACCCTGAATAAAATGAAGGAGGCCAACTTTCTCTTCTCTACCCCAGGACCTTTGTATGTGCCAGTCCCTTTGCCTGAGACACCATTCTCCCTGCTTTTCCATATCTCTCACTTATCCTGATTCTTACTTATCTTTGTGGTCTCAACGTATTAGCCCCCTTGCTCAGACTGGTCTTCTTTGCTTTTCGCCTCTTCCTTTTCCTCCCCAAGTGTAGTGGATGCTGTTGGTACCCCACCTGGGGCCCCTTCACTGGTGGCACACCCATTCCTTTGTTGCTGAGAGTGTTTGTTGCTGAACTGGAGTTGCCTTCCCTGGGAGGTTACTCCCAGGCACGGAGGACAGTCAGTGGCCAGAGACTGTCTGGGTCACAAAAGGCTCAGTGTCTGGCCTTTCAAAGAGGACCACAGTTCCCCAGGATATCAGCTGACGTTAGACCATACCTCTGCTGAGTTTTCTTCTATTTTCTACTGCTCCTTGCACACCCTCTCTCCAGGAAGCTCTCTTCCAATACATCGTTTTCACCAGAGTCACCATCTCAGGATCCACTTCTAGGAAACCTGAACAAGTTAGGAAAGCTTTACTTAACAGGTTTATCTATATACTTACATAACTGAGGCTAACTTTCCTCTCTGATCCCTGTACCTCTAACTGTGCTGGAGATTCACATGGTCAAATGCAGATGTGAATGGCACCCGTGGAGCTGGGCACGCAGTAGCCCCCCACCTAGGTCCCCCAAGGAGCTTTTCCTCCAGGAAGCAGAAGCGGAAGAAGAAAAAGAGACACTGCCCACAGGCAGTTACCCTGGAGGCTGTGCTGGCATTCCTAAAGGGAAGCTGTTTGTCTGATCTGATAAAAAGGGTTATTTTTTTAAAGCCTTTAGTAAAATCATTTAATCTGAAATTCAATATGAATACTACTCTGCATTAATCTCTAAAAACCAACAAGTCAATCCCAGATCTGTTCTTTCCTTGAAGTGAAAAGAATTTGGTTAAGGATGGGGTTTGGGGGGGTTTCTTTACCAAAAGTTTCAAAGTTCAAAACCATGATTAAATATCTCCTCCCATATATAACCCCTTGGGAGCCAGAGAAACAGCACCAACTAGTAAAACATGATGGATTCATGTTTGAAGAGCCTAGAGAGACACTTAGTAATGGGAAATTAGTTCATATGCAAATATTTCTAAACACCAGTCCCTTGTCACTTACACACCCAATAGTTAAATTTCGACTATTTAACAGTGACTCAGAGATGTAACAGTCGTGACATCTTGCTGGGGCATGAACTCAACTCACACGTGCTGTGAGGCTGGAAAAGTGGGGAGATGTTGAGTGGGTGAGGTGGGGTGGCCATTCAACCTCTCCCAGATGCATGTGCAGTAATTCACAAGAGGGGACTTAAAATCTCTCCGAGTGTGAATGATGGAAATGGAAGCGCAGAGGTGGAGAAAAGCAGCAGCAAGTAGGGTCTTGACGGTACCCCAGACTGAAGATCTAGCAGCAGTCAAGTGACTGCTATAATCTATCCATGTCAACAATCACAGTGGCGGCCTTAGACACCAGGTTTCCAAATGCACAATTAAGGAAACAGAGGCACTGACATGCCATCTTGAGGAAGAAGATGGAGCTTGGATGTCTTCTCCCACCTGCAGTTCAAGAAGCCATCTCTTATTATCTCAGGCAGGCTCATTCCATCCATCCTTTCTTCGCCATGTGGGTTTTCTTTTTTCTCTATGTATGGCACCATTGTCCTCTCAATCGCTGAAGTGTCAAACCTTGGCCTTGGCCCCTATGCCTTTATCCTTCTTATGTCTTCTCTTGCCGTGTTATCCTCAGCGCCACCATGATTACATAATCTTCCGGCAGTGATTCCTTGACCTTCTCATGGGATATGACCATCACTTCCATGCCAATTGAGCTATTCATGAGCCTGGCCACACCTTGGGCTTGAGTCTCTCCTCCTCCAAGAGCATCATTCTGGAAACCCATTGGGAAAATCCTCTACCTCGGCTCTGCTACCCGTATCTACTCCTGCACCAGCTTGTGCTGACTTTTTTCTTATCACGTGAAGCATGTGAGATTAACTGTTTTGACTCTTTTCTCTTGTTTTAAAGAAAGCATACCAAGATCTGTGTTTCCTCCCAGAAAGAAGAGAGATATGCAACAAGGAAAGGGAAAATGTGTCTGCGAATCTGTAGCTTAAAGCCCCATGTGTTTAAAAATCCTTCTTGTTTGCCTTTTTTTCCCCTATAAAATGTGTAGCAAATCTTATCCCTCAGTGTTCTACATAAGATCAAAGAAGCCTGTGTTTGGAGAGCACCTACGAAAGAGAAAGTAGGGGAGACCCTCACTTCTTGCTGCCCCAGCTCAGATGAAATTTGGGACAATCACTCTGAAACCCGCTCTGTCATCAAAGGAACCAAAGGAACCATAGCAGCTCTGGGACTGAGGGATGACTGCAGCCAGAAGGTAGAAGTAATGTAGGTTATAATACCTGAATAGTACTTGGCATTTGGATCTGATAAACAGTGAGGGGATTGATAAACACAAACCAGTTTAATTCTTTTAACATCTCACAATTTTCTTAAAATGTTTTTTTTTTTAATTTATTTCTAGGAGAGAGAGAGAGAGAGAGAGAGAGAGAGACAGTGTGAGCAGGGGAGGGTCAGAGAGAGAGGGAGTCACAGACTGAAACAGGCTCCAGGCTCTGAGCTGGCAGTCAGCACAGAGCCCTACGCGGGGCTCGAACCCACGAACCGCGAGATCATGACCTGAGCGAAAGTCGGATGCTTAACCGACTAAGCCACCCAGGTGCCCCAACATCTCACAATTTTCACTTCATTTCCACCAAATGGAATGGAAGCATGATATTGACCAGTGGGAAGATGTAACCTTAATGTTGACATATTGAAACCTAGTGTGAATTCTGGTCATGGGAACTTCGTCCATGTCTTCATCTTTATTTTCCCTTGGAACTTGTCTGTTGAGCCCAGGGACTCGCTCTCACGCCCCTCTGGTCTGGCTTGTTTCAGCCCAGTTCATCTGTTTCACTGGTTCTCATAAGTGTCCCTGATGCTCTTGTCTCCTTGAGCTTCCATCACCCCTGCCTTCCCATCCTCAGCCGCACCACCATTACCCCCTTCAATATCTAGAATGTCAGGTAACACTCAGTAACATCACAAGGTGTCCTTTGACAGCTCTAACGTCCTTGATCCTTCACTGGTTGACCACAAAACATAGTCTGAAAGGACTTCAAACCTATTCTACCTGGATCAAGGTCCATGTTTCATCCCTGACGCCAAACCCTACAAAATCATATATGGTGGGAACAAGTCCACCCAGTGTGAGTTTTCTCAAAATTTCTCTTTCTCTGTACCACATTTACATTTATATTTGCCTCTCTCTTCATTTTTTCTCCTTGCCTCAATAAAGACATTTCCCTTAGCATTATCTAAGACAGTTGACCATGCTGTGAGTCAATAGGAGATGGATATCATACTTGGGAGGGGTGGACTATATTACTCCGTTGAGAACAGAAGACCTTCCATCTTCACAGACCAAAATCTTGGCCTTGGTGGGCATTTGTAAAGTGCCCATGACCTAATATTTTTTTGTTCTGTTTATTTGTTTCTTTGCCCATTTTCCTATTGACTTATTGTAGTTACCTTTTTATTTTATTTCATTAATGTTTATTTTTGCAGGAAAGAGAGACAGAGCATCAGCGGGGGAGGGGCAGAGAAAGAGAGAGACACAAAATCTGAAGCAGGCTCCAGGCTCGGAGCTGTCAGCACAGAACCCAATGCAGGGCTCAAACTCATGAACCGTGAGATCATGACCTGAGCAGACTCAACTGACTGAGGTGCCCCTATGCTTACCTTTTTAGAGCTTCTCTTGATTTATCAAGGGGAGGAGGTGGGAGAGAGGACCATGCTAATTCCACATGCCCCTTTCCTTCAAAATCTCAATCTCCCCCTTCATAAACACAGACATGAGGCACTGTTTCGTGGAGCTTAGAGTTTAGTGGGAAAGGCAGTGTGAAACACAGTAAAATACAATACAGCCAAAGTGCAATAATGGATGTCTACTCAAGGTACACTTGGGAATCAAAGAAACAATGAACTCATCTGGGGGTAAAAGCAGGAGAGCATTATAGACAAGGAACCGCTGAGCCAGGTCTTAAAGAACTAGTTGTTCAGTGAATAGGTGGGGAGGAACACATTAACTATTTGTTAGATTAGTAAATGAAGGGCATATCACACAGAGAAAAGAACATGTGCAGAAAGGCTGACAAAATTTAAACTCTTCAGGAAATGTGCAGACTCAATCCAGCTAATCAGTTTAGAGGAAGAATGGTGCCAAATGGGCCTGAGGGCTCAAAAAATAAACTGAAGAATTTACCAAAGAAAAAGTAGTTGAAGGAGGGGGATCCAGCTGGCTCAGTGTGAAGAATTTTTGACTCTTGATGTTGGAGTTGTAAGTTCAAACCCCATATGGAATGTAGAGATTATTAAAAATAAATAGGGGCACCTGAGTGGCTCAGTTAGTTGGCTGCCTGACTCCTGATTTCGGCTCTGGTCATGATCTAAGGGTTCGTGAGATCAAGCCCTGTGTTGGGCTCCGTGCTGACAGCATAAGGCTTGCTTGGGATTCCCTCTGTCTCCCTCTCTCTCTCTCTGGGTCTCCCCCATCTCTCTCTCTCTCTTAAAATAAATACATAAACATAAAATAAATAAATAAACATAAAAAGTTAGATTAAGGAAATCATATTGATAAAACCAAAAAATATATATTGGTTTAAAAATCTTAACAATACAGTTGGAGCACCTGGGTGGCTCAGTTGGTTAAGTGTCTGACTCTTGGTTTTGGCTCAGGTCATGATTTAATTGTTTGTGGGTTCAAGCCCCACATTAGGCTCCAAGGTGACAGTGGGGAGCCTGCTTGGGATTCTCTTCTCTCTTTCTCTCTCTCTCTCTCTTAATAAATAAATAAACTTAGGGGAAAAAAGAACAGTAGAATTAAGAAGTTATTCCAAGTGTTGTTTCTTAAAAGAGAACAAATAAGAAAGGAGAGTAAGGAGAAGGAAGGGAAGGAAGCAAGGATGGAGAGAGAGAGAATAGACAAGGTCTTGCAAGTTCATTCAAGGGGAAAAGGAACATACATAGAAAGTAAATTTATTGATGTTATATTTATCGAATGCTTAATACTTACCAGGGATGGGGCTATATATTGGGGACAATGGTAGCTGTAATCAGCACAGGCGTGGGGAACATGGAGAAAACCTAGTGGATTCAAGAAACATTAGAAGGAAATTGACAGAAGGCACCTGGCAGTTGGTTAAACAACTGACTCTTGGTTTCGACTCAGGTCATGATCTCGTGGTTTCGTGGGTTCAAGCCCCATGTTGAACTTCCAGCGGAGAGCCTGCTTGAGATTCTCTCTCTCTGCCCCTCCCCCACTCATGCTGTCTCTACCTCAAAATAAATAAATAAAGCAAAAAATAATTTTTAAAACGTCATGCTTTATATATTAAAAAAAGAAGAAGTAAATTGACATATTTTGATGACTAAATCATAGCTAGGGAAAGGGAGTGAGATAGCAAGAGTAATTAAGAATGAATGGCAGATTGTTCTGGCTTTGGAAGCAGGGGGGAATGTGCATCAAAATGGAATGAATGCACAGACAAATGACACTATGTTTATTCCTTAGCATCTACTGTCAAATCAGAGCTTTGTATGCAATCACCAGTGAACATGTAGGAATAAATTTTGCTACCCTCCATTTCCTCCATCCGTGGGGTGAAGGTAGATGCTAGGCCGGGAAGAAACCTCAATGTGTTCAGGAAAGAATTTGGAAGTCGGTTTTAACCTTTGAAGAAGGGGGATCGGGGTGCCTGGGTAGCTTAGTCGGTTGAGCGTCCGACTTTGGCTCAGGTCATGATCTCACAGTTGGTGGGTTCAAGCCCTGCATTGGACTCTGTGCTGACAGCTCAGGGCCTGGAGCCTGCTTCACATTCTGTGTGTGTGTCTCTCCCTCTCCCACTTCGCCACTCATGCTCTGTCTCTCTAAAAATAAATAAACATTAAAAAGATTTTTAAAACTAGAAGGGGGATGTCCCTCACCCTCATAAGGGGGTATGACTTGACACAATGAGCAAAAGAAGAACAGGATGCCTTTAGTACAGACTGCATTCATCCTTCATCCAGATGGCAGTCAAGAAATGCATCGCTCTTGCTCCCCACCCCCAGTTCCCAGACTCTAGTTTTTAACCCAGAGGAGATTGTAACTGAATTATGAAGTCCTTTCTAAAGTAGACATTTGGCATATCAGTTATAGAAACCTTACAAAAGGCACACTGGATGCCTGTAAATTTTATAATTATGTTAATTCAAACTCAAAGACACTCCCATGAATTAAAAAAAAAAAATTTCCAGTTCAAATCACAGAGTGTGTTCTGCCTGCCATGGAGATGTGGGGAATATTTGCTGTGGGCACTAAATTCTCTCCTTTAGGAGCAGAGGACCAGAATGAAGATGAGACAGGAAGGTGGAGATGAGAGTTTTATCGAACGTGGAGGTTTGATCCGGTTCAGAAGCCCAATTCCAGGGAGACCAGAGGCAGGTGTCTAGACGGGTGAGGACTTGCTCGCATCCCAAATGGGAGGATGCATTTCATGGACTTGGGAGCAGATCGCCAGGGCTGGGCTGGGCCACCAAAATCGATCAGCCCATCTTCTACCCACACTTTACCATGCGTTCATTTACTCATTCATCCATTTAGTAAATATAGATTGAGCACTCACTGTATATGAGGCACTCTTTTTTTTTATTTTAATGTTTACTTGTTTTTTGAGACAGAGACAGAGCATGAGTGTGGGAGGGGCAGAGAGAGAGACACACACAGAATCTGAAGCCGGATCCAAGCTCTGAGTTGTCAGCACAGAGCCTGGTGTGGGGCTTGGACCCACGAATTGTGAGATCATGACCTGAGCCGTAGTCAGACGCTTAACCTACTGAGCCACCCAGGTGCCCCCATACGAGGCACTCTTCAGGACCTTGGGATATGCTGGTAAACAAAACAGACCCAAAGGCATCCTCTTATTGATTTTATTGATTCCTAAGGGAGGAATCAAGTAACAAACAATAAGAATTAAGCAATAAACCTAAAGAATAAGTAAGTTACACGGTAAGGTACCCAAAGAAAAAGGAGGGTGGGCTAACAAAGACCAGAGTAATGGTGAGAGGAGAGGCGGCTTGGGTAGCTTTCACAGTGAAGGTGATGTTTGGAGCCACAGGGACCTCCAGGAAGAAAGCTGGTTGACTGTTGTCTTATTTTTCCCGGAGTGATCTAAAATGGGATTTTTAGCAAAGTACGCCATTGGGTACAGAAGCTGGGTTTTGCTTGCGTCCCACCCATAAGTCCTGGGCCCTCGGCAATTTGTTCCATCATAGTCTAAAATTAGCCCACCAGCCTCACCAGGCCGATGCTTCCAGAACCATATCTACTTGAGCCCTTCTGTGTTGTAGCATGTCGGAATTTCATACAATTGTCTTAAGGCGTTCATCTCCTGTAGGAGGCGTAGAGAAGCTCAAAGACTGGGGCAAACAGAGTCCAAACCTGACTCTGACACTAAACGCTGACTGTCCTTGGGCAAGTTATTTAACCTTTAGGAGTCTCCTTGTCCTTATCTATAGAGATAAGATAGTATTAGGGCTTGGCGCACAGTAAGCACTTAGTTAAAGAGCACACTTTTGGGTGGTACCTACACTGGCCGGATCTCTTGGGAGGCAAAGTCCCTCTTGTGTCCATCCCTGGATCAGTTCAGCAAGCCTGGCATGGAGCCCCGCACGTGTAAGCATGGTCACGAGTACAGGAACCCAGTGTGTCCAAGAACACCCCAAAACACAGCCAGGGCCCACTGGAGGACCCAGTCTCCATTTCTGGTTGGCAGGTAGCCACCTGTCCATTCACCAAGATGAGAAGTTTATTTATTTATTTATCTAGTTATTTATTTATTTATTTATTTAAAAATTTTTTGTTATTTTTCAAGATGAGAAGTTTAAACACACACACACACACACACACACACACAGACACATGTGCGTGGGCCAGAATTGGATTTTATCTCCCTTTTTCTTTGAATTTACTGTCCTGGCAATGGAAGAGTAACCTGGTAAGGGGAACTGTGTGGCCAAGTTCACTTTCCTAGCAATGCTAGTAAACAAGACCATTTCTTATCCAAATTCTAGTATGTCCCACCCTTCCTTCTTTCAAAATGAGTTCTTTGTCTAAAATTAAAGCATCAGCATCAGCATCAGCAGCATCATCATCATCACCATCACCATCATCATCATCATCATCATAATCATATGAGCTTAATTCTCCGGTTTCAGGCTACATGATAAAGGTAGGATGTGATTCTATATATAGAAGGGCTTCATAAAGAGAATCAAAACTCTGATCCCAAATGCCTTGCTGTATGGATAAAAAGTTAGGTATCAAATTAAAAAAGCTTTTCCTCAATTGCCCCTCTGATTGCATTTTAAAGTTTCAGGACCAGAACGCCAGTGGTGATCAGACCATTGGTACGTGTGAGTCTCCGGTCGTAAATGCGCAAGGACTACAGTTACCAGCCCCTTCTGGATTGTTCCAGCAGGAACCAAGGGTATGACCTGCAGGCATCTCTGAGCCGCTTAAGGTTGAGAGGCTATGGGAGGAAATCACATTCTGGGCTGTGAAAATTGGCGATCGGATCGTGCTTGCTGTGAGCTGGTTTGGATACAGATGTTAAGCAAAGAGGTCATTGTCGTCTGACACGATTGCATATCCAGAGAAGGCAAACTATGGTTCCCAGACCAAAGCCACCTTATCGCCTGTCTGCATAAATAAAGTTTTATAAATACATTTTACTGTTGGTTGGTTGGAGCAGTGATTCCTCCTCATCTCACAGTCGTGTCCTGGTCTGTCAAGCAGGTGTCCACAGCTGAACAGAAATCCTACCAACTTTCTGCTTTCCTGGTGCAGGTCCATGATCTGGAACAAAGGTTAGCAAATTCTAGCTCTCTGTTTTTGCCAATAAAGCTTTATTGGAACACATCCATGCCCATTTATTTATATAATGTCTGGGAGTATTTTGAACTGTAAATGCAGAGTTGAATAGTTGCAGCAGGAGCCTGCAAAGCTTATAATATTTATTATCTAATCCTTTACAGAAAATGTTGCCAACTCTCCTCCGATGTGAATGAAGTTTCCTGAAGCTTTGCCACCCAGAGGAGGCTGTGAGGGAAGTAAGTCAGCACCCGGACATGGCAGTAGACACTTGCACTTACACTCGGAAGAATCTGGGGACTAGCCTTGGAGCTTAAAGTAGCAATCTTGTAGCAGCAGGAAAACATCATCTCTCACATTAAATTAAGGATGCTAATGTGAAGGGCACCGGGGTGGCTCAGTGGGTTAGAAGTCCGGCTTCAGCTTAGGTCATGGTCTCCAGGTTCGTGGGTTCGAGCCCCGCATCAGGGGCTGACAGCTTAGAGCTTGGAGCCTGCTTCAGATTCTGTGTCTCCCTCTCTCTGATCCTCTCCTGCTCATTCTCTCTCTTTCTCTCTCTCTCTCTCTCTCAGAAATAAATTTAAAAACGTTTTTAAAAAAAGATGCTTAATATAAAATTGACTGGTTTTGCTTCCTTTGTATTTAATTTTTAGGTTTCTTTTGGTTTTAGAGTTTATAAGAACAAAAAGAATGAGGAAGTTTTATCAAGATGTCTGTTTGTAAAGGTTTAATTTACATTTGAATAAAAATAATTTGAGCAACGTTGGAACTCCTGGAGGAGTTTTGTGAGGGGTTCTGTACATCACTTGGGTTTAAGAAACACTGGTGAGGTGTCTTTTTCCTCAGACCTTCACACTGGCTTGCCTGCCCTCTGTTTTCTCTCTGCTTTGACCGACTGATTGACTGATTGATTGGCTTTTTATTTTTTTTTTAATTTTTTTAATGTTTTATTTATTTCTAAGAGAGAGAGAGAGAGAGACAGCGTGAGCAGGGGAGGGTCAGAGAGAGAGGGAGTCACAGACTCTGAAACAGGCTCCAGGCTCTGGGCTGGCAGGGGCCCCTCATTGGCTTTTTAAAAATCGTTTTGTTGGGGCGCCCGGGTGGCTTAGTCGGCTAAGCGTCCGACTTTCGCTCAGGTCATGATCTCGCGGTTTGTGGGTTCGAGCCCCGCGTCGGGCTCTGTGCTGACTGCCAGCTCAGAGCCTGGAGCCTGTTTCAGTCTGTGACTCCCTCTCTCTCTGACCCTCCCCTGCTCACGCTGTCTCTCTCTCTTTCTCCTAGAAATAAATAAAACATTAAAAAAAAATCATTTTGTTTATTTATTTGAAGCAATCTCTATGCCCAACATGGGGCTCTAACTCAGGACCCTGAGATCAAGAGTCACATGCTCTGCCCCCTGAGCCAGCCAGGCCCCCCTCTGCTTTGAATTATATCTTTTAACCGGGGGCCAGAAAACTTTTTCTGTAAAGTGTAGATAGTAAATATTTTAGATGATCTCTGTTTAGCACAAGGCATAAACAATGGGTGTGGCTGTGTTCCACTAAGACTTTATTTTTAGACACTGAAATTTGAAGTTCACATAATTTTCATGTGCCGTGAAACATTCTTCTTCTTTTGGATGATTTTCAACCATCTAAAATTTTTTTAAAAATCTTATCTCAGGAGACATAAAATAAGATGACGAGAGACCAGATTTGGTCCACAGGCCATGGCTTGCTGTCCCCTGTCTTTGTTATCAGTGAATGTTTCCTTCTTTCTTTCTTTTTTGTTTATGTATTTATTTTTGAGGCAGAGAGAGAGAAAGAGAGAGGCAGAATGAGCAGGGGAGGCGAAGAGAGAGAGGGAGAGAGAGAATTCCCAACAGGCTCTGAGCTGGCAGCACAGAGCCCGACGCAGGGCTTGAACTCATGACGCTGTGAGATGGTGATCTGAGCTGAAACCAAGAGTCAGACCCTTAACCGACTGAGCCACCCAGGTGCTCCACTTTCTTTCTTTTTTTAAAGTAGGTTCTATGGCCAGCACAGAGCCCAACGTGGGGCTTGAACTCAGAGCCCTGAGATCAAGAACTGAGCTGAGATCATGAGTCAGACTCTCAACTCACTGAGCCATCCAGGCACCCCAATGAATAAAAAGTAAGTTTTGTTGTGTTCCTGTTTAGAAATCTGCAGTTGGTTTCTTGATGTTTTGCTTTTGTTTCTGTTTTAAAATAAGATTACGTCCATCCACCTGGGCAGAGCATTCCAGCCTTCAGGACATTTTTCCAATCCTATTTTCTTCTCCGCTCCTCCATAAAGTCTATGCTCTGCAAACACTGAACTTATTCCTTTTTCCATGTTACTCGGTTTTTTTTTCTTTCCTCATATCATCGTGCCTTTTCCGTGGTCTTATCAGCCCCTCATTCTTCACCTGGCAAAGTCGTCCACGTTTTTCCCAATCCCATCTGTCCCCACAGCTCAGCTAGCTACTCCCTTACCACTCTCATGTAACACTCAGCGTCCCTGTTAAAGGAGCACTTGGCAATGTTCCATGTTCATGCTTTCTCTGAGGAATGCATTGCCTTGATCACATGAGCCTTTTGAGACCAGGGATCATGACCATTCAACCCTGTATCTTTAATGTCATACACAGTACCCAAGATGTTCAACAAGAAATCTCCTAGTGAATGCTCCAGCAACTATTAGTAAGAGACATAACAGCTACTATTGGTTGAGTCTTTTTTATGCTCCAGACACTGCACTGAGTACTTGGCATGCATGATCTGAGTTGGTATATCAGGTTCAATGTGTTTTCCTGTCCCACTCAGTTTTTTTTTATTACGTCACAAGCCCTTAATTGCCTAAGATATTCACTATTCATTCAACAGTGAGTTTTAAACATCAGACACGAGGCTGATGGAGGAAACACGTCTGTTCCCCCAATCCCATTGGCTCTGCTTTGCGATTAAGGCGAGCCTATTTACCCTATAGCAGCCCTGAGCCCTACAAGAGAGAAACATTCCAAAAAAAAAAAGAGAGAGAGAGAAACATTCCCAAGTTCTTAGTAAAGAACATAAAAATAAACTGTTGGCATTTCAGCAGAATTCCTCTTCATCTTTGTCACTGGGCAAAATCAGGGGTATGCCCTCTTTTACTGGAGTCGCTAGAACATAAATGAAGCCGAGTTGAGTCAAAGAGGGCCCCAGGGACCTGATTGTGCATTCTCCTCCCCGCGGAGGCGAGAAGAGAGTCCCTTTGTCTGGCGGTGGATGCTTTCCAAATTTAGAGAGTCCTTAATGACTCTTCAACTGCATTACATCCTGAAGATAATTAGTAATGTTGCTGCTCAGCTGTTCAGCACCAATCAATCAAAGAAGATACACACAACATGCAATAAATCCAGAATCTGAATCCATTCCAGGGGAGGAAAAGACATCCCCTTCAAGGTTCAATAAAAGAAGTCCATCCCTCTGGGGAATATATTCAGAGGGGCTAAGACTAAGTAAGTAAGTGGACATGGTTAGCTTTTTGCAATCCTGACTCCTTTTTGTCTCGTTCGTCAATGGTGGGAGATAAATGGCCGAGAGGTGTTTTTGAGGAAACATTATAAAGCACAAAGCAGGTGAGATACTAGATTTTTCTGAAAACTTGGGATAGCTCCCCCTTTTCTAGTGACCGGGTTCCAAAGCTACTTTTCAGAAATGGTCAAGAGTCTTTGTCCACGGGGCAACCAGAAGGTGGACTGAGCATGGTGCCTGCCTCTGCAGTGTCTTGGCAGGGAAAGCTCAATGAAGACATGGGAGATGCAAGGTTTGGAGGGTGCTGGCGGGTGAGAAGGATGAGTATCCAATGGACTGGGTAACGTGAAAGCAGGGGTGAAGCAGTGGTGAAGTTGGCTGAAAGGACGATGCAATGAGAGGCGGTAGAAAAAAACGAATACAGACAATTTTTTAGTTTATTTATTTATTTTTGAGGTAGAAAGAGGAGAGGGAGGGGCAGAGAGAGAGAGAGAGAGGATCCCAAGCGGGCGCTGTCACTGCGGCCGCTAAAATTGGAGGAGGGTGGATTAAATAAAGAGGCAAGTCCAGAACGTCATTAGGTGGAGGGGATATGGAAGGAATTGAGTGTCAGAACGGAATGATCTAAGCTCCAGAAGAATAGTTGTTTTTTTGGTTTGGGGGGTGTTTTTATTTAATGAGATGAGGTTATGAAATTTTACTGAAAGGTCTGCAAAGATTCAAACAAGTGAAAAATAAACATTTACATCCCGAATAGAAAGACTCACTCATTTCCAATTATCTCCTCTCTTAATCCTATTATCCTTAAAAACAGAACTTCCCATTATTTTACTAGCCAAAAATTGGGTTTATTTGGAAACAGCTGAGAAGCGCCACCCAAAACAATCAAACCTCCCCCAAACCATAAGCAAGTCTGGAGACCAAAGCAGGGGACTTTGCTGTGCTCTTTCAAAGGGGAAGGGGAGGGAGAGCAGGAGGGACTGGTGTAAACTAAAAGTCCATTGGATGAAATTGGGAGTTCAAACTGTAGTGGCTTCTCATTGGCTGAGCTGTGACTGTCTCCCATTGGCTGGGCTGTTGCCAGGTGAGGAAGAAGACTTCCTTCTTCCTGCTGAAGTAATAAAATAGTGTCCGTTCCGTGGTCCACATTTCCTCTCTTCTTGTGCAGTCTGCAGTTGGTTCTGGGTGTGAAAAGTCCCCGTGCCAGCCTCCCAAATTCATTCTGGTTGAGGCTTCTTTTTATTAATTGTCACAATCTCAATTGGATTTCTTTAGACCTTGATGCTAAATTTCTAATAGAATATCATGCCAGAAACAGAATAGAATTTCAAGAGGGGGGGCGGGGGGAGAACGAGCATTCAACAGATATTAATGTGTAGTATAAAGCTAAATTATAAAACAGTAACTTGATGACAATGGAATACATGATCAATGGGACAGACCAGAGCCTAGAAATACCCCAAGGAAAACTACATGGAAATTTAGAATATGATAAAAGTGGCATTTCACATTTGTGGGGATAATAATTTGGAGATAATTGCTTAACCGTTTGAAAAAATGTATTGGACTTATATCGCTGAATAAATAAGCGAAAAACCTTCCTTATTAAGTTATGAAAGTAAAGTTAATAATCAGCAGGAAATGACTCAGTCTTGCTGCCTTGAGTCTGATATTTCCTGTACCCTGGGGTGGGGGACTTGACTATGGGAATAATATCCAAAGGCAGTCACTTGGGTCAGGGTCTTAAAGTTGGAAATGACAGAAAACTAAACTCCAGCTGGCTTTAAAAAATTTATTTTTATTTTTATTTAGTTTTGAGAGAAAAAGACAGCACAAGAGCTGTGGAGACGCAGAGAGAGAGAGAGAGAGAGAAAGAGAAGAGTCATGCCCAGAATTTGAAGCAGGTTCCAGGCTCCGAGCTGTCAGCACAGAGCCCAATGAAGGGCTCAAACTCATGAACTGTGAAATCATGACCTGAGCCGAAGTAGGACCCTTAACCCACTGAGCCACCCAGGCGCCCCGTCAGGCTGGCTTAAGATAAAAAGAGAATTTGGCATATCTAACTAAAAAGCCCAGAGATACTTAGAGATACACTTCCTGAAGAGTCTACAACTGTGTCCTGAGAACTCTGTTTCATAGTCTTTCCAATCTCTGACTTCCACTCTGCTAACTTCATTCTTAGATTCTACCCCTTGATGCCAAGCAAGATGCTAGCACCTCTGAAGTCAACTGCCACCAGGTTCCAGGGCACCAGGAAAGACGTAAAGTTCTCTCCCAGTAGTAGCTGCAAAAGTCTCTCTGATTCTCATTGGCTCTGAGTCACTTGCCCATTCCTGAACCAGTCACTGTTACTAGCAGATGCAGAGCTTCTATTGGCCAGGTTCAGGACACATGTCCCTCCCAGGATCCAGGTGTAGAGGGTTGACTCCATCCAAAAAGTATTAGCAGAAGGGCGGTTCACCAGTGGATCTCAGGGGACTATTACTAAAATAAGAAGAAACTAACAGATAGCTGAAAATAATAATAGTTACAGGTGTCTCCTACATCAACTGATATGGTTGGGGGTCTTCTCTTATTTGTATTTTACTTCCTTGAACCCTTTCCCAGTGTCTACTCATGCTAGGATGTGCCCGCCCTTGACCTCCTGTGGGTGGAGTCCTTCTTTACCTATAAAGCTCCTCTTAAATGAGACCCAACTCCTTATGTCTGTAGGAATAGCCTGGAGAGTTTGGGTGTCATGAATATTAAAATTATCTTCTACACCAACAATCTTTTGTTCAGTAAATATGTATCAAATATATTCAATGTGCAGGAACTGAGCACATAGTGGAGAGCAGGGTAGAAAGAGGAAGGAATTCAAATGTTACCTAGAGACTATAGTTCAGAGTGATGGGCATCACCCTTGGTGGCCGGCCTTAGCTTACCCCCCGGAACATCCCTATCTCTGGCTTATTGCCCCGTCAATGCTGGCCTGCCAGGAAAGTTCTGGTGTGCATTATTCCTGAGTCTACACAGGTGTGAATCATTCCACACCACTGTGGTGAAAGATTCCGACTGGTGCTTTTCAACTAATTTGCCTCTTGGGTCTCAATCTATCCTGCTCACAGACGTCATACTCCAAGCCAGAGACAAGAAAACAGCACATTGGCTGAAATTGAATAAAAGTCAATCCATCAACCATGTAGTTTCAGAGTGGGCTGCTTTTATCCCACAAACATTTATGGGGCTCCTGCAGTGACCAAACGATTGTATGCAAGGAGAAAGAAGAATGCAATGTGAGCCCAGCTTCCCAGGGGCTTGCCATCTAGTTGGGAAGAAAATCCTGTCCAGTAATGGCTGCAAAGCAAAGGGTGATATAATAGAAGTTATATAGTGGCATTGACAAGAAGTTCTAGAAATGGAAGCATTTTCTGACTAGGTGTGGGAAGGGTCTGGATTGGAGAAGTAGACAGTTGGTTTTGGGAAGTAGGCTCTGTGAACATGAGCTTACAGATCAACTGTAGTGTTTTATAATTTATCCTAGAAGCTTTTGTGGTTCTCTATAAACTCTGAGCTTCAGCATCCCGGATACTGGCCGCCTAGGTACAGTGGAGACACAAAGCATTCTCATTAGTTAGTATCAGTCATCTGGTGCTGTGTAACAAATAACCCCAATACTTGATGGCTTAAAACAACCCACTTTTGTTTTCTCAAAGTATCTGTGGGTCAGGAGTTCCAAGCAGCTTAGTTGAGTCGTTCTGATTCAGGGTCTATCAGAAGGTTGTAATTAAAGATGTCAGCCGAGGCCATGGTCTCTAAAAGCTTGATGGACACTGGAGAATCTGCTTCCAAACTCACCCACTTGGCTGTTAGTGGGAGTCCTCAGGTCCTTGCTGGCTGTTGGCTGGATGCTTTGGATCCTCACCATGTGGATGTCTCCATTGGATTTCTTGAGTCTCCTTACAACATGTCAGCTGGCTCTCCCTGGGGTGAGTGATCTGAGAGGAAGGAAGGCTGTAGCCATGGTGCTTTCTATAACTGAGTCCTCAAAAGCCACACAACATCACTTCCACTTAATTGTAGTCATTAGAAGCAAGTCACTAAGTCCAGCACATACTGAAGGACAGGGAAGTTAAGACCCCACCATGTGTGAGAAGGACATAGTCTCATTTTATTTATTTATTTATTTATTTATTTATTTATTTATTTATTTATTTATAGAAAATGTGAGTAGGGGGAGGAGCAGAGAGAGATGGACAGAGAGAGATTCCCAAGCACAGAGCCTTACATGGGGCTCGAACCCATGAACTGTGAGATCATGGCCTGAGCTGAAGTCAGATGCTTAACTGACTGAGCCCCCAGGTGCCCCAAGGGAAGGACATATTTTTTAAAAATGTTTTAATGTTTATTTTTGAGAGAGAGAGCATGAGCGGGGAAGGGCAGAGAGAGGGAGACACAGAATCCAAAGCAGGCTCCACGCTCTAAGCTGTCAGCACAGAGCCCGATACAGGACTTGAATTCACAAACTATGAGATCATGACCTCAGCAGATGCTTAACGGACATGGACTGAGCCACCGAGGCGCCCCTAGGGAAGGATATATTTTTAAATCACCACAATGCCTCCATGCCTTTCATCACATTGTTCCTATGCTCATTCAGGTAACGTGGCTCCAGGGTCCAAATGCCTGGGTTGGAATCTCAGGTCCACCACATACTTTCAGTATGACTTGAAGCAAATAACCTCTCCAGCCTCAATCTTCTTATCTGTGAAATGGGGTTAATATTAACACCCACTTCTTATGGTTGTTGTCAGGATCCAATGAGATCGTACATGAAAATGCTGTACAGGAGGGACATGTAATGCACATAAACACACGTAAACACCTAGAACAGCGATTGGGACGCATTGGGCACCCCACAAATGTTAGCTTGGTTTTTATTTTTTAACTGTTACCCACTCTCATCTCTGCTTGGCAAACTCCTGTCCTTTCAGGGCTGGATTTGAGCTCTTCCTCTTTTGCTAAGATCTCTAGATCTCCTGGGCACATTTTGTTCATCTCATTCTAAGGTACTCCAGCATTTTGACCATCCTTATAATTAGCACTTCTCAAACTGTGTCACCTTGGCTTAATTACACGCCTGTGCCCCCCACTAAATGGTGAGGCCCAGGAGGATGGATGTGGAGCCTCCTGAGAGGCAGATTCTGTGGAAGGGGGAAGAGAAGCAGGTGATGAGCAGCTGTAGGAGGCTCATTTCTCACCCTAGAGTTGGGGCCACGAGGCAAGAGAAGATAGAGATTTTATAGAAAGCGGTTTCCCAGCCACAGTGGCCCGGAGTTAACATGGACTGCTCCCTGGGGTCGCCTCGTGGAGGTTCTGAGAGGGAGTGCTGCCTGGGGGAGAGCATCCTCTCCATCAGAGCTCTGACACCAGGAGCCTGGGCCCTAGCTACATGCGCAGATACTCCTCGGGGGAGCTGTTAGCAGGTTTCACACACAAGGAAGTACATTTTCAGGAGCACGTGATATTCTGAAAATGCCTTTATGCAGGAGAAGAGCAAGTCAGGAGGAGGGATGGCTTCGAATTTCCCGAGCATCTGGGGATGGTTGTTTTTGCTTAGCAAGATAGTCGAAGGGCCTGAATTCCATCAAGCCTGGTGCCCCGCCCTCCAGTATGCCACTGGGGAGGGCTGAGGGGAGGGGGCGCTTGCTCCGCTCAGGTGGACCCAGGCTGCTCTCAGCAGAAAGCCCCTGGGTGTTGCACCATAGAAAAGGGTGTTTCCCAAGCTTTCCCTCCCCCCAGAGTAGCAGATTATTATGCTCTTATTTAAAATGAGGCTTTGGGGCCCCTGGGGGCTCAGTCGGTTAAGTGTCTGACTCTTGATTTCAGCTCAGTTCATGATCTCATGCTTTGTGAGATTGAGCCGAGAGGCTTTGCACTGACAGTGCAGAGCCTGCTTGGGGTTCTCTCTCTCCCTCTGTCACCACCCCACTCATGCTGTCTCTTATTCTCAAAACCAATAAATAAACTTTAAAATGATGCTTCAAAGGACTTTCCACGCATTGTACTTATGGCTGTTCCAGGCGTAGACTTCTATCTCTGTTGACTCCACATCCCGGATATGACAAGACAGGTACATTCCTTCTTTCCGCAGGCTGTAGCCTTGTCACGTTGAAAATTATAGCATTATGCTCTAGGTTTTAGAACATGTCCAAGATGGACGTAACTGATAGGACGGTCCAAGCCATCCTGAACATCTTCAAAAGCTGCTTCTGCCCACGGAGGAGGGTGTCTTGAAGCCTCCATGTCCGTGAAGATGGGCCTTGTGGATGTATGCTTGGACTTGCCGACTCCTGCATTCAAAGCCATAGGTGTCTCAAGTTATGTAGCTTGGACTGGAGGGGGGAGCCGGTCTGATTCCACTCACCTCTGGCTCTAAGAGTGGGCACATGCCACCGGCCTAATCTGGCCAATCAGAGCGGTCAACCCCCAGAGTTGAGGTAGAAGGTAGAAGTAGATATGACTCACATGCGTGGTGCTGGGTGGTAACTAGTCTCACAATGGCGCTCACTCTGTAGTGTGTATAATGTTGAATCACAGTGTTATACGGTTATGTATACCACTTTACCTCAACACAAAGCAAAGGAAAGAAGGACGTGCTATCAGCCCTCATGAAGTTAAAATCTCAAGAGGACGAAAGTTAAGGATAGGAAAACTATCGCGTAGGGCAGAATATGTTAATTACTCACACAAAGACAGTAGGGGATGGAGCCAGCAGAAGACAGAAGACATGCCTAACAGGGAAGGTCGCATTTGGCTAAGGCCTGGATGGACTAGATTTAAGTATATGGGAAGAACTACACTTTTCAGAAGAAAGCAATGAAGACAAAGGCAAGAATAGGAAAGAAACAACTGTTGACAAGCCACTTGGATTGGTTGGGACATTTGATACCTGAAGGGGCACAAACTGCAAAGGCTGTTTGGTACCCACAGTGGAAGGTCTTAAGTGGCGAGTTATAAGTTTGGATTACTTCTGACGGCAAGTGGGTCTGTTCAGGGTTCTTATTGTGGACTGTCTATCTATGGAAGGGTAGATGAGACTTAACACTTCTTGAAATATTGTCTTCTACCTCAAGATATTAAATCCTAAAACAAAGAAGTAAGCAAACACAAGGTGAGCTTCTTGTAAAGAGTCATAAGATTTGTAAGCTAAGCTTCACTTTAAGGAAGAGCTGATTCGGTGAATGTACAATGTTAATAAATTGAACACCACCTAAAAGAAAACAAAACAAAGCAACAACAGCAAAAAAGGGTAAATATGGTTGTCCTGACTGACATCAAACTCCTGGATCCAGCCATACCTCAAAGCTACCACATGACTTTTCAAGCCATGTGCTCCTATACATTATTTTGTTGAAGTAAGGCAGGTTCAACTGAATCGGATCCTTTCTCTTGAAACTCCCAAAGAATTCTGGCTTGCATGGTAGAGACACACAGGCAGAATGGCAAGTATCAATCTCCTTTGCCCTCCCACTCTACACATCAAGCATCTATCTGAAATTTTGCACTGGAAATTCCTCCCGACAGGTGGCAACACTAATAGCTTTCAGTCCCCTTTAAAACTTTGTATCTTTAAGAATACATTTTATGGGGCGCCTGGGTGGCTCAGTAGGTTAAGCGGCAGACTTCGGCTCAGGTCATGACCTCGCGGTTGGTGAGTTTGAGCCCCAAATTGGGCTCTGTGCTGACAGATCAGAGCCTGGAGCCTGCTTCGGATCCTGTGTCTCCCCCTCTCTCTGTCCCTCCTCCCTCTCCCCAACTTGCACTCAGTCCCCCTCCCTCTCTCTCTCAAAAATAAACATTAAAACAAATTTTAAAAAAAGAATGCATTTTTTTCTCTTCATAAAATTTTTTTCTTTCTTTTTTTTTACAAATAGTTTATTGTCAACTTGGTTTCCATATAACACCCAGTGCTCATCCCCACAAGTGCCCTCCTCCATGCCCATCACCCCTCCCCCCCACGTCCATCAGTCCTCAGTTTTTGTCAGCATTCAAGAGTCTCTCATGGTTTGCCTCCCTCCCTTTCCCCCACTAATTCCCCCCTTCTTCTCCCCCACGGTCCTCTGTTAAGTTCCTCCTAATCCTCCTATACGTGCAAACATATGATATCTGTTCTTCTCTGCCTGACTTATTTCGCTCAGCATAACACCCTCAAGGTCCATCCATGTTGCTACACATTGGCCAGATTTCATTCTTTCTCATTGCCATGTAGTATTCCATGGTATAGATAAACCACATCTTCTTGACCCATTCATCCGTTGATGGACACTTAGGCTCTTTCCATGTTTTGGCTATTGTGGAGAGTGCTGCTATGAAAATTGGGGTACATGTACCCCTATGCATCAGCACTCCTGTATCCCTTGGGCAAATCTTAGCAGTGCTATTGCTGGGTCGTAGGGGAGTTCTATTGTTAATTTTTTGAGGAGCCTCCACACTGTTTTCCAGAAGGGCTGCACCAGGTAACATTCCCACCAACAGTGTAGGAGGGTGCCCGTTTCTCCACACCCTCGCCAGCAAAAAAGAATGCATTTTTATGAGTACTTTGACTAGAAGGTGGGAAAGAACAAATTTATTCATCATTTTTGAAAAGCAATTTCACAATACGTATCAAGAACCTTAAAATACAAGCTTGTATACTGTATCTTGAGAATTTCTCTTTTTAGGCATCCAACCAAGAGAAATAACGTGTGGTATAGGTTTATGATAAGAATGCCTGGAAAATTAGGAAAGACAAGAATCTCTGTTTCCAAACCGCTGGTTCTCAGAGACTCTACAATGCTCTTCAGGGTTTGGCTGTTCAGGATTCAGTGCACCCGCGCGCCCTGGGCCTCCTCAACGGCTCTGGGAAGCGCAGTGCTCCCCACCCTACCAGGATGCCGACTTACTTACTCTCTACATGTCATTGGTAATATTGTTGTTAAGCGCTCTCTATTTAGCTCCTTGCTTCTCTGTAGTTTCTGCTTAATTATGGCTTCCGATCTCCTTTAGCATCGCGGCTTCACGTCTGGTGCTGCCCTCTTTCTATGCATCACATAGTCTCTGCCCACCACCCACTGGTGCCTCTGTTGGCCGACTGTGGCTCTTGCTGACCCTGGTGTGTGAGGAACAAAAGCTCCTACTGACCCATGTCTCCTGTTGACCTGCGGCCTCTGCTGCTAACTGAAGGCTTCTGCGGATCCAGACTTCTCCACCCACAGCTTCTGTCCACGCCCTGTGCCTCCGGACCCATGGTTCCCGCTGACCTTTGGCCCCTGTCCATCTGTGGCTCCAAGTTCCTTATGTCTTCTGCCGAAACACAGCGCCCACTAAGCCATGCCTTCCAGCCCTTCAGAAGATCCGGGGCTCCAAAACACTAGGCCTCAGTTCAGGCTAGACCAGCAATTCTCAGCAAAGATCTGTAGCACCGGGGCTGCCTGGGTGGCTCAGTCAGTTAAGTGTGGGGCTTCGGCTCAGGTCATGATCTCGCAGTTCGTGGGTTTGAGCCCCGCATCGGGCTCTGTGCTGACTGCTCGGAGTCAGGAGCCTGCTTCAGATTCTGTGTCTCCCTCTCTCTCTGCCCCTCCCCTGTTCAGGCTCTGTCTCCTCTCTCTCAGAAATAAACATAAAAAAACTTTTTAAAAGAGCTGTAGCACTAATTATGGAACCTGCCTAAGAGCTCAGTATCCCTACACGCACACATCCCTGCTCATGGCCATGCGTGTGCGCGCGCGTACACACACACACACACACACACACACACACACTGTGTCTTCCCCTCCCCTCTACTGAACTGAACTTGCCCCCACACTTGTGTCAACCCTACGGTACCTGAGAGAGATCAGGAAGAATCTTCTAGCTCTAGGCTAGTGGAAGCCGAGTTCATTCGTTTTTGCAGAAAATCCCTGACTCAACTTGTTAAAAGCACGATCTCTCTGCGGAGCCCTGAGAAGCCAGTTTGGGCAGTTTGTGTGATGATTTTTTAGTTCTCTGAAAAAGTTTGTCTTCTGTTTTAAAAGGAATAAGTTCCTCTAGCGGAAAATACTCCTGAATATAAAATATTTAAAAAGGAAGACAGCAAGAAACACAGATTTATAGACTTTCAGGGATAGAAGAAACCCTTACACTTTGAATCCCTCATCCTTTGTATCAGTGCCTGTTACCACATCCAGTGTGAGAACAATCCAGTCTCTCCTTGAGAGCCTCCAATGAACACGAGCTCATTAATGCTGCAGTTGGGCCATTCCATTTTTGCCTGGTTTTCATTATAACAACGATTTCTCATCCAAATCCCAATATCTTTCTCCCTGTGATTAATTGAGCTGCATCGACCAACAGAAGGAGGGTAAAAAAGGTGAATTCTTCATCTCACAATTCTTCAACAATTGAAATGCAAACTCTTGGATCATTCATTCATTCTTAAGTCTCTAACTAAGACCCCAAAATGCCGTTAGTGCAAGATTGGGAAATACTGGCTCCAGCCCATTCGAATATAGAGAAAGAAATGTTATTGTCCCTGAAGAAGGGGTTTGCCTGAGATGAGGGAGTATTTTTCCTCGAAAAGCAATATGCTTGCGGATTGAGGGGAGAAAATGTCAGGGCTCAAAGCAGTTTTCTTTTCTCTAAATTTCCCAAAAAGGTATGAAAATGAAGTTCTTACCAGTGTTCAATTTCATAGACTTCTAAATAAAGTTTTCATTGCATTGTTTTTCACCTCCTTGTACTCATTTGGAAGAAGGACGAGGTAGTCGGTGCCTCGCGGCTGTAAGTAGAACAAAGGCCTTTGGCTCAGTGCTCACAACCCACCTCAAAAGCTGGTCTCATCTCCTGGTTGCGTCTTCTCTGCACCAATTCTACCCAGAGGGAACACGTCCCAAGGCACAGCCCAGCGAGTCTGTGGTCTGGATCAGAAATCTGGGAGTTACGGCTGAGCCCCGCTGCTTAGAATGTCCAGCCACCTGGCAAATTCTACCTGAAGAAATATTTGTTGTTACTACTCTTCCTGCTGGATATGTTATATGCTAACGATCTGAGTCTCCTTTGTTATGAATAAGATGGCAAGTAGAGAAATAGAGATTGGTTCGTTTTCCTTTTATTTTTTATTTTTATTAAAAAATTTTAAAAACTGTTTTATTTCTTTTTGAGAGAGAAAGAGACAGTGTGAGCAAGGGAGGGTCAGAGAGAGAGGGAGACAGAATCTGAAACAGACTCCAGGCTCCGAGCTAGTTGTCAGCACAGAGCCCGATGCAGGGCTCGAACCCACCAACTGTGAGATCATGACCTGAGCTGAAGTCAGACGCTTAACCAACTGAGCCACCCAGGCACCCCCATTTTCCTTTTAAAGGCAAATAAAAACCAGGGAGTAGTATTTGCCAGAAAGAAGAAAAAAACCAACCCATTAATGTCCTTAATATATAAAGAACTCTGACACATCAATAAAAAAATCCCAAAGGTACTTAAAGATCAAAGTCAAACTGTAACATTTTAATCCACAAACATTTCAAATAAAAAAAATAATCTAGGGGCTCCTGGGTGGCTCAGTCAGTTAAGCATCTGATTCTTGATTTCAGTTCAGGTCACGATCTCACGGTTCGTGAGTTTGAGCCCAGTACCGGGCTCTGCGCTGACAGCACAGAGCCTGCTTGGGATTCTCTCTCTCCCTCTCTGCCCCCCTCCTACTCATGTTCTCTCTCTCTCTCAAAAAAAAAAAAAAGTCATTGCTGATTTGGGATTAGGTATATCTGACCTAGGGGAATAAAAACCAGCATATATTTCTAAATAGTTCAATCAGGAATTATGTATAAAGAACTTCAAAAATAGTTAATAGTCTTCAGAGCAATAATTCTCCTTCTAGAAATTTACCCTGGGGACATGATTGGAGATTCAGACAGTGATTTATGCACAATAATGTAATCAAAGCGTTTATAATAGAAAAAAATAGAAAGTATTTAAAATCTTAACAATATGTGATATCCTATGATGGAAAAAATTTGCAATCATTAAAATGGTGATTTTATTAAAATTTTATAACACAATCCTCCCAATCTTATGTGCTAAGTAACAAATACATCAAATATTTGTTGATATTTTGTATGTAACTGTCCGGGAGAATGAGCATGGACAATGGTTGGGGGGAAGGCATCAGACTGGTACCCGATGGGATGGTGCATCACGGGTGATACTTTGTTATCATCTGTATCATTATGCCCCAACTCTTATGTAACAGACGCTATGAGAAATCAAAAACTGTGAAAGAAAGATTTTTAAACTCTGAAAGTAATCGGTCTGAAGGGAAGATCACTGAACTTCATTCCGGAGAGAATGGAGTTTGACGCCGAGCACAGCTTCTCACTAGAGGTGGACCATGGGGATCCTACCGCATCCTCTGGGAAGCTCAGACTCTAGCTGGGGAAAGCAGTAGCTACTTCATGCAGCTTTCCTGATGGTGAAATGAGACCGCGTGCCCTGGTTAGTATCTTGAGACCATCTCGTGGTTGTTAAATAATGAAGAACTGTATCTGGGACGTGGGCGTCTAGAATGATGAACTCCTCTGGAATGAAAGGGTTCACCCAGGGGCGCCTGGGTGGCTTAGTCGGTTAAGCGTCCGACTTTCGCTTAGGTCATGATCTCGCGGTTCGTGGGTTCGAGCCCCGCGTCGGGCTCTGTGCTGACTGCCAGCTCGGAGCCTGGAGCCTGTTTCAGTCTGTGACTCCCTCTCTCTGTGACCCTCCCCTGCTCGCGCTGTCTCTCACTCTCTCTCTCCTAGAAATAAATAAAACATTAAAAAATTAAAATAAAAAAAAAAAAAAAAAAAAAGGGTTCACCCAGACATGAGAGTGGAGGTAATTTTTCAGTTGGAATCCTGAATCTACCACTTTGGTAGTCCTGCTTTGGGACTTCATGCAATGAGTTTATCCCTCTAAGACTCAGTGTTGTTATCTGTAAAATGGAAACAGTAAAAACACCTACTTTGCACTGTCATGAGGGTCAATGAGGTAATGCAGGAGCTAGCAAACTATAGCTTGTTTGCCAAATCCGGCCCACCACCTGTTTTTGTAAATAAAGCTTTATGAAAACCCATCCCCACATAATGGCATCCCCATTTGTTTACTTACTGTCTCTGGCTGCTTTTGTGCTTAAGGGCAGACTTGGGTTCTTGTGCCAGAGACAATGTATCTCACAACACCTAACATATTTACCGCCTGGCCCTTTATAGCAGAAGTTTGCTGACCCCTGAGATAATGTATAGAAACTACCAATGTCTTATCTATCATTCAAAAGATGATAAAGGCTATTATTATGATTAATATCATTATTATCATTATTGACTGATTGCTCTGCTTAGAAGTAATTCCAAAAACTTACATAGTCCAATCGTGTTTTCATCAGCGTTCAACCTAATGAACCCCACGTGACTGAGTAATTCTTGCTGACTTCCTCTTTAAAAACTGTCAGAGTGAGAGCTCCTAAGGAATCTTTCTGCGATCCGGCCCAATACACTTGGGTCATCACCCTTAGGAAGATATTTCCTCTCCTGGCCTTCCCTTTCCCCTCTGTTTCCAGGCGTGTTCTATTCCCAACCAACAGAAAGAAGTTTTTGGTGTGAACTTTATGTATAGACACTTCTCTTGCTTTACTATTAGTGTATCACTTCACAGTTTCTTCGCCGGAAAGTTGTAGGACTCCAGTTCTCTGCTATTCCTCAGGCAGGCTTTGGTCAGATGCATCCTGGGACTCCAGGGATTCAGCCAGTGTAGACAAGGAGAGGGGCAGGAGTCAAGGAAACTGTCCGCACCATAGAGCTGCCCCTGTCCCAGCTATACAATGTCTACAATGGGGCAGCAGCTCCAGGGCTAAGACGTGTGAGATCTGGGGTGCTCGGTCCAGTAGAGGTGGCTACGGCATTGGCTGTAGTCTGTCTATTCGGTTCTCAGGTGCCTGCTAGGGAAACTGAGGCAGAAGATGCTTTATCTGCACTGGGCCAGTGTGGTGAAAGCAGGAGTGGTCTGTCTTAGGAGTCTGTGAGAGCCCAGGCTCGGGTACATTACCCAGACGCTAAGTCTCGGCCCAGCTCATTGGCTCAAGATGGTAGCTGAGATGAGATCTCAGGTGGAGATCTCCGGGATTCCAGAGCAAAGGAGCCGCAGAGGCGCCTTTCTACACGTATTCACTTGTTCCCTTGGTCCCCCTCACCTGCAAAATTTTAGCCACCTGTGAGCCTTTTTTTTTTTTTTTTTTTTTTTGAGAGAGAGAGAGCGAGCACTAGCTGCTGGAGGGCAGAGAGAGGGAGACACAGAATTCGAAGCAGGTTCCAGGCTCCGAGCTGTCAGCACAGAGCCCGACATGGTGCTCGAACTCATACACTGCAAGATCATGACCTGAGCCAAAGTAGGACACTTAACCAACTGAGTCACCCAGGCGCCCCTTCTAGAGCTCATTTTAAAACACGCATTCTTTGTGTTTTGGGTGTTGAGTTTGGTAAGTCTTTATTAACTTTGGATACTAACCCTTTATCTGATATGTAATTTACAAATATCTTTTCCCATTTCATTGGTTGCTTTTAGTTTTGTTGATTGTTTCCTTTGTCATACATAAGCTTTAATCTTGATGAGGTTCCAATAGTTCATTTTTGTTTTTATTTCCCTTGCCTTTGGAGACGTGTCAAGCGAAAAGTTGCTCCAGCTGAGGTTAAAAGGTTGCTGTCTGTTTTTTCCACTAGGGTCTTGAAGGTTTCCTGTCTCACATTTAGGTCTTTCGTCCATTTTGAGGTAATTTTTGTGTGTGGTGTAAGAAAGTGGTCCACTTTCATTCTTCTGCATGCTGCTGTCCAGCTCTCCCAGCGCCATTTGCTTAAGAGACTATCTTTTTTTCCATTGGATATTCTTTCTTGCTTTGCCAAAGATTAGTTGGCCATACATTTGTGGGTCTATTTCTGGGTTCTCTATTCTATTCCATTGGTCTATGCATCTGTTTTTGTGCCAATACCATACTGTCTTGATGATTACAGCTTTGTAGTAGAGGCTAAAGTTCGGGATTGTGATGCTTCCTACTTTGGTCTTCTTTTTCAACATTATGTTGGCTATGCAGGGTGTCAATACCTGAGAAACAAAGAATTCAGTGAAGAAATGAGCAGAAGACATGAATGGACATTTTTCCAAGGAGGACATCCAGATGGCCAACAGACACATGGAAAGAGGCTCAACGTCGCTCATCGTCAGGGAAATACAAATCAAAACCATTGAGATAACACCTCACACTGGTCAGACTGGCTAAAATGAACAGCTCAGGAAACAACAGGTGTTGGTGGGGATGTGGAGAAACGGGTACCCTCCTGAACTGTTGGTGGGAATGAAAACTGGTGCAGCTGCTCTGGAAAACAGTCTGGAGTTTCCTCAAAAAATTAAAAATAGAATTACCCTAGGACCCAGCGATAGCACTACTAGGAATTTATCCAAAGGATGCAGGATTGCTGATTCATAGGGGCACATGTACCCCAATGTTTATAACAGCACTTTCAACAATAGCCAGATTATGGAAGAGCTCAAATGTCTGTCAATGGATAAATGGATCAAGAAGATGTGGTTTATCTATACAATGGAATACTACATGGCAATGAGAAAGAATGAAATCTGGCCATGTGTAGCAACATGGATGGACCTTGAGGGTGTTATACTAAGTGAAATAAGTCAGGCAGAGAAAGACAGATATCATATGTCTTCACTCTTATGTGGAATTTGAGAAACTTAACAAGACCATGGGGAAAGGAAGGGAAAAAATAGTTGTAAACAGAGAGGGAGGCAAACCATAAGAGACTCCTAAGTACAGAGGACAAACTGAGCGTTGATGGGGGTGAGGGGGAGAGGGGGAAATGGGTGATGGGCACTGAGGAGGACACTTGTTGGGAGGAGCACTGGGTGTTGTATGGAAGGGATGAATCATGGGAATCTACTCCTGAAGCCAAGAGCACACGGTACACACTCTATGTTAGCTAACTTGACAGTAAATTATATTTTAAAAAAATAAATAAATACAAAAAAATAAAATGAAACATGGATTCTGATATAATGGGTCTGGGATGGGCTTGAGATTTGTAACTTCCAACAAGCTCTTGGAAGATGTCCAGGCTCCTGTTCCATGATCTGCATGCACTGAGCAGCAAAGCTCTAGAACACAGCTCCTCAGTGCATGGCTTGTGGACAGGCAGCAATAGGATCACTGGCGAGCTTGGTAACATGCATATTCCTGGGCTCAACCCTAGAAATGCTGAATCCAGGTTTCTGGGGCTGGGGCTTGGGAATCTGTGCTCTAATACATCCTACGGATGACCCATTATGTACACTAAAGTTTGAGATCAGTGGTTCCCCATCTTGCTGTGCACTGAAATCACTTGCAGAGTTTTAAAAACACTGATGCCTGGAGACTCCTGTAGCTGCTCTGGAACGGAACTAGGCTGCAGTATTTTTTACACTTCTCAACCGGTTCTAATATGCAGTGAAGGTTGAAGACCACTGCTCTGGAAAGTCATAGCAGATTCTTGTGTGTTTTTAGTTCAAACTGGATAAACCAGAATGTGTTTTTTGAAAAGGAGAGGTGATTTTAGCTAAAGCCTGGGCAGGACTTGCATAGACCTGATGCCCACTGTGCTCGCACAGAAGCCCGCGTGCCCAGGAGGAAAATGCCAAGAGGCTATGTGGGCTGGGGGCCCCAGCGCTATCTCGGGTCCCAAGAAGCCAAGAAGCTCGGCCTGGCAGTTCCCAATTCTTTACACAGCCAAGACCTTGCTGGAAAATGAAGCCACCATCACATTTGGCCACTTGGAGGATGATAACCAGCCAACGCCTGGAGCAGCCAATGGCCAAAGTAACTGATCCACAAATAGCCCATCTGGTCCGGCATACAGACCTGGCTTTAGTGCTCTGTCTGGTTGTTTAGTTATGATGCGGGCCACTCTGTTTCCTGAGTTTATAAGTTAATTCATGACTAGTAAAATGTCCAACATAGCAATATTAATCACAGCAGATAATGACCATCTGACATCCCCTTCTGAGTGACGCCTTTCTCTAAAGATCAGTTGAGCAAGAAAATGGGATGAGCCCAAGGCTTCAGAACACGGAGAAGAGAGCCGAAATCAGATTTCCAGAGTAGGTTGTATTTGTTTCCCGTGGCAGAGTGTGGCGTAGAGGAAACAGCAACAGTATCATGAAGCCCACCGAGCACACAAAGAGAAGGGTTGGGGACTAAAGCAGATAATCAGCAGTAGAGAGAAAGCAAAACAAAGCAAGTGGTTTCTGGAGGCAGAATCTGGAAAGCATCCCGGAGGACCATAGGATGCAGGTGGAGGCAGACGTTTCTGGGATGCCTGTGGCTGAGTTGATGAACTGGAAAGGAGATACTGAGGGCAATAAGCCTGTTTGGACAACATCTCTTGTTACCTCCTTCCACATTTGTCAGTCGGTCAACAAATATTTATTGAGCCCCTACTGTGTGCCAGACAATGAGTCGAGTTGGACTGGCATTCCCCAATTTCATTGAGAAGTGATTTTAACTCAAACAAGAGTGTGCTAAAGGTTCATTCATGCATTCTGCAGATATTTGTTGAGTACCTTTTGTATTCTTAGTGTTTAACACTAGAAATATAGTAGCAAAGAAAGCACCCTATACAGTTACTTCCTTCATGGAGATCAGATGCTAGTGGTGAAGGCAGATTCTAAACAAACAAAAGAACAATGCCAATAAATCTACTTGACTGCTGTGAAGAAAAACTATAAGGCACTAACCAGAAAATGTCTCTTAAAGAAAACTTTTATTTCAAGGGGATGGAAAAGCTCCCCAGGAAGAGTGCATTTGAGTTGATGTCTGAAGGGAGAATCAGAGCTAATCAAGCCTAAGCTACTGTGAGCCCCTGGCAAAGGGCACAGAATGTGCAAAGGCTTGGAGGCAGAGAGGATCACCACGTGTTTCAGAGATGGAAAGGAGGCTAGTGTGGCTGGACATAGTAAGCAAGGAAAAGGAACCAGCTCTTGTCAGGTCTCATATGCGATGCAAGGGGTTTGGGTATTTTTTGGAAGGGGAGGGGGACAACTTGGAGTTCCGTCCAAGAGGAGGAGGATACCATTTAAAGGCTTTAGGCAATCCAGATTGCCTGATGAATCAAGCTGGACACGTTCTTCAGGTTGTCAGCTAGTAATTATGCTGCATTAATTAATTACCCCTCAGATAATTAATTGCCACCTCCGATTAAAGGAGTTTTGCCCAAACTCAAAATCCCACCCAATTGGGAATTCTCAAGATTTCCAAGCGATGGAAGCTGTCATTTCCCATTATTCCCCCTGGCTGGCAATGAACTTCAGATTTCTTAGCATCTGGTCCCTACATGTTTAAAGGGTTCATGTACCTCTAATCCTCCTACGCAAGAGATACAGCCAAGATCAAGTTCTTGACTTGGCTGTGACATTATCCAGCTTTGTGTTTTTTGTGGGATCCCCCATGCTACTGTGTAGAGAATGGACTAGAAGTTCTAGGGTGTACATGCATCAGTGTGCTATCTCTGTGTATTTGTATATTAACAGTGGTTGAAGTAGACCCAGCATCTCTTAGTGTGCTCTCTTTATATATATATATTTGTCTACTAGAATGGTTGGATGCACTCTCTTGACAGATAGATAGATAGATAGTAGATAGAATAATGTTTATTACATATTTAAATAAATTGGATTAAGTCTGTCAATCTATTAAATTAAATAAATTGAGGGGCGCCTGGGTGGCTTAGTCGGTTAAGCATCCGACTTTCGCTTAGGTCATGATCTTGTGGTTCTTGGGTTCGAGCCCCGTGTCGGGCTCTGTGCTGACTGCCAGCTCATAGCCTGGAGCCAATTTCAGAGTCTGTGACTCCCTCTCTCTCTGACCCTCCCCTGCTCACGCTGTCTCTCTCTCTCTCTCCTAGAAATAAATAAAAAATATTTTAAAAAAAGTAAATAAATCGGATCTAGGATCTCCTTAGTATGTGCTCTCTCCATAGTTGTATACTAGAATGGTTGAATTGAATGCAGCATCTTTGCAGTGTGTGTTCTTTCTATACATTTGTCTTCTAGAATAATCATAGGTTGATGGAATTAGATCTAGCATCTTCTTAAACACAAACCACGACTTGGCTTCCTATAGCAGTCTGGTTCTCAGTGGTTGGGTTGATGGATCTGGAAACGCTGAAGGGTGGGTAGATTCCAATGGCGAGAAGCATCTGGAGACTGAAAACCACAGGATTGGAGATGTTCATCATTTGTAACTTTCTCAAATAGAATATCAGCCAAGTAGTGAAACAATCACAACTTTTGGTGGGCAGCCCACCCATTGGGGCTTACTGTGCCCTAGCCCAAATGCTGGGCTTCTTACCTAGAAGGAAGCCTTGATAAAACTCTATTCTCATTACTAAGCAGAATAATTAACTTACTGCCTTTAAAGAGGTTTGCATGTGTAATTGGATGATCTGTAGGAAATTTCCAGATAGAATGTCCTCCTGGGAAAAATTGGCACCTACGATCAAGCAAAAGGCATTGGCCTCCTCTATTTAAAGCTGGACTGGATAAGCCAGGTGTGGAAAGGGAAAGTAAGACTGACAGCTGCTGGAGTGTTTTGTTTGGGGACCAGACAGCACCAAACCTCTTTTTCTAGAATAGGTCAAAATGGAAACCTGGGAGCCAGCTACAAGGCGGTTCACGAGCTGCCTCTCTCCATCCAGTCTCATACCAACCCCCATGTGCTCAGAGCACTCCCTCTTCTCTGTGTCTGGAACACAGCAAGTTCATCCTCACCTTAGAAATTCCACACCCAGGGCGCCTGGGTGGCTTAGTCGGTTAAGCGTCCAACTTTCGCTTAGGTCATGATCTCGCAGTTGGTGGGTTTGAGCCCCGCGTTGGGCTCTGTGCTGACTGCCAGCTCAGAGCCTGGAGCCTGTTTCAGTCTGTGACTGACCCTCCCCTGCTCACGCTGTCTCTCTCTCTCCTAGAAAAAAAAAATTAAAAAAAAAAAAAGTCCATACCTGAGGTCTCCCCTTGAAATTCTCCCCCACCTGCATTCTATTATCATCTGTCCTCTCTCATTATTCAAATCTCTGCCTAAATATCACCTCCTCTGAGAGGGTTCCCTGATTGTCCTCATATCAGCCCGTTTTAACTCCTTCATAGCACTGACCGTTGTCCCAGATGAGTTGGGGGTGGGAGTAAGTGCCTACATGTTCCACTGTCTCTTCCACACCAAGGAAAAGTCAGCTCCAAGAAGGCAGGGTCATTGGTGCCTAGAACAATGTGCGGGAACGTGGTGGCTGTTCAGTAACGACCTGAATGGATAAATAAAACTTTGGATGTGTGAAGTGGTCAGAAAACAAAAAACCAGGTCTGAAAGGAAAGGTTGTGACTGACAATTTAGAAAGAAGAGGAGGAGGAAGACAATAAGAGAAAGAAAAATGATTAAGCATCTTTTGGCAGCAGAGCCTGGAACGCTCTCTGAAGACATCAGGATCCGCAAAGAAGCTCCGGAGGGGGTCAAAGTGGTTCCAACCCTGACCTCATCTACTGCAAATGGAATAAAAGAACCTATCTTGCAGGGTAGTTGAGGGGATTAAGTGAGTTAATATGCATCATTTGCCTAGAACAGTGCTTGGCATAAAATAGGAATATTGCATACATGTTTGCTGGACAAAAATAAAACAGTTTTCTGTTTTCCATTTCTTTGCGTGAAACACCCTGTCTTCTGTTTGCCCTTGGAACACCTTCTATATCAAAATCATGGGTGCAGTGGGAGTCCACTGGCCCAGGAGGGCGTCTTCAGCCATTGTGCTGAACAGACAGAGAGAATGGGCTTGACTAAGGCAGGAGAGAAGGTGGAGAATGGGGCGGGCAGCCTTGCGTGACCACCAGTGATATCGCCCTGGAGGTTGGGGCTCGTCCAGGCCATGGGCCAGCAGCTGCTTGGTCTGGCAGTGTAGAATCAGGCCCAGAGGCTAAAGCTGGGGAGCCTCAAACTCCCACACTCTCTGAGCTTGGGTGCTGGTTCCCATAATTCTGCCCTGATTCCTATGCACATTTCCCATGGAACTGAAGTCTTTTTTTTTTTTTTTTATTTTTTTTTTTAATGTTTTATTTATTTCCAGGAGAGAGAGAGACAGCGTGAGCAGGGGAGGGTCAGAGAGAGAGGGAGCCATGGAACTGAAGTCTTATCCCAGAGCCCCTAGAAGCTGGACTGAACTCCTCAGTAGTTCTCTCTGACCCATGTTCCCAGATGTAGGAACAGGCTACCAGTCATGACCCAGACACATAATCCAGCTTTGCCGTTTTGCAACTTACTTGAATCCTGTCTTACTTTCCAGCTCAGCAACCTAGGAGAGTGGAAAGAAGTTGAGGGTCTCCAGATTTAAACCCTCATTATTACCTTTATTACCATTATTACCATTATTCTGTCCTGGACTCGGGAACCGGCCTTGGCTTAAATTCTATCTCTACCACATTCTAGATAAGAGAATATGGGCACCTCTCTCTACCTCAGTTTCCCACCTAGATGAGCTGGAGATAATAATGGTTCCTAACCCAGAGTATTGTTGTAAACCAGTATATCGAAAACCCTTGAAGTATTACCTGGCATGTAGCAAAAACTGTAAGTGTTGACAACTATTTCATGTGCCTTATCTGATTTAATCCTCATAAATTGAAGGTGGTGGAAAATACCATCCCCATTTTACAAATGAGGATACCTAGGTTCAGAAATATTAAATAACATTCCCAAGGTCCACCTCACTAGGCTGCCCCAACCCATCGCTGCTGTGCCTTCCCTTCCTGTTCCTCTATATTGGGCCCTTGAATCGCAAAGCCATTCTCCACAAAAAATTAATTTTGCATTGAACTTGCCAAGTCGGATTTTAGACTCCATCCTGTGTTGGCCTGTAGACCCTCTTGCCATCTACCCAGCATGCCCTTGGGAATACCAGGTCACAGTGGAATTAAACCCAAGAAAGAGCCGAGTAGACCTTTGGTGCCCAAATCATGGTAGGTCATGTACGCCAGACCCTCGCATCAACAGGAACCATCAAGGTCAAAGTCCCTGCTCTCTTGGTGCTTAGCCTCTGTGGAGAGAGACAGATAAACAAGTGACTAGGTAATATAGCAGGTACTAATAAGTACTATAAAGAAAGATAAAGCCGAGTAAAAGAGAGCACCATCAAATTCTTCAACTTCCCTTAAGCCCTTCCTCTCTGTCTTAAATCCACCATCTTTTGTGACCCGCCACCTGACATGCGTGAGCTTTCCAAGTGGCCAAGACATTTCAGAGCAGACAAGAGAGTAACACTTAAAAGATCAACTCCACGGAACAGATGGCTTCTTATTTCATGCCAATTAAATCAACCGTTCAGCTGTCTGATCCATTGCTCACAGATCGAGCTGCAAAGAGCCTCTTGCGTCGGTGCAGATATCTGTAAAAGATGCTAATGGGGACAGACGCGAGGGTCGTGCAGACAACCGAGTAAATATTGAGATAAAGAAATTACACAATGGCATGGAGGGGGGGGAGGCAAAGGAGCAAATGGAGATTGTGGAATGTGTGATAAGGCTCAAAAGCCTTATGTAATTAGGATGACGTTGGGGAGAATGTGTGACAATGCTAATTATCCAATCCATTGAGACAAATGTTATTGTGATATTGTACTTGCTTTGTGCCAGACTTTGTGCTAAACACTGGAACATAGAACCAGGAAATTCAAAGGTACGTAAAATGCTATCCCTGCCTCACAAGAGCTCATAGCAGAACTAGAGGTTCAGAAACAAAAAGCTGTACTATGAAGCCCAGTGATAAATGGGCAGTGGTACAGTCTGGGTGAGACCAGATGCCATGTTTATTTTTATTCAACTCTTGATAAAAAATTGAATGGTAACGAGATGGAGTTGGCACATCTCCACCTGGGCTGTGGCATCACCCATGATATAATTTAATACCAGACACTCAGACACTCTGAAGTAGCTGACACTGGACCATAGTGTCCTATATAATGGGGGTCATCAGGTACATGGGGGTCATGTACCTGAAGGTCACATGGTCACATGCTTCAGGTAGAGGTGGCCCATAGGTGGACAGTCATCCTGAGAAGGGCTAAACCCTAGGATAGGACATGAGGAATTGAAAGGCAGTCCTAGAGAGGCCAGGAGGAATTTTCTCTCTTCTTTCTGGGAGTATTAGCAAATTTAAGCCAATTACTGAGCTATGGAAAAGCCAGAAGCTCTTCCAATGGTGAGCACGAGCTTCTTTCTCCTAGCCTCAGGAAGGAGGAAAAGAGTGAGTCAGAGTTCCCGAGGAGAGCTCTAGCGTATGTGAGAGAGGTCAGTCATTGTCTTAATTACATGTTTCATGATTCCTTTCTAGTACCAAAGCTCCAGGAAAGCCTCCTTAAAAGCTACAACCTATCACAATGTGTTCTGGTATGAAGATAGCCAAAGAGATCAATGGAGTAGAACAGAAAGCCCAGAAGAGTCTCATGTAGGCATGGGAGTTTAGTATATTATCAAAGCAGCATTTTCAAAATGGCAGAGAAGAATGAGTTATCCAACAAAGAGGCCTTTGGAAAGAAAGAAATTAGATACCTACCTTTCCCCATACCTGAAAGGCAAATTCTGGATGAATTGAAAAGCTACACCTATCTGGAAAAGCTTTCCTCCAGGAATGGAGAGGTAAAGACTTTCCTGGACAAACAAAAGCTGAGGGAATTCATTACTACTTGCAAGTCATACCTTACAAAAATGCTGTAAGCAGAGAGCTCTTGAAGATGAAGTGAAAGAGTCACTAATTGGTTACATGAAAACATATGAAAATATGTGATGGTGATGTTAGCTAATTATCCAGTCCATTGAGACAAATGTTATTGTGATATTATACTCCCTTTGTGCCAGACTTTGTGCTGAACACTGGAAAATAGAACCAGGGAATTCAAAAGTACGTAAAATGCTATCCTGGCTTCACAGGAGCTCATAGCAGAGCCAGAGGCAGACTCAGGAACGAAAAGCTGTACTATGAAGCCCAGTGATAGACGGACAGCAGTACAGTCTGGGTGAGACAGTAATCATGTTGTGATACCTAAGTGCATCAAGTCAACAGGATGCATACCTGAAACTTACACTAGGTCATGTGTCAATCATATCTCAACACAGCTGGAGAAAAAGAACTAAAGGATTGATATCCAAGCATGTCAAGCTTTCTCAAAAATCAATAAGACACCAACACTAAAACTTAACAGAAAACTGGGCAGACAATATAAGCAGACAATGCACAAAAAGAAAGACATAAATGGAAAGACATGTAGTCTTACTAGTAACCAAGTAAATGAAAGATAAAACAATGGCATTTCGTGGTTGGGTTTTCTCCCCCGACAATAGAATGGTAAAACTGAGGCAATACCAAGTGTATGTTACGGTTTGTGAGTTGGAGCCCCGTGTCTGGCTCTGTGCCGACAGCATGGGGTTCTCTCTCTCCCTCTCTCTCTGCTCCTCCCCTGATCACTCACACTCTCTCTGCCTCTCAAAAATCAATAAACTTAAAAAAAAAATAGTAAGTGCACGCTGAAAAGCCTTCCCATGCATTGTTGGTAGAAGATCAATTTGGTCAAACTTTTCTAGAAGGCAATTCAACAGTATATAATTTTTTTTCTTTTTAAGAAATGCATCTCACTCTCTCCCAAGAAACCTGGGTAGATATCTAGAGAAATAAATACATGGCACAAGGTGGTACATATAAATAGAGATCAATGAAATGTACAGCAGTAGTAGAACAGTTAAATACATAATGTAATATCTGTGTAATAGAATGCCATGCGGCTATCAAACAAATAAAGTAGATTTATATGTGTCTATCTGGGAATATCTTTTACACGTACTGTAGAAGTAAGTTGCAGTAATGTCATGTGTACAGTATGATGCTATTTCTGTTAAAAGAAAAATGTCTGGGAATGCAAACTGGTGCAGCCACTCTGGAAAACAGTATGGAGTTTGCTCAAAAAATTAAAAATAGAACTACCCTATGCCCCCACAATTGCACTACTAGGTATTTATCCAAGGGATACAGGTGTGCTGTTTCAAAGAGGTGCATGCACCCCAATGTTTATAGCAATACTATGGACAATAACCAAAGTATGGAAAAAGCCCAAATGTCCATCGATGGATGAAAGGATAATGAAGATGTGGTATATATACACAATGGAGTATTACTCAGCAATCAAAAAGAATGAAATCTTGCCATTTGCAACTATGTGGATGGAACTAGAATGTATTATGCTAAGCGAAATTAGTCAGTCAGAGAAAGACAAATATCCTATGACTTCACTCATATGAGGAACTTAAGATACAAAACAGATGAACATAAGGGAAAGGAGGCAAAAATAATATAAAAATAGGGAGGGGGACAAGACATAAGAGACTCTTAAATATGGAAAACAAACAGAGGGTTGCTGGAGGGGTTGGGGGGGGGATGGGCTAATGGGTAAGAGGCTTAAGGAATCTACTCCTGAAATCATTGTGGCACTATATGCTAACTAACTTGGATGTTAATTAAAACATTAATTAATTTATTTATTAAAAATAAATGGGAAGAAAAATCCCAAAATGCTCATCATCTTTATTTAACTAAAAAGTGGTCCATATGACTGTTCCACATTATTGGAGGAAAAAAAGTATATACTGTTAGAAAAGCAAGATCACCACAAATTATCAGTAGTTTTCTCCAGGTGAATAAAATTAAGGTCATTTTTTCCCACCGCATCTACAAACTGGAGATAACATCTACCAACTTCTGGTTAATTGTGGAAATCAAATGAAATAATCATTTTAAGTACTTGATATAATATCTGGCAAATATATGGTAAGCTCTCAAGTACTAATTTTTCCTATTATCATTTCTCCACTTTACAGAAAATCCTATTGTTTTAATGTACATTCATTTTTGTAGTCTTATATTTCAATAAATAACTTTTATTTATTTATTTATTTTTAAATGTTTTAATGTTTTTATTTATTTCTAGGAGAGAGGGAGAGACAGCGTGAGCAGGGGAGGGTCAGAGAGAGAGGGAGTCACAGACTGAAACAGGCTCCAGGCTCTGAGCTGGCAGTCAGCACAGAGCCCGACGCGGGGCTCGAACCCACGAACCGCGAGATCATGACCTAAGTGAAAGTCGGACGCTTAACCGACTAAGCCACCCAGGCGCCCCAATAAATAACTTTTAAAAAGAAAAATGTCACACACATGCAAAAGTCACCTGTGTTTTTATTTTTATTCAAAGGCATTTTTTTATTAAAGAAATTTTAAAGTTTATTTCTTTTTGAGAGAGGCAGAGACAGAGCATGAGTGCGAGAGGAGCAGAGAGAGGGAGAAACAGAATCCAAAGCAGGCTCCAGGCTCCAGGCTCCGAGCTGTCAACACAGAGCCTGATGCAGGGCTTGAACTCACAAACTGCGAGATCGTAGCCTGAGCCAAAGTCGGAGGCTTAACCGACTGAACCACCCAAGTGCCACAAAGTCACCTGTATTTTTAAAAGAATACACAAACACTCATGGATAGATACATAGATACAGATTTAAAGGTAGGCTATGTAGACACAGATACAGGATACAGATACAGATATATAACCATATATATATATACATAAAATATGGTTAATTTTATGTGTCACTTTGACTGGGCTACAGGGTGCCTCAGACCTCGCAAAACGTGTCACTGTGTCCGTGGGAGTGTTTTTGGAAGAGATTACATCCGAATCAGTAGACTGAGTAAAGTAGATCTCTCCTCACCGATGTGGGTGATTTTCACCCAATCCACTGGGGGCCTGAGTAGAACAGAAAGGCGATGAAGGGGGAATTTGCTCTCTGCTTGAGCTGGGACCTCCTGCCCTCAGACATCGGTTCTCTTGGCTCCTGGGCCTTCAGACTCAGACTGAGGCTTTGTACCATTGGCTCCCTGGTCCCTGAGGCTTTCAGCTGGGACTACACACCACCGGCTTCCCTGAGCCTCCAGACTGCAGGTGACAGATCGAGTTACTTCTTGGCCTTCATAACCGTGTACACTGACCCCTTGTAATAAATCTGTTTCTATACATCTTTACATACCATGTCTGTGTCTGTTTCTCTGGAGAGCCCTGATGGATACAGGGTTCATGGCATCAATAGGCAGGTGGGAACCTCACTCTGAGCATGAAAACAGAGAAGCAACAAGCCCCTGAATCCAAAGGACCCCAAGGGAAGACACGATGGAAGGCTCAGAAATGTGCTGTGAAGACCAGAAACGGAAAGCCTAAACTGTATCCACTAATGTCTCCATGTAGCACAGCATCAAAACCACACCCAGGGAGGGCGTACATTACAGGAAGAATTAGAGTTTGTTAGGTTTTCTGATGCCACCAGGGGCCTGGGGTCTTGGGGAGACAGATTGCTTTAGATCACAAAGAAAGGTAATTTCTTGCGTTTTCAAGGTTTTTTTCTTAGGCTGAGATCTTTACCCACTGCACTTAAAGGGACTATGCTCCTCACTTATTCTTGACCAAGATAGTCCACACGGAAAGTACATTAGCCACAGCCCAGCACACCTTTGTCAATATTCTTTTCTTGTGTCACTGAAAATCACATCTAACTCTGATCAATTTTCTCCCAAAGACACGTCCTGAACATTGTGCCAACTGGGCAGCTGATGTCCACAGAGTCCCCTGGCTATTCTCAGCGTGGCCCCTCACGGTTCAAGGCCGTATCAGGGCTCCAGATGAGCTGCGGGCTGAGCCCTCTGACTTAGCCCTCCTTTCAGGTGACATGGGCTCTTAATCCTCAGGATGTGGGTTGCAAAAGAATCAGTTTGTATGACCAAAACTCTCCCACCCAATTGACTCTGTGCTCTGCCCTGTACCTGTGCTTTCACTGTGGGGTTCTCTCATCGTTGGTGGTACCAACACTTTCCCAAATAGCACCCTCAGACTCTTTACATGGTCACCACATTGCATTACAGTGTCACTCATACAAGAATCAGCCACACAACCAGAGGCATTTCTGTGCCCCAAAAACTAAGGTCCTAGAATGTCTTGTCCCAAAGCCAGCCCCATTTTATTTTTTTACATTTTTATTTCTTTAAAAAGTTTATTTATTTATTTTGAGAGAGAGAGAGAGAGAGGGAGAAAGAAAGAATCCCAAGCAGGCTCTGCACCGTCAGCACGGAGCCCAACGTGGGGCTCGAACCCATGAACTGTGAGATCATGACCTGAGCTGAAATCAAGAGTCGGATGTTTAACTGACTGAACCATCCAGGTGCCTCAACCCTACCCCATTTTAAATATCCAACTACTTGGAAAGCAGCTGTGAGCATAGATCTAGTGAACAGTGCTATGGTTGGGATCCACTTCCTTTAACTCTTTTTCACTGGTGTTTGTTTTAATATGAATGGGGGAGGGGAAGAATACATAGCCTGGATTAAGAAAGAAAAAACATTCTCTCCATGCTGTGTTCAATTTAATTTCTCTCAAGCCACGGCGACAGTGGCAGTCAAGGGTGGGGTTCCCATAGAATTGTCTCCCGGGATTCCCCGCTAGAGTCGAAGCTTCTCTGGACCCAAGGGGAAGGCGCAGAGCACCAGCTCTGTGAGGTCTCTTGGACGGACAGCTCCGGAACTTTTGGGATTTTATTTGCAGATCGGCCTCAGCGGGGCCTCCTCTGAGCTCCATTCTCCTACCGCAAGTTAAACCAAATGTATTCGGTAGCAGGAGTGACAGAATATATACTGGCCTGAATCACCATGAACAAATTACCCAAGGCTGTTGCACACTTCATCATCTATCCACGCCATTCTCGGGAACTTGGTTTTGTGTTTGGGAGATGGTAAGGGCGTGACTTTGCATAATAAAGGGCCACACATTGCGTCGTCTTAGCCACAAACTTCAGTGAGTCATTTGTTAGCAGGGTTGGTGCATCAGAGAACAAGAAACACCGAACCTGATCAGAAGGAGAATTTATCACCCTGCCTCTAAGAGTAAACAAAACACAGGAGCTGTCCATCACAGTGGGGCTGGGCATCACCTTGACAGCCAACATCTGCTCTACTGGCTCAGCGTTTACCTCAGAAAGGGAAGAACAGACTGATAGCTTCTAGAAAAACTCTCGGTCTTACTGGGTCTGGGGCCAGAGGGCAGTTTCCCCAGTGGACTGGGAATATCTAGGATCCTGTAGGGTATAGGGCAAGAAGGAGGGCTTTGAGAAAATGGGTGTGTAGAGTGGATTATGGACCCACCAAATGTCCCTCTGTCTTCCCAGGGATACGTCGCCTCATGGGAGGGTGATACTTGCTCATTCCGTTGACATCAGGCTTCGTCATACAGCTTACTCCAGCCAGTGAAAGGTAAGCCAAAATGTCGCCTCCAAAGGAAGACTTGAACGACTGTGTGGTTTACCATGTTTCTTTTTTCCGTGCCATCAGAGCTGCAGTGACCCCCATGGAGGCTGCTCTATGAGTCTGACTCCTGGATAAAGATGTTGTGTACCCATAGCCGAGCAATGATGGACATATCACGAGAGTGAGAAATAAACATTTGTCACTATAAGTCATCGAGCTTTGGCATCATTTATTATTGTAGCTTCCTCTAGCCGTGCCTGACTGAAAACATAGCTATCAATTCCCCACTACACACATCCATTTTGTGTTTCATTCTGTCGTAAACGGTTCCAAATATGGTGGCTGGTGCCATATTATTTTGTAAGTTTTGGTGCAACAGACTCTTCCAGTTTTCACGCACAGGTGTCTCTACTCAAACCCTAGTAATTAGTCCACATGGCTAGACAGGGACAAAATCTGGTGATGGCCATTGTGCTGGATCCCAAGCGATCCTAACTCTAATCACTGCATCTAGATACTGGGTCACGCTGATCATGCTTGACATTTTCCCAATGATTGAATCACTTTCTGGGGAGCTTCTCAGACCCTCACAAATAGTCTTCTGAAATGTAGCCTAACCAGGTCACCAACCCCCTCAACTATATGTGAATTAGTAGTAATATTCAAACTATTTAACAGCTGGAAAAAACAACAACAAAAAAACAAAAAACAAAACCCAAAATATCTAACAGGTGGCATGGAGGTATTATCAGTGTACTGATAAAGTGCCACACTCAGGACCATCCCTAACTAATTTTATATTGCATATTTACTAACACTCTCTTCACACAGCTTTATGTTTTCACTTTGTTCACTTAATCCCTTAATCTATCTGGGATTTATTTTGGGGCACGGTATTCATTAGGAATTGAAGCATTGTTTACAAATAGTTAATTATTTGCCTCAGTCATTTGTTGAATGATCTATCGTCTTGTTACTCATGTTAAATGCTAACATCCTTGGGGCGCCTGTGTGGCTCGGTCGGTTAAGTGTCTGATATAGGCTCAGGTCATGATCTCACAGCTCATGAGTTTGAGCCTCGAGTCAGGCTTTGCACTGGTGGTGCAGATACTGGGATTCCCCCTCTCCCTCTCTCTCTCTGCCCCTTTCCCACTTGCACACACTGTCTCTCTCAAAATAAATAAGTAAACTTTAAAAAAATGCTAACACCCTTTTGTAATACGTATGTATCTGTACATAAATCTATTTCTAGGCTTTCTGTTCTGTTCCAAAGACCTGTGGCTCTCAATACGCACAACACTGTTTCCATTGCATGTGTCTTCACAGTATGTTTTAATACCTAAGTTATATCATGTTGCATTTCTTAAGATATTCTTGGCTATGGTCCCACGTCTCCCTACAAATGAACTATTGAATTGTTTTGTCATTCTCCTAGGCTCTAGAAACTATTTTGGTATTTGTATCAGGATAGCCCTAGACTTTAGATCAATTTCAGGAAATAAGAAATCTTTATGAAATTCCATCTTTCTACTCAAGAACTTGGTAGGTCTCTTCATTATCTGAGTCTGTTTATTTTGGTCGTCTTCTGTGTCCTCTGGTCAAGTTGTTATTTTGCTTTCTAAGAATTCTACTCTTAATGTGTTCAATTTATTCCTGGACTTTTTATTTTTAGGTCATCATATGAATGGCACTGTTCCATTTTCTCACTATTTTTTTTCAGACATACACAAAAGTCATTATTTTTTAAATATATTTCTCTTGTGTTTGGCCACATTATTGAACTTTCATATTAATCCTACTGTATTCTTAAATGTTTATTTTTTTGAGAGAGAGAGAGCGAGAGAGTGTGAGCAGAGGGAGAGGCAGAGAGAGAGGGAGAGAGAAAATCCCAAGCAGGCTTTGGAGTCCAATGTGGGGCTTGATCTCGAGACCGTGAGATCATGACCTGGGCCGAAACTGAGTTGGACACTTAACCGACTGAGCCACCACACAGGTGCCCCAATCCTATTATTTTTGAAGTTGATTTTCATGGGGTTTTAAGGTAGACTTGTTTTTTATTTAAAAATAATAACTTTGTCTCTGTGTTTCCAAATGTAAACTGATAATTTCTGTTTTCTTGTTTTATTATGTTGGAGGGAATTTCTAGAATAACATTCACTATGCTTTCCTATACCTGAAATCTTTTGTTTTAAACCCATTGTGAAATTTCAAAACTGCATTGTAAATGTAAATTCCATTGGAAAAAAAAAAAGCAATCCTGGAGCTAGAGAGTTTTAGATTTACAACATCTTTTGTTCTTCAGAGATTTAAAGAGTAATGCTTTGAGTGTATTTTTGTTATTATAAGCAAAAATGCCAAATCAAAAGTGACACAAACAGACCTCAACACTTCCTTATATGTGTTTCATTCTACATACTCAGCTCTTTCTTGTGCTCCTCTGTCATCCTTGACCTTGAGTTTGAAGTTTTGATTGATGTACGACAACGAAACATAAACAAAATAATGCCACTTGTAAAGCACAGCCAACGTCCAAAGCAAAGCAAGTGTGTGTCTCTGTTCTACACAACAGTTTTTATCCCTGGGAGTTTGTAGAAAATTGCGATTTTGTTATAACTCTAGTGGACCACATGGTACAAACTATGTTCCCTAATTAATTACTCGTGTATGTCTAATTCTTGTTTTGATAACTCATTCTGTTGTGGAAATGTTTGTAATCGTGATAATTGCTGCCATTTTTGTAGTCCCTTACTGCAATGGAATATCCTCTATTATCTCAGCACAGTCTCAGTAATAACCTGTCTTAACATGGTGAGTGGCTAACAGCTTCAGGTATTGTCTCTCCTTTAGTCTTTCTAAAAACTACCAAAAGACCCCCCAAAAAACAAACAAACAAAAAAGCCTTGAAGATGAATATTTACAGGAAAAAGAGAGAGAGAGAGAACTGGCAAAATCTGCAATGCGCCAAATCTGGAGAGAATTTAATTCATTTATGGGGTAGACGGACCGGAATTAACAAGACATAAGAACTGCTTGGATTTCTGTTTCCATTGATTCATGAAAGCAAGAACACCAGAAAAGGGTAAAATAACATTTTTGTCAGCTCAGCATTTCCCCTGGCTGAGACACGGCTGGCTGTATCGATCAGACAACTGGTCAACCACCCTTCAAGGTCTGCCCAACGTATCTCCACGTTCAGATACAGTGGGTACACCTGAGAGGAGGATTGAAGTGGGTTGAACTTGTGGACGCGTTGACTCCAGGACAAAAGCTGCAGGGGTGAAGAAAGTAAGAATTAGTAGCAACACTTGGCAGCAGCCATTGCTTTATAAAAAGAAATTCAGTTCAGAGGCGTGTGGAATCCGGCAGTGGGACTAGGGAGAGGATGTCACTTTAGACGATAGCAGTTCATGAGGAAGGAGCTGAAAAGAAATCAAAGATTTGATGGAAGCAGTGCACTCTGCCTTTAATAGGAGGTTTGGGAAGATCTCATCAGCTACCACCCTCTGTTATCGCCCTCGTGGACCCTTGCGATGGCTCCCTAATGGTCTCCTTTTGGCTCCCCTTGCCTGCCTCCCATATCTTTTACATCAGTCGTGGATGGTCCTCAAAAGTGTAGGTCAGATCATGTTACTCCTCTGCTCCAAAGGCTATAGTTGGTCCCCATCTCACTCAGCTGCAAAATTCACCCTCCTTACATTGTCTCATAGCCCTGTGACCCAACCTTTACCTCTGCCTGTGTGTCTGAGCTCCTTTCCTAAGCCCTTTCCCCTCGCTCACTCTGCTTCAGCCAAACTGGTCTCTTGCTCTTCCACAGATGCCTCAGATGAACACATTTCTAGTTCAAATCATCGGTACTTACAGTTCCTTCTTCCCCAAGATATCCACCTTGGCTGTTTCCTCAATTCATTGGGGTTCCTCTGCAAAGGCCAACTTAGAAAGGAGCCCTCTTCCACTCTCTGTTCTTTTAGTATGCTTTGTTATTCTTCAATAGCACTTAATCACACAGGCTATATTGTATTTGTTATTTTCCTTGGTCTCTTTTCTTTGCAGATATATCTGCACTGTCTAGAACAGTACTGGGCACCCAGGGGGTATTCAATAAACATTTGTTGAATGGATGGATGGATGGGTTTAGATATCACAAGAGTAAATAGGAAAAAAAGAATTTTTATGTAGTATTTTTATGAATTTCTGAGCCTGGATAGATGTCTTCTTTTTTAAGAATGAGGAAAGGAAAGGGAACATGAGGGACACATAAAAAAAAATAATAATCTGCCAACCCAACGACCTACCTTTGTAGGTAACCATTTTTATACAAACTTTACACTCCTAGAATTCTTTCTTTATCCTTAAGTTTAAAAAATATATATATATATATATGAAGATAGTTCAGAGTTCATTTCTTTCCGTGAAATCTACCCATAACTAGCTGAACCCTGTATGCTCGTAGGTTTGGTTCTTTCTTCAGTTCAGGGGTGATGTATTCAATTTTGCCTTTGATTATTATATAACACTTATTCCCCTCTCTTTCTTCCAACACCTAATGCTTTATATCATGAATCTCTATACTCTCTCCTGTAGACATACGCTGTAAAATTCTCTCTCGTTTTCACTGCCTTTTCCTGGATTCTGCGTTCTAGAGCTTCCCAAGCTTATGAGTCACATACCAATGACTTACTTTTCTAACGTAACTTAAAGTTCTGCATTATTGGTTTTCTTATATCTTGCCTTTTATCTCATGTTACAACTTTTCATCATAGACTACTATGATATCATCCTATTTTTCTATTTGACTTCATAGAGAGTAGAAAACATATGTTATCTAAAATGTACTTCTATTTTTTTCTAAAATATCTTCTTTTGAATCTATATTTTCTTTCCTCTTTTTTGTTGAAATATCTTTCCATGGGACTCAAGTTGTTTCTTTATCTTATTTTTTAGCCTTGATGGGAGATATTTCTATCCTTACTTAATATTTGTGAAAGATGGTGTGAGAGATCCCCGTGAGTTCTTTACTGTCCACCTGGATGCTTCTATAGCATTGATTTTTTTTCATTACAGTATCTAAAGGACTGTATGAATTGAATTGGACTAGATAAGAATCCAGGGGCTCTCTTCCTTGTTTTTTCTTTCTATTTGGTAAAACTAGTGAGCAAGGCACCAATGATCTTTATTTTATATTCTATGAAACTTGACTTCTGTTTCAAGTAGATACTGGGGCTCTACTGACCTTCCCAGTGATACTCTCAATCAGGGGACATCATATCATGTCATGGAGGAGGCTTGTTTTCCAGCTTCCTGTTGGATGTTACCATTTTTGACCAGGGAAGCAACTGTCTCTTGATTAATGAATGAAAGTCTCGTGTAGAACTCCCCTCACGTACCGTGACTTATCCTTCCACCTAAACATCACCTCTCCACATTTGAAGAGCAGTGTAGCGGTCTTCTAAATTTCCACATCTCTCGTGGCCTTCTCTGCCTTCCTATATTAGGTTCTCTAGAGAAACAGAACCAATAAGATATATAGAGAGATATATGAGGAGATTTATTATGGGAATTGGCTCACACGATTATGAAGACTGAGAATCTCCACGATACACCATCTGCAAGTTGGAAAACCAAGAAAACTAGTGTAATTCGGTCAGAGCTTTAAGGCCTGAGAAGGGGGGTCAACTGGTGTAAATCCCAGGATCCGAAAGCCTGAGAACCACGAACTCAGATGGCCACGGCCTGGAGAAGAGGATATCTCCGCTCAAGAAAGGAGAGAAAGAATTCACCCTTCCTCTGCTTTTTTGCTGTATTTGGACCCTCAACAGATTGGATGATGCCCACCCACATTGGTAAGGGTGGATCTTCTCTACTTAGTCTACTGATTCAAATGTGAATCTCCTTTAGAGAAACCATCCCAGGCACACCCAGAAATAATGTTTTACTAGCAATCTAGGCATCACTTAGCTCGGTCAAGTTGACGCATAAAATTAACCACCATGCTTGTTTTAATGTGCTTCTACTTCTCTAACTCTAGGAGAAGTCCTCTGAGGTTGGTAGCATATGCATACCATCTTCCCTACTTGCCCTTAGAGATGTCTTTGTGTACTTCCTGGGTCATTTCAGCAAAGACTTCGGAAATTGAGAGAAGAAAGAGGAGAAAAGCGAAACCACTGTGTTTGGAGCTCCATAATCCCGTGCCAAAGAAAATGAACAAATCTTTGTTAGATGAACGGATAGGTACATGTAGAACATCTAAGACATTGGGTGATTTTCCCAAGTCTCTACAGATCATGTGGGATCTGTGACTCCAATCCCTTTCATAGGGTTCTTGTTCAGATTCTATTCATGCTTCAAAGCCTGGATTAAATACCTCTTTTTTCTGTAAAGCTTTTTCTGTTCCCTGAGTCTAAAGTAGTTTTTCCCACACTGAGCTCCCAAAGTCCTTTTCTCTGTCTCTCTCTTACTACTTTGATCTTTGTGTTACAGTTATTTATGGACCTGTCTTATTTCACCTATACCTTCAACAAGATAAAAAAATAAAAAAAACTTTTTAGATGGAGCAGACTTTAATACCCCCTGGCATATTTATAGGGTTTTAGATGAAAAAAGGAGAAGTAAGTTTGAAAAGTCAGCCCATGGCAAAAACAGGCAGTGGCCCTTGGGCCCTAGTTTATCAACCCTCTATTCTACATCCTGGACTTTTCTACCAGGAAAATGGAAAACAGAGAGGATTTTCTGCTCTGTTGTGGCAATGCACTTGATGGGCTAGCTGACCACTGAGAAAGGTGGAAAGGTCTCTTCTCCAACCGACTGGTATCACCTTCGCACTGGAGTAGCAGTTTCCTTCAACCAACAGCAGAGTAGGGTCTATTGAGAATCCGGTGGTGACATCGAGAAGAAACTTTGCACGTCCACTCTGATTATTATCAAACGTTGTAGGCAACGTGGCCTGATTTCTCTGTAAGTCAGTATGGAAACATCTTGTAAAAACAATCTTTAAAGATTTCACTAGCAAGCACCCCTCTGTGGACTATTTTAAAGAGGTCCCATCTGTGATTTTCCTCTAGCAAACCTAGGTTCCAGCTCGGGCAGCTGTTTGCAGAATCTTACGGCAGCTAACTCTGCAAACTGACCTACTTCTTCCAAAGTCAGCTCTTGCAAATTGTGTGGTTAGAACAAGCCCTGTGTGTGACAGGTTTCCTTTTCAGATCCCGCAACCTGGCTGCTATTTCCTCCTTGCCAACTCTGAGATTCGCCTTGATGGTTTCCCAGGTTTTACAGAAGCTCGCTCTCAAGGGAAAAAAATAGGCAATCAATTAAAAAAAAAGTGGTCACATGCTGAGCACAAGTGAGGTTTTTCTGGGTACCAATCATAGCCTCCCAGGTTATGTCCTCTTTTAGGGCCAGATGCATGCCTCATTCATTCATCTTGCTATCATCCAGATCTCAGTATGATGTCATTCATGGAGTAGCTGCTCAATCAATATCTGAATATCCGTGCAGTGAATATGTACATGTACAAGTGGTGGAGGTGGGGGGGAGGGTGACAAGGAATGAGGAGGACAAATAAGGAATGCGTGGGCAGGAGAGAATGTTTCCCTTTGTTTATTTCTCTGCTAGATCAGCTTCATTCATTCATTCACTCATTCACTCATGGATGAATATTTACTGATCACCTTCTCTGTGCCAAATACTCATATAGTTATCGGACATTCCCAATCACCATCAGATGTAGAGAATCTGTTGGGTCAACACGGGAAATAATTACATGAAGGCCTTACGTGGGACTTGATTCTTAAGCTAAAGGTGAATATTCAAATTCTGAATATGATTCTTACTCCTACCCCTGTCTTCATCACTAATAGAAATCACAGCTGTTTTCATATCATTTTACTGTTGTTGCAGTTGTATAAACATATTACTTATGTTCTTCTTCACTTTGAAATTAAGGTAGTTAGTAGACTCACTGTTGGATCATTATTATTTAATGTGTTAATTAAAAGCACATATATTACCATATTACAGATTTGGGGTTTTTTGGTGTCTTGATGACTATTTCAATATAGTTCCCTTTATATATTTTATGTTATGCCTTTAAAAACATTATTTTGAGAAAGAGTTTACAGGTTTCACCAAGCTTGTAAAGAGGCCCATGGCGCACGCATGCGCGCGCACACACACACACACACACACACACACACAACGATGAAGGATCTCTGCTTTAGGACCCTATAACATTTTTGCTGTAAGAATCTCAAGACACAGAACACGTTAATCTTCATTAGCCCTGAATGGAATAGGGAATGATTAATAATTATTTTTCCCATTAGCTTCCTTTCCAGTTTTATTGAAGTATAACTGACAAATTAAAAGAATATGTATTTAAGATGAACAACTCTATGTTTTGATATATGTATACATTGTGAAATAATCATGACAATCAAGCTAAGAAACATATCCATCACCTCACATAATTGTCTTTTTCCCTTTCTCTCTTTCTCTCTCTCTTTCTTTCTTTCAGATTTTTTATTATAAAGTTTATTTCTTTATCTTGAGAGAGAGAAAGAGAGAGAGAGTGAGAGAGAGAGAGAGAGAGTGAGAGAGAGAGAGAGAGCAGGGGAGGAGCAGAGAGAGAGGGATAGAGAGAGAAACCCAAATAAGCTCTGCTCTATCAGCACAGAGTCTGAGTCGGGGCTCAAACTCACGAACCATGAGATCACGACCTGAGCCAAAGTCAGATGCTTAACTACTGAGCCACCCAGTGTCCCCATAGTTGCCTTTTTCTTTTTCTTTTCTTTCTTTCTTTTCATTTTCTTTCTCTCACACACACACTGAGAACACTTAAAATCTACCATCTTAGCAAATTTCAAGTATACAATACAGTTTTGAAGACCATAGTCGTATTACTGTACATTAAATGGGGGAGATATTGGTCCAAGAGTACAAAGTTTTGGTTATGCAAGATGGATAAGTTCTGGAGTTCTATTCCAGTTCATTTTGAACATTTTTTGAGATCTTTGAAATCTTGGATCATGATCACTGGGAACCAGAGTGGATATACCACCAACAATATGTAGTTTAGTCCAAGTTCCTTGGTCTCCACCTCCTCCCTCCACCAAAGGCAAATTGTTTCTTGACACAACCCTGGACAGGCTTGCAGACCTTTCCCAAGTTTTCCTCTCATAATGGCCAACACTTACCAAGCACTTACAATTTTCCAGTAAAGGTGTAAACAACTTACAGATTTAATACATTCAACCTCCGTAAAAGAATTACCAAGAAGATGCTATCAGTTCTCTCCATTTTCAAGATGAAGAGACGGAGGCACAGAAAAGATAAATGACTTGATCAAGGTCCCGTAGCTGGGAACTCCATGAAGGCTCGTTCCCAAGGCCAAGCACTTACCCTTTCTGTTATGCTGATTTGCCTGAGTTAGGTACATAATTCCAGCCCCTTGGCTCACATCCATCTCCTACAGGAAGGTATATCCCTGTCCCTTCCAAGGCATAAGGCTCCGTGTAAGAGGTGCAAGTGGTCTCCACTTAATACTGTGCATTTCCTCTGTACTTTTGGTCCAAGGAAGTCTTTTGGAGGGAGATTTAGAAGGGAGAGATTTTTGCCTTTTATTTTTGCTTATTGGTTGTACACCTGTCTATTTGTTTTTTTATTTTCAAAGCATTTGACTGCTCATTTCTATGTGTTTGGTTTGGAGGGTAGAGATCTCTGATGTACTCACCCTGCCATCTTGCTTAGAATCTTCAACCCATTTTGACTCTTGCTGGAAAGAGGTTTCTGTTGCCAGAAACACGTCTCTAAGAAATGGGTTGAATGTCTCCCCAATTCCTGTAGAATGAAGTACAAATTCTTCAACATGGCAAACAGACTTGGTTGCCTCCAGCCTTTCTACTTCAATGGCTGACCCTTCCCTTCCCTCACTCCACATTCCAATCATAGCAGATGGGTTTGCTTTCTTCTCACAAAGTCTGATCAGTTAATGCCATGAGTTAATGCTCAAGGCCCAGTTAAAAAATCATTTTCTCTTGGTTGCTTTCCCTGAGGCAGATTAATTACCCTTCATCTATATTTCCAAGCACTTTAAGCAATGGTCTATTACAGCATTTAATCACACTGTACCCTAGATTAAGTGCCTTCCTTCCCTACTTGACTTTGAGTCCCTCTAACATGTGATGATCCGTTCTTTCTCTTCAGAGTCTCAGGGCCTAGTATCCAGTGTGTGCTCAAATATGTGTAGTCTGTTGGATTATAACTGATACTAATCTGTCATTCTTTCTGAATGCTTATTTCTGATATATATCCCAGGTCATTCCCTTGGAGCAGCTGATCAAAATACACACAGGACCAGAGTCTAGAACTTGAATATAGAGTGAATAAACTTAGGTTTGATTCATACAATCACATATTCTCAGTTTAAGAAGGCACGTTAAGAGTTGTGTAGTCCAACATCCCAATACTCTCTGCAACTTCTCAACCTAGCAATCACCTAGAAGTTGACTTCTGTTTGGCGTGTTTTCATCCCATTCAAGTAGTGTGATAACAGCTGCCTTTTTTTTTTTTTTCTGGTGCTATATCTCCGCTCACTCTCTGGGGCTTCCAAGCTCTACAGTGTCCAAAAGCAATGGAAAAAGATTCAGAGTCCAGTGTTTCTCGGATGTCTTCCAGCCTCCGGCCATTGTCCTTCCAAACCAGCTACTGCTGATTGAGCTCTGGCAAGATCCCTTCTATTTCTTTTCTACCGTAATTTTAGGAAGGAGAGTTTGACTGGCTTCTCTTGTGCCCATTCTCTTTGATTCCTTCTGTGCTCTATCTAGGAGAAATGCTTTGACTCTCTTGCCCATGGATGGCACTCTCTCTTAGGTCTGCTGCAAATGCAGAGTCTTCTCCTCTTTTTCTATGCCTTTGATGATGTCAGTGAGGACTTGGAAAAGGGGGCCAAGCATAAGACTTAAATGCTTGGTCAGGTAGGGTAGTGGGAGCAGATACCCTCTTCTACCCCAACCCCATTCTTCCCCAGAAAAGAGAAATGCTAATCATGTATGGTTAAAGTCAAGGACACTGACTAGGTCATGTTTTCTGATGAGCAGAGGTCATAGACGATGAAGGTCATACATGTGTTTATGGTTCTCTCTCCTTCTTTATGCCTCTGAGGCTGAAGCAGCAAGTTTACTCTGGGCATCTCTGACCTTCTCCAGCATCCTTCACTCTGTCCTCCTTGCCACCTGAGTATGTTTGTGCATTTTCAACTCATTGGTCAGAATAGGTAAACTTTGAGATGTGAGTTCGGGGCTTCATAGGAGTGAGAAAAACCCTGTGGGCAACAGTATTGTAACCCAGCTTGTTGGAAAGATGTGCCGAGGGTGGAGCATGTGCCCCGACGGTAAGATTTTAATGACATTGGATTCCACAGGCCCCTGTCCCTTGTGTGTACAATGCTGTCCAGAAGAACCCACCACGCAGCCCGTTCTGCCCAAATCAGGCCAAAGCAGGTATTATTGCAGCTCTGAAGGCAAGCTTTCCCCTTGGGCAGCCTCAACATGAAGGGCCCTGTGAAGATCTGGCTGCTTCTTCTCTGTGCAACGGGCATCCTTCAGTGCCTCCTGGCCCTCTGGACTCCCGTGGATGAAGAGGCCAAGGAGAAAAATCATTCAGGCTTTCAGCAAAGGCGGAACCTGGGAACCAGCTTCAGGGATGGGACGGCCCTCATGGGACGATCTCGTGCCCTCAGGATAATGCTACTCCCTCCTACACAGAAGAAATGGTGTTTGCTTCAAATTCATCCCCCTCCAGCGTGTCTGCTTTGGAAACCAAGAGAAGTGAGGGTGTTGGGCCCTGCACACAAAAAAACAGACATCTGCCACTCATGGTCACACACCATCAATTCAGCCAAATAACTTCATTCTCCAAATGCATAACACCTCTTACATTTGGACAGCTGTCACCAAACAGACATGGACTCAGGGGCCCTTCCCAGACAAATCCTTCTTCAGCAAAGCTGTGTGGGGGAGGAGGTGGGCCTGCTTGGAGGGCTGAGGTTTTCAGCCAGAGGGAGTTCGTTTCAACTTCCAGAAGGCACTGACTGCATGCAGTACCCTCCGTCTTTCCTGGTTTTATGTGGTTTCCCCGGGCAGATAAGAGACAGGAAATGATTGTGCTGAAAAGGAGGCAGCTGTGATATTGTGGAAAAAAAAGATCTAAGTGCCAGAGATAAAATGGTGAGTGTAAACAGACCTGAAACCGACAGTGTAGTGTAAGTCTATTCTCACATCGTCCCACGGATGTTTCAAATGAAGTCTCCAAATTGAAACGGATGCATGCACTTGGTTCTCACCGTGCAAGTTCCTGTATAAGGCACCTCAAGGCAAAATCTCTGAGATGATATAAGATTAAGCCTCTAATCTATAAAAATATAGGTAAAACCCAGAGACAGAGTCTAATGTTGGTTCACCTCCCACGGACCGCAATGCCGTCAACCAGCTCCGCACTCAGAAGTGGTGGGGTTCGGCACAGATCACAACATCCCCAGCTCTCAATTTCCTTATGGGTTAAATGAGGATAATAAAACCTATGTGATAAACCTCAGATGAACCAATATTTCCAAATGTAAGTCCAGAGGATTATAAACAAATCGTTCTGTTTTTCAATCGGGGGTGGGGGGGAGGAGAGGCATTAGAAATTCTGCTTGTTGCATTGCTTGAACCCAATGCTGTAGCGTATGTGAGGATTCTCCCTTCCCCGGGGCAGGATATGGACAAGAAAATTAAAAATAAAAATAAAAATAAAGCATCAGGTAATAAGAAGCCACTTCCCCAGAGACTGTGTGCAGCCTTGTCAGCGATCCAACTGTTTGCCCAAGTCCAAGGGCACTCTGGGAAAATGGGGGGGGGGCCACAGGCATGGAGGACAGAGTGCTTGGTGGCCTGTTATCTGGGGACTAGCCTCCCTCCCAGCCACGGGAAAAGGAAAAGTGTATCACGAGAAAACATAAAGAGAAACTACCGTGCCTCCGACGTCCGTTCCTTCGTCCGGAGCCCACTGCAGACTTCAATCTTTTCCCCATCGCTTCTGGAATACAAAGCCAGGCGTGTGAAAGTCTGCTTTCTCAATGAATTCTCTCCCAGTCTGGGGATTAGGAATTACCAATCCCAGTTTGCAGACGAAGAAGCCTGCCAGAGGTTTTGGGGGATTCATGGGAGCTTCTGGGATCCCCACTTAAATAGTGAGCATCGTTGCCTGTGTATCTGCTGCTGTGCAGAACCCAAGCTGGATACTTGTCAATAGTCTCTGTTTCTCCTAATGAAGAGCAAGGGATTCAGAAGCACGATGATGAATGTCCACTTACAGACGAAAATCAATGAAGCTCAGGGAGCGAACTTTCCTTGTCTCTTCTGGTTCCTGGTGGCTCCTGCTACTCCTTGGATAGTGTATGTGTAAGGTCACTTCTGCTTTTGTTTCCCATGGACTTTGCCTCCATGTCTGTGTCGTCTCGTCCTCTGCCTTTGTCATGGGATTTAGGTCCTACACGGGTAATCCAAAATGATCTCGTCTCAAGATCTTTAACTTAATTATATCTGCAAAGATTTCTTTTCCTAAATAAAGTAACATTCACAGGGTGTGGATATTAAGACTTGGACATATCTTTTTGGGGAGTGGGAGGGAGCCATCATTCGACCCACTACATGGGCTAAACCCAGTTTTGCGTAGGGTCAGGTTAAATTTTCAAGAGGTATATAAATCACCGCTACTTAATGCAAAACGCTCACAGTCTAAATGTTTCCAATCTAATATGGAAATAAAACATTCATGTATAAACAACCATATAAATCTTTTTTTTTTAACATAAAGACTTTAGAAAACTTTTGAATTAATTCTAGGCATAGTGGTAGGTACACATGTGTTCTCAATCTACGGGACCAGCATATGGGAGCTATTATGTCCATTCCATAAAAGGGGGACATGCTAGTCAAAGAGGTGATGTGCTCACCTTGGGTCGCTCCTTCAAGCAGAGTGTGGGGGTTAAAGGTACCTTGAGTTATCAACTTCCTACAACAGGGAGGTAGTATCACCTCCGTCGGAGGTATTTACAAAGACGAAATTACATCAGTACCTGGAAATCCATTAGTACAATGTCTACTGCATAGTAAGGTGTCCAAACAGGAAGCTTAAAAATTGTTTTAAAGAAGCTAGTCATGGTAAATGGTGGGAATAGTATTCAAACTAGGATATGCCTGGTCCTAAACCCATGTTCTTTTTATTATACCATAAAATATAGAACAGGGATGCTGGGACACTTACATGATCTATTTTCTCTGCACAGAATGCTTCCTCCAAATCCTTAATCCTTCTGTGGCTGATGGCAGCTGTTTCTGCTTCCTCCTCCTTCTCCTCCTTCTCTTCCTGCTCCTCCTTCCCATAAAGCCTTTATTGAGACACAATTCACATATCACACAATTTTCCTATTTAAGTGTATAATTCGGGCACCTGAGTGGCTCAGTGGGTTAAGCGTCTGACTCTTGATTTCAGCTCAGGTCATGATCTCACTGTTCATGAATTCGAGCCCTGCGTTGGGCTCTGTGCTGAGAGCATGGAGCCTGCTTGGAATTCTCTCTCCTCTCTCTGCCCTTCCCTTGTTTGCTCTCTCTCTCTCTCTCATAAATAAATACACATTTTAAAAATATACAATTCAATGGTTGTCAGTATATTCACAAAGTGGTGTGACCCTCACCACAATTTTAGAACATTTTTATCCCTACCCCCCAAAAAGCTCTGTGCCCATTAGCAATCACCCATCTTGTTCCACCTCCTTCTACCATCCCCCAGGCATTCGCTAATCTGCACTTTGTCCCAGCAGATTTGCGTCTCGTCCAGACATTTTTCATAAATGGAGTCACGCAATACAACCCCTTTTGTGAGCATCTTCTTATGTGTTTGCAAACCTCATCCACCTCGTAATGTGTTTCAGTGCTTCATTGCTTTTCAACGCCGACTAAGATTCCATTGTGTGGACATACCACATTGTGTTCATCCATTCGTCAGTTGATCTACACCTGGGTTGTTTCCATTTTTTGACTTACTGTGAATAATGCCACGGTGAGCGGCCACATCCAAGTTTCTGTGTGCATGTGTGTTTTCCTGTCTCTTGAGCTTAGCCACACGAGCAGATCTTCTGGGTCACGTGGTAACTGTATAGTTAACTTTTGGGGAGCCGCCAGGCTATTTTCCAGAGTATTTTACATTCTTACCAACAGCGTATGAGGGCCGCGGTTTCCCCACGTCCTTGCCTATGCTTGTTATCGTCTGTCTTTGATCACAGCCAGCCTAGTGGGTGCAAAGTGGCACCTTACTGTGGTTTTGAACTGGGTTTGATTGATGGCTAATGATGTTGAGCCACTTTTCCAGTGCTTATTGGTCATTTGTACATTTTCTTTGGATAAATAGCAATTCATATCCTTGCCCCTTCTTCTTCTTATAAAGCAGGGAGGGGTGTTGTTTCTCTTTTTTACTGCATCACCTCCGTGACAGCAAAATGTTTTTAATTTTGATGAGTTCCAATTTCTTTGTTTTTTCTTTCTCTCTCCCCCCTTTTTATTTATTTTTTTTAAAGCTTTTATTTTTTTTAATGTTATATTTATTTCTAGGAGAGAGAGAGAGACAGCGTGAGCAGGGGAGGGTCAGAGAGAGAGGGAGTCACAGACTGAAACAGGCTCCAGGCTCTGAGCTGGCAGTCAGCACAGACCCCGACCCGGGGCTTGAACCCACGAACCGCGAGATCATGACCTAAGCGAAAGTCAGACGCTCAACCGACTAAGCCACCCAGGCGCCCCTCTCCCCCCTTTTTAAAAATATGTCTTTTATTATATTAGAGAGAGCGTGCGTGTGAATGGGGGAGAAGGGCAGAGGAAGAGAGGGACAAAGAGAGAGAATTTAAGGAGGCTCCATGCTCAGCATGGAGCTTGGCTCGATCCCACAACCCTGAGATCATGACCTGAGCCAAAATCAAGAGTCTGAAAATCAACTGACTGAGCCATTCAGGCGGCCCTCCTTTTTATGCTTTTTTTTTTTTGGTAGGCTCCACGCCAAGTGCAAAGCCCAATGGGGGGCTGGAACTCACAACCCTGAGATCACGACCTGAGTTGAGATCAAGAGTCAGATGATTTTAACTAACTGAGCAACACAGGAACCCCCAATGTCGCTGTTTTTTTCTATTATTGCTTGTGCTGACTTCCTCGATATGCAGGTCACCCTGGGTCATTTTCCTCGTAGCTTTTATGTTACTGAAATTTTATTTATTTGTTAGAATGCCTGCCTATTCTCTGTCTCCACTAGGCTAGAAGCACTCTGAGGGCAGAAGCTTCTCTATTGTGCTTGCTGTTCCTTCCCCAGGGGTGGAGAAAAAGAGTCCTTTACCCAAAGTAGACACCTGATAAATATTTTACCTGACTGAAGATAATATTCGTATTATACCATCCCCCCTGAAAAAAAGCAGGATGGTGAGGGACCACATGGTAGCCATGAGAAACTTGTAGGATCCGTGAGGTCCGTGTACCCTGCAGCCTTTCTCGTCCAGAACCCCTGCGCTGGGCATTCTGGGAGAAGCAAAGGCTTTTGCGCAAAGGTTGCCTGGGGCGGGGAATGGGCTGCTTGTATGGAAATGAGGCTGAGCTACGTTAGGTGACATCTGCTCAGTGAAAGCAGCCAAAGGCACCAGCAGCCTCACACAGCTTCATCCCAAGCACTGACAGCCATTGCGTGTCCCCAAAGAGCTCTAACTTGGATACGGTCAGTGGCAAACCCAATAGTTGCTCAACTCCACAAGCTAATTGATCGTTGTTTGGCCATTAGCACTGCTTACCTCCTGCATCACATTCCAGGCTCAATCCCCTCTCTGCACGTGGGCCATCATTCACAGGGTGTGTTTTCAGATGGTTTCCTTTCCTGGTTAACTTTGTAAAAACAATGTACTTGGCCCATTCCGCTCAAAAGGGAAGGCTTTTAAATGGCTCATTCTGTCTTCTCCAAATCCCGGGTCTGTAGCCTCCTCTTCTTCCAACGACTTAAAGGCTCCTGGAAGGCTGTTACATCAGAGAGTAACACTAAGAATGTAATTTTACTGGGAAGAATGACGCTGACAACATGTTAGCCTCTGACTCATCCAGGCATGGTCAGTGGGCCCTTCACTTCTGAACTCAGTTCGGTCCAGTCCCTTAGCCCAAAATCATGAGGGACCTCTCCTGAAGGTCCACTAGGAACGTCCACTTTATCTATTGGTGGGGAGAGAGATCTGGAGTAGACTGCAGTTGGTGGACCTGGAAGAAATCACCGAGTTTATCTAAGGCCCAGTCTCTATGATTAAGTTTATCTTCTTTTCCTGTCTTGATTCCATTCCATGCCAGAGCCAGAGCCAGAGCCCTCTACCTAGTGGCCTCTGTCAAACTCTAAATCTTGCCATCTTTAGCATCAGTCCTTGCCCACAGGAATTACCTGGGGAGTTCTTCAAAAGGGCTGATGCCCAGGACTGACTCCAGACCAATTAAGTCATAATCTCTGGGCGTGGAGACCAGGCCTCTGACATTTCAAAAGCTCCCTCGGGGATTCCAACATATTGCCAGAAGGAAAGACCATGTTCAGTCTCAGATGACGGCAGGGGGTATCAGAAGACACTGCTCTCTAGGAACTCCATTGCCAAGGCCTGCATGACGTTGAGCATTAGCGAATAGGCTGCCCAAGTCTGAGTGTGTCACTCTCTTGTGGATTTCACTGTAGTGCCAGTCTTCCAACGGGCCTGATATTAGTTTCCTTCTCCTCCCTGTTCACCCAGTTTCTGAGGCACTAAGTATGTCTGAGGGCTCCAGACGGTTAGGTGGGGGCTGAATTGAGGCTAAAGCTGAGTCTACGGCCTTAAGGAGGATCACTGGGAGGATTACCGCATGACCAACCAAGCTGAGGACCCGGTCTCTTGAATGAAATAAATATTGTGTGGACGTATATGCCGGAAGTGCTGCCTTTCAGATCATGGTGGCATTGAGAGTCGCCCTAGAACTGTGAGTCTGATTCCTGGTGTCCGATTACCAGCAACTAACAGCAAGACAGTGTTCAGTGGTGGCTCATTGCATCGGGTTCTTCCAGAAGTTGGTGCCCATTCCATTCTGTTGTTGGTCAGTCCAGTCCAATTCTTCCATGTTGGAAGAAATATATTGGATACTGAAGCTGCAGAGACTACATAGAGTCTAAGGGTGTATGACTCTTTCAACACTAATTTCCGGAGCCAGCTGTGAAGGGTGGGTAAACAATCACTTAGGCCATAGAACCAAGAGGCCCAACCATCAGAATGTTGAGGACACTCACAGGTTGAGGTTATAGAATGGAGAGATCTGCTCATCATGGCTGAAGAGTAACCAGGGCTCTGGCCAGTTACACTGGGGTTTGAGCTTGGGGCGAAAGGCGGGTCTAGAGAATTAAGCAGGGTCACTGAGAGGGTGATGGCATGGCCCATCAGGCTGGAAGCCCAATCTCGTGAACGGAGCGAACATTGAGGAGAGCTCCATATTCCAGAAGTTGTCTGCACTCTGTGGGCACTCAGGGATATCCTGGCACTGAGTCCGATGACGGATATGTGATTGCCAGTGACAGAGCCTGGGGAAGAACAGGGATGGGGGAGCCAGCCAGAGGCCCAGCTATTGTACCAGCTCTATTTTCTGAGAGTGAATTCATCCCTATTCCCACTGCTCAGGGGGCGGATACTATTAATAAACTCTGTACCCCCGAGGAAGTCTGCTCTGGAACTGGGGCAGGTTCAACCAGCAGGTGGGAGGTCTCTGTGACACCAAATTTGGAATTTCAGGAAAGGCGGGAGCGAGGCCGGCCAGAGATGGGGAGTCAGAGACAGCCAGCTCCTTCTCAGTGTGTGTGGGGGGTTAACCTTCTGGTGCTTCCCCTCCTGGTCTTTCCCTGTTCCCCACAGTATTCAAATTCCAGCCAACAGCTAGACTCCACAGGGGTGAGAGCACTCTTTAAAGGCAAAAGTAAAGACCTCATTAAATCGAAGAATCCAGAGAATAGAATGAATAGAAATGAAACACTTTCAGCTGCCCCTCAGGAGGCCCCAGCAGAATAGCACTTCTCAGTGGAGAGCATTAGCACCGAGGTAATTCCTTAATGGACTACATCTCTACAGTGCCCCTAGAGGCCCAGTGGCGCGGAAGGGGCTGAGAGGGTCCACACCCGGCCCTCCCTGGCCCTGAGATTCGGCCTCAGTCACGCACAGTCCCAGGGCTGCAGTGCTGCAGGGGATGGAAGGCAGGCCCGGCTGTGTCAGGTCAGGAGAATCTGGTCTCAAACGAACCCTCCCAACTTCTTACCTGCTCTCCCCGAGACTTGTGCTGGAGGCCCTCACAGCAGGCCTGGCTTTTCAGTCCGAGGTGCTGGAATTTAAAAAGGGAGAGGAAGGGATGGCAAAAATTTAAATAATTTGCATCGTCTGGGTGACCTGGCAATCCTAAATGAAGGAAGACCTCTTCGTGGGCCAAAGGGCTCCCCTGTGTAAAGAAAGTGAGCTTTTTTAAGTGACCCGGAGTCCAGGTGGCAGAGCTGAGGTCCTGAGCTTCCTAGAACCCAGGCCACTGGGAAAGGCAGCGGGTGGGGTGGGAAGCAAAGGGACTCAGGGAACCTGGGTCTGAATCTTGACTTCAATGTTCAATTGCTGTATGATGTGATGCCTTAAACCTCTGTGGGTTTGGTAAGTTTTGTTATTGGAAGTGGGGCATACTAAGGGGCTACCTCATAGGGTATGTTATAAAGAGGAAATGAAATAAGATACTTGAATGAGGTGGACGGTTTACTCTCATGAAGAGCGGATAGCATCCGTTGTGCAGAAGACCTTCCTGGTAATGATAAGAGTAGATGTTAAAGAAAAGACAACACATCCAACGTGGAGTTGCTCATGCTAAGCCCCGCATCACCAAAAAGAAACTTAGCTTACTTACAATTTCAGCTCTCCCAGAAATAGGATCTTAAACCAGCCAATCAGGACTCGCCCAATCTGTTAGGTCATCTGCTCGACATAACCCTGCCACACTCTACGGGGACAGTGACCTTGCCATAGCCAATCTGCTTTTTGCCTAAGTAGGACTTCCTTGTTCCTGCCCCCTTCTGCCTGCAAAATCTCTTGCCTTGGACGGCTCTTAGGAACTCCTTTCCATCTGTCAAATTGCACTCTGCCAGATTCATGAATTGCTGAATAAAGTCAATAAGATCTTTAAAATTCACTCAGTTGAAATATACTCTTTAATGTGGATAATATTTATGAAGCATTTCCTGTGTGCCAGGCCCTGGGCTCTGATCATGCATGCATTAGAATATTGAATCCTCCTAGAGATGCTGTGGGTAAAGTATTCTTCTTATGCCCATTTTACGTATGAGAATACAAAGGCTCCAGATAGAAAAGCCATCTGCTCAAGACCACACATCTAGTAAGGGGCAGAGTTAGGACCTGAACCTGAATGTGACACATTGCCACCCAGCTGAATAAGATGCAAGTTGCCCCAAAGTTTCCCATAGTCACGGGGAAGAGAGTAATGCCACAAATGTTCAAGGAGTGGATGGTTTTGGAAACTGGAATTATCTCCAAATCATCTCAGTGCCCATGAACGGGTCACCCAATGTTGAGCACACATATGTGCTAAATGACATTTTGGTGAAATGCATCTGGGATAGATAGACTTTTGGGATGGTCCCAGTGACCCCGTCTCCTTGGGCCATGTCCTTGTGTAACTTTCCCCTTGAGTGCAGGCTGGAGCTGATGACTTACATTTTTTTAATGTTCATTTATTTATTTTGAGAGAGAGAGAAGCAGAGAGAGAGGAGGAGAGAGAGAATCTTTTTTTTAATTTATTTTTATTTTTATTTTTATTTTTAATGTTTTATTTATTTCTAGGAGAGAGAGAGAGAGAGAGACAGCATGAGCAGGGGAGGGTCAGAGAGAGAGGGAGTCACAGACTGAAACAGGCTCCAGGCTCCGAGCCGGCAGTCAGCACAGAGCCCGACGTGGGGCTCGAACCCACCAACCGCGAGATCATGACCCAAGCGAAAGTCGGATGCTTAACCGACTAAGCCACTCAGGTGCCCCAGAGGAGAGAGAGAATCTTAAGCAGGCTCTGTGTTATCAGTGCAGAGCCCAACGTGGGATCTCGAACTGTGAGATCATGACCTGAACCGAAATCGAGTTGGACCTCAACCAACAGAGCCAGCCTGGTGCCCCTGGTGACATACTTTTAATGAATATAATGGAATGCCACTGTATCAATTTTCTATCACTGCGTGTGTCAGTCTGTTGAGGCTGCATAACGATATACCATAGCTGAGTGGCTTGAACAACAGAAAGTTATTTTCTCAGGCTGGAGCCTACAAGTCCAAGATCGAGGTTCCAGCCAATTTGGTTTGTGCCAGGAGCTCTCTTCCTGGCTTGCAGACAGCTGTCTCCTGGCTTTTCATCCTTTTCCTTGGTGAGTGCACCCAGCGAGAGCAAGAGAGCCACCGGGTCTCTTCTTTAAGGACACTATTTCTATCAGAGCAGGACCCCACACTCATGACCTCACTTAACCTTGATTTCCTGCTTTTTGGCCTTTTTTCCAAATACAGTCACATTAGGGGGTAAGGTTTCAACATGTGAATTTGGGGGTGGACGGAGACGCAATTTGTAATGAATTACTACAAACATAACCTCTTGTAACAACATAAGAGTGTTATCTTACTCTGTCTGGGAGCCTAAAGTCTGGGGATGGTTTAGCTGGGATTTCTGCTCTACATGTCACAAATCTGAAGTCAAGGTGTTGGTCAGGCTGAGTCCTTGTCTATAGACTTTGGAGAAAATCCACTTCTAAGTCCATCTTTGCTGTTGGCAGAATTCGGTTGTGGTTGTAGAACTGAGGCTCCCGTTTGGTTGCTGGCCCTCATCTGCATGCTGCTTTCAGCTGCCAGGGGCCACCTGCACTCCTTGCCATGTGGCCCCCTCCATTTTCAAGTCAGCAATAGCATGTCTAATCCTTCTTGAATTTTGAGTCTCTAACTTGCTTCACCACTAATCTTGAGACCCAGACTCATTAAATATATATGGGGCAGCTAGTCTTCTCAAGGACTTGTGTGGTTAGGTCAGTTCCACATGGATAACCCCTCTATTTTTAGGTCCACTAATTTGAGACCTTAATTGCATTTGCAAATTCCTTTTGGCCATGTAATCTAACACAGTCTTGGGAGTGAGGTCCCGTCCTCTCCACAATCTGGGAATTATACAGGATGTGTACACCACAGGCACGTGTAAGATTAGGTTACAAAACACTGCAATGTCTGTCTGTCTTAGTCCGATGATTGTCTTCTACTTTTCAACTGTCTGCACGAATGCTTATAAATGGAATGGGATGCTGTCTGGCAACTTGTGGCTGTGCCCGGCACTGGCATCCTCATATCGGCAAGACACACACGATGAAGCACCTTTCCCTGGTAGAGGATAAAATGACCAGACTTGAGTCGTTCATGAAAGGTAGGAGCACAGCCATCCAGTCCATCTCTGACATTTTTAAGTCCTAGGGCATGAGTAGAAATGGAGGGCCCTAAGCCATGAGTCAATAGTTGTAAAATAAAAACTTAAATAAAGTGTGTTCTAGCCACCTTCCTTGATAAATATCACTTCTCAACAATTTAGAAGGCCTGGTCTTTATAACGTAGAGTTCTCAGTACTCATTCCACACGCAGGGAGAGTCCACTCAGCCGTTTGCCCCCCATCCTATATCACAACGACTGATGTACAAGAATGTGGATACCCACCCCGTACAAGAGTAGGGTGGAACGAGAACCAGAATGGGGCCTCTAAAGTACAGGGATCCCTCTCATTCAGCTCAAGAGCGGCACCGTAGCCATTTTCCAAAAGCCTGAGGTGGATTGGTCTTCATGATTGAGGGGAATGAAAGGGCCATGGAGCCAAGACCTTGCTGGAGCCGCTGAATGGGCACCCAACTGCTGGGACTGTGTGGTGAAGGTTGGTTGGACTTTGAGAGAAAACCTAGTCGATGGGGTATGTTTTCCAGTATGGATGTGTCAGTAACAGATGTGGGTGGTTCAGCCTAAGTTTAGTAATGCTGGGCAGGAAGTAACGATAGAGATGAGGATAGGGAGGGCAGAGTAGGGAACACACAAACATCCAGATAGGGAGGTTCTCCTCCCAACCCAGAGACTGGGGCAGCCCAGTGAGATGGATGGATGAGCTTGCTGTGGCCAGGATGAGGTTGTCAGGTCTAAACCAGATGAGCAGCAAAATGAGGTGATATAGTGTTCAGTTTCTTGTACTTTTCATCTCGGGTGGCGGTGTGCCGAATCACCCAGCTCACCCCTCCAGAAATCTTCAAGATGGCAAGTGAAAGAACACTTACCCTGGGAACATTTCCCAAGCCCTTCTCCAGAAGAACCAGCTCCCTTCCTTTTCCTGCTTTCTGGACACATCTCCTTCAGACCTGGGTGAGGGGGCCACAGAGTTGGGTTCGGACCCCACCTCCATCCTAGCTTTGTGGACCTCTCTCTGTATCTGTGACCTCAGCCTTAACTGGGGAAAACACCAGTGCCTACTTCATATGGTTATCCTAAGAATTTAAGAGATAAGATGCATAAAGTGTTTGGTGTGGTGCTTGGGAAACAGTAAGAGCTTGATAAACATCGGCCATTATTGCATGAGAGTTAGCTGGTCACACCATGGTCTTCCACTTAAATTATGATCTTCTTAAGGCTAGTGGCCCTAGCTTGTGTATCTCCAGAATCTGTCACAGTGTCTCATTAAAAAAAAAAACTCATTTAGGATCCACTCTATGCCAAACACTGTGTGAGGCCAGTAATAGGCTGTGGCTAAGTATGGATTTGCTGAATCAAATAAAGAAGTCAAGAGATGGTGACATGTAATTAAGAATCCCCCGACTATCCGTTAAGCCCCTAAAGTATCTGCAGCTAATTTTGAACGCTTCTTGCTTAAATGCTCACGTTTTCCCTCCTTTTTGTAACCCCTTAGGGGAAAGGAAAAAAATCTTCCTTTGCTCTCAAGCAAGCTGGCATACTGGATGGATCTACAAGCCAAGATTCTGCCCGTCGCCGTGGAAGCCTTCGGTTTCTCTGATCCCACATGGGGAAACTGTTTGACAGTGATCTGCTGTTGAGTTATTTTATTAGCAAAATACCTCAGATACAGATTCCCAGTGGGTGAGAAACCATTCCTTCTCAGGAGGCAGTGATGAATAGAAGCATATTTTTTAAAAGAGCCGCAATACATATTCACCGCATAGCTTCCAACAGCGGCACCTGTGTGCAGGGTATCTCTACTGATTATCGATGAACCGCAAACCAGAACCGATTCCCCATTTCATTTATAGCATTAATGCAGATGATTGAAAAGTAAAAGACAGGAGGAAAGACATTGCCTATATTATTACCTGTCTCCTCCATTTGATGTGGCTGGAATGCCTCCTCCCCCAGACTATGTTGCTTTCACCACTAGATCCCAAGTTCCTGCAAGGAGGACAATGTCTGCCATGGAGTAGGAACTCGATAAGACTTTGTCACATGAATGAGTGAATGAGGACAGAAATGAATGAGTGAATCCTGCCTCGGACATATTTACTCTGCCTCACATCACTGCTGATACCTGATCCATAATGAGATGGTCTGCCTGGGTCTCTCGTCGACATTGTTCCAATGGAGCTTGAAAGCATGCTTTTTCAGAATCCCAACCCTAAAATTTCAAAATGCTAGTCAGAGGACAGCAGCTTCTGTAGCTAGATGAGAGCATGACATATCCGTGCAGATATTGTGGGATATTAATTTCCTGTGGTCTGTTTGCAAGATGTTCCTGCTTGAGAGCTTTGAGTGGCGTGTACACTGAACATTGCTTCTTTCATTTCTGGTTCGGGTGGAGATGCCCTCAGACGGCCTGTGGGTGGTGTCTGTGGGACTGTGCCCGGGTCCCCCTTCCTATCAGGGATTCTGTGCACCTCTAATCTAGTTCTTCTTATCCTCCCTGCCCCCACCCCCAGAGTGTAGCAAAGGACCTCAGATTAAATGAGAAAAGGTAGAAGTAACAAAATTCTGAAATCCTCAGGTCTGCCAAGAAGTATATCAAAATGTGTTCTAAGGATTTAAGTATAAGATTTTGACCTTGGGAGGCATCTGACTCACATCAGGAAGAAATAAAGTCCTGTGAGAAAGAAATAAAAATCAGGGAGCACCCACAGTGGCAAGGTGTTTGTCAAGCTGGAAGGGTAGGAGGAAACTCAGAGGTAAACGGAAAAAGACTTAGCAGAAGATCAGGCTCCCATTGCCCAGGGGATCACAGGGTGAGGGTGAGGATATAACCCATGGCCCGGAAGCCATCCTTTCTGGCGACTACTCCCAGCTCAGAGTGACAAGAGCAGAAACCTGTGTGAACTACAGAAGAAAACCAGACACAAAATCATCTTCAAGAGTCAGAGATCAGACGTCCAGATGGCTGACAGGTACATACATGAAAAGGGGCTCAACATGGCTCATCATCAGGGAAACGCAAATCAAAACCACAAGGAGATATCACCTCACACCTGTCAGAATGGCCATTGTCAAAAAGATGAGACACAGCAAATGTTGGTGACAGTGTGGAGAAAAAGGAACCCTCGCACACTGTTGGTAGGAATGTAAATTGGAGGGGCCATTGTGGAAAATGATATGGAGGTTCCTCAAAAAAATTAAAAACAGAGCTACCATTCAATCCAGCAATTCCACTTTGGGGGATATATCCAAAAGAAGTGAAAACAAGATCTCAAAAAGGTATGGTTAATTCCAAGTTCACTGTAACGCTATTCTCAATAGCCAAGGTGTAGAAACCACCCAAATGTCTGTCGGCTGATGAATGCGTAAAGAAGATATGGTGTATGTGTGATGTGAGGAACAAAGGCAGAAGGAAATGTAGATAAAATTAAATTTCCTTGTAACCTGCAGCCCGTTGGTAAATACTTGAGGCAAATACTAGAACAAAGTAGAACGCCCAACCGTTTTAAGGTTAGTGCTTTGCTACAGGGAAAAACAACCTTAACTTGGACAAGAGGTAGGCTTCCAGGATCCTGAGAGTCTTCTTTAGCATATGAAAGACCTTTTGGAAACTTCCCCTTGCCTTTACCTCCCCCATCTCCCAAGTATATAACCAGTCACTCCTCACAACCCCAGGGCAGCTCTTTCTGCCCACGGGTTCTGTCCCTGTGCTTTAATAAGACCATCTTTTTGCACCAAAATGTCCCAAGAATTCTTTCCGTGCTGTCAGCTTCGAACCCCACCGCTTCAAACCGCATCATGTATACAGCGGAATATTGCTGAGCCACGAGAAGGAAGGAAAACCCGGCATTTGCAACAGCTTCGTTGGACCATGGGGGCATTATGCTAAATGAAATAAGCCAGACAGAAAGTTATCACTTATACGTGGAATCTAAAAAAAGGTAAAATAATGAAAACAGAAATTAGAAAAATGATGGCCAGGACCCTGGAGGTGGAAAAAAATCCAGAAAGTTTGGTAAGAAGGTACAAACTTCCAGCTCTAAGATGAGTAAGGTCTGGATGCTTGGGTGGCTCAATCGGTTGGTCTTCAGACTCTTGATTTTGGCTCAAGTCATGATCCTGGGGTCGTGGGATCGAGCCCCCACTGGGTTCTGTTCTGGGTGTGGAGCCTGTTTAAGATTCTCTGTCAGCCTCTGTCCCTCTCCCCATCTCACTCTCTGTTTAAAAAAAAGGAAAATTAAAAAATAAAGATGAATAAGGTCTGAGGATCTAATGTAAAACATGGTGACTATAGTTGATAACCTATACTGTATAATTGAAATTTGCTCGGAGAATAGAACTTAAATGTTCTCAGCGCCCCTGAAAAAGATAAATATGTGGGCTGATGGATGAGTTAATTAACTAGATGGGGGAAATCCTTTCACAATGTACATGCGTATCAGATCAGAGGACGTGCACCTTAAATACCTTATAATTTTTATTTAATTTTTTAATGTTTATTTAGCTTTGAGAGAAAGAGAGCACACACATGCAAGTGGGGGAGGGGTGGGGAGAGAAGGAGACAGAGAATCTGAAGAAGGTTCAGTGCTGTCAGCACAAAGTCTCATGTGGTACTTGAACCCGTGAACCACGAACTCATGACCTGAGCCAAAGTTGAACCCTCCATCGACTGAGCCACCCAGCTGCCTCACTCTTACAAGTTTATATATCAATTATACTTCAGTAAAGTTGAAATTTAAAAAAACTTTAAAAGTCAGAAATCATTTCAGGAGAATGGGAAGTTTCCTGGGATTGGCATTCTCCTTCCTCTTTATCCCCCTCTCTGCTGTTTATCTTTGAACTTGTTTCCTACTGTGAAGCAAGGGGAAAATGAGAGTGGACCATTCCAGGTATTTGCCCTTGAACTAGAAGCACCCAGAGACCACCAGGAACAGACACATAAACAGATTTTGAAAATACAGTCATTTACACAGTGTGGTACATCTGAACATAACAGATTAGCATATATACACTCCACGACATGTGAAAATTTAATATATGATAAAGAGGGGAAAAATAAGATTATCAAATAGATTTTATTGGGATAGATGGTTAGCCATGGGAAAAGTCTCTTCAAGGTTATGTCCTGAAACAAATTCCAGACAGATCAAAGAGTTCTTTTTTAATCAAAGCATAAACAAACAATAAAAAAAAGAAATGAATATTAATCAAGCTTCTGGCAAGAAGAGTATCTACGTTAGAAAAGATTTAAAAATCACAAAGGAAAAGATGGGCAGATGTGATTACAAAAAAAATTTAAATCTGTACATAAAGAGCATAATCAAACTTGAAAAGAAAACAACAAACGGGGAAACACATTCGCAGCAAACATAATTAAAAGGAACGACGTATTTATATATTTGAATTAAGGCAAATCTAATAAAAGCAAAGATGCCAAAAGATGAATGGCCAAAGGACAGAAACAGACATTTCCCCAAGAGGAAATGCTACTGTTTAACAAACATGGAAAAAATTTTCAGTATCGCTGCTAATCAAAGTCATGCAAATAAAAACAATAACATTTCATGCCTTTCAAATTAGCTGGTCTTTTAAAATGATAATAGGCATATTAACACAAGTGTAGCAAAATGGGTACTTTGTAACATCACAGATCAGAGTGTAAATTGGCACAGTCTTTTTAAGAGAGTAATTTGTAAATGTGTGTAGAATGTCTTAAAATGGTCCCACCCTTTGATCCAGTAATTACACATTGGAGCTTAGAGCTTAATGATGTAGCCTCAACATTGATGGTGGGCTGGGGCGTAGGAGGGGGTGAATTCATCCAACAAGATTATCATCACAACAGCACAATAGTGAGATAAAGAAAATTTTAATGTAAATGTTTGGTTAAATAATCCATGCCAGAATCCTAGCATGGAACATTATGGAGTCATAAAATGTAATGTTCACAAAGACTGTATAATGTGGAAAATGCCTATGATATAATAGTCACTGGGGGAAAAAAACAAGATAAAAATTGCATATAGAGAATGGATATAATTATATATATATATATATATATAAACAACAACAAACTCTATGCACACAAACACACACACACACACACAAAAAGCCCCAAAGAAAAGATATTAAAATGTAAATGGTGGCTGTGTGTGGATGATAAAATTATGGATGAATTTTTCTTTTCTTTTCTGCTTTTCAGGAATGTTCTACGTTTTGCAATAACATGAGAAGATATGTATTTATGGTCATTTAATATTTCTATATCCTTTGACAACTTGGGTCATTATGGATGTCAAACATTTTGCTTCAGACAAAGGGCACTTGGTGGGGAGGGGGTGATTTAACATGTAGTTCACACACAAGGTAGTATCCAATAAGACATTGGAAATAAAACCAATGTCTTAGTTCAGGCTGCTATAACAAAGTCCTATAACTGGGTGGCTTATACACAAAAGGAATTTATCGGGGCGCCTGGGTGGCTTAGTCGGTTAAGCGTCCGACTTTCGGTTAGGTTGTGATCTCGCGGTTCGTGGGTTCGAGCCCCGCGTCGGGCTCTGTGCTGACTACCAGCTCAGAGCCTGGAGCCTATTTCAGAGTCTGTATCTCCCTCTCTCTCTGACCCTCCCCTGCTCACGCTGTCTCTCTCTCTCTCTCTCTCCTAGAAATAAATAAAAACATTTAAAAAAAAATTCAAAAGGAATTTATCTCTCGCAGTTCCAGAGGCCAGAAGGCTAGGGTTTTTCAGGCATATGGATCAGTTCAGCAGTTTTCCAGAAAGGCTAATAGTTTACATTGCTGCTTTTGGAAAGCATCCCATTAAACTAGCCGTTAGTGTTTCTGGATATTCCTGTGTTTACTGTATAGCTCTCCACTCCAAAACAGAAGTTCCTAGGGGACCTGGGACCTGTCATGTGTATCATTGAGGCCCGCTGGCATAGTACATAGTGGGGACCCTGATAGTCAACTGACAGATGGACTCACCTAACCTCTCCCACCGCCTGCACGCGACAGCTGTGAAACAGGGTGAGTGATGCGGCCAAGTGACTGGGGGAGGGTCTCTCTGAGGAGGCGGCTTCGGGTGGAATAATGAGGAGGCGCCAGGAAATGATGTGGGGGTAGAGCTCGGGGCAGGTACAAATGTCTCCCGAGAGGGACACCGGTTTAAGGTTTTCGAGGAAAGCAGAGACAGCCTGTGGGAGGGAATGCGGAGTGAAGGAGCCTGGTCAGGTAGGTGGAGACAGAGAGCCACCGGGTTGGTGACCTGGGACCCCAGGGAGGTGACGGGATTGCCCTGTTGCAGCTGTTTGAAGGCTCCAAGCAGGGTAGAGTTTGGGGAGGCTTTAGTTTTGCTTTAGAAAGATTAGAGCCAGTTAATTGGAACTTGTTATCAAAATTCCATGGGGCGCGGGCTTGCTGCTGAGATGTGCCCTCCAATTAAAGATCGCTGCGTGCGCTGTCAGAGCCACCAACGGGGAAGTGGCAAAGTGACGGCAGGCAGAGAGAACCTTCAGCTGCCTTAACGTCCAGGTGGAGGAGGGGATGCCCTGAAGAGCCTCTGCTTTGAAACCTGGAGAGCCTGGTGGGGGCTGAGCTGTTTCCCTCCACTTCCAGATGGTGAAGCCCTAACCCCCGAATGTGACTATATTTGGAGATGGGACCCTGGAAGGGGTAATTATGTTTAAATGGGAGGGTAGGAGAGGTGGGGCCCTAATCTGACACGACTGGGTGTTCTTCGAGGAAGAGGAAGAGGTACCAAGATGGATGTGCACAGAGAGAGAGTCCACACCAGGACGCAGCGAGCAGATGACCACCTGAAAGCCGAGGCGCATGGTGCGTTTTCAGAATTCTTCTTTCCCTGATGCCTCGGCGTTCCCACACCCACGCTGTGCGCACTCACCCGGGGGCGGGTGCACCAGTGCGACCAGGCTGGTGCCTGCCACAAGCTGTCTTCTTGCCCTCCCCGGACTGTGACCCAGTGACATTCAAACGCACCAATGAGCCCTTTGCCTAGCTTTTGCCCCGATCCCTGATAGAGCCACTTCCCGTGGGTCCCCATCCCTTGGGTAAGCCTGCTTCCTGGGTCCTCTGCCCACATGGTCCACAGAAGGTGTGCTGTACCTTCCCCCTCTAGGACCCGTGAGTGTAATAAATTTTTTCATTTCCTCTGCCCCTCCGCTGGCGCCCTGAGTGATCCTTAGACACCCAGGCAGGGGCACTTACCCCTCCACTTTCAGCGCACCAGGAGAGAGGCCTCGGGAGAAACCAGCCCCACCAGGGCCTTGATCTTGGGCTTCCAGCCTCCAGACCTGGGTGAAATAACTTTGTTATTTGAGTTGGTTGAGCCAGCCTATCTGTGCCATTTTGTTACGGCAGCTTTAGCAAGCGAGTACAGCCTCCAATCATTCCACTTCCCACAAAAGCCAGACGCCTGTGTATCCTGCTACTGCTGGCTTGTCGGAGCCCCACGGGGTTCCCAGAACACAGGTCTTGTGGTGCTAACAGCTGGGAAGTTCCAGACAAAGTAGGATGAGCCGGTCACCCTGCACCTCTACAACCGTCCACATCCAGCCCCTGAGAGAGGACGGGAAAGACACATGTAATGGGTGACTTCAAAGACTTTCTTTTTTTTTTTTTTAAATGTTTTATTTATTTCTAGGAGAGAGAGAGGGACAGCGTGAGCAGGGGAGGGTCAGAGAGAGAGGGAGTCACAGACTGAAACAGGCTCCAGGCTCTGAGCTGGCAGTCAGCACAGAGCCCGACGCGGGGCTCGAACCCACGAACCGCGAGATCATGACCTAAGCGAAAGTCGGACGCTCAACCGACTAAGCCACCCAGGCGCCCCTCAAAGACTCACTTTCTATTGCTGGTCACCAGGACACATCACTGACCCCGACCTGCGGGAGACAGTGCACTGAGAAGATGAGGCCGTTTTGAAAAGGTTTCTGTGAAGGGATCCTTCTACAGCCTTTATTTACCCCGTGTGTGTGCTGTGCTGGTGACGCGTAATCCTCACACAGCCCTTTGAGGTGGGGACCATTATTATCCACAGAGTCCCGATGAGGGAACCCACAGTCCCAGAGGACTGTCCTCCAGGTCACACAGCTAGAAAATAGCCATGGAATCAGGATTCACTCTAGTGTGTGAGCTCTTAACCACTGCGGCTGACACAACACTGACTTTGGGTCCAAATGAGTCTCAGGTATCTTTCTTAGCCACTCTGGTCACAATTGGGCGAGTGCAATACAGCTGTAAATCTAAGCACCTAATGCAACCTGCAAGCTACGTGAGAAGTTGTCCTGGTTTATTCTCCACGGACACCTGTGGCAATGGCCTTGATATTGGATGGTGACGAGACTCCCGGCAGCAAGATCTGTCTGGCCGGCCAGATGGGAAGGACTCTCGACAATCTCCCAGAGTTCCTAAGAGGCTTAATGAAGATAACTCCTGCAAAGCACTTCATAGGGTGCTTAATACACAGTAGCCATTTGATAAATGTTCGCCAATACTAAGTATAAAGATAACAGCTACTTCTCTTACCCTCTGCTCGAATCCCTCTTAGCATCATTCTCTGCATTAGCTCTAAGATTTCCCAACTTTCCAAGCAGAGGCTCGAGAGCTAAGTGATCATCCAACTCAATTTCAATTGAATAGATTCAAAAGACAAGGTCAGGGTGCCCTTGTGCCCAGGACCAGCGCGCGGAAGAAAAGCAGTGGCCTGGTGGCCGCGATGGAAGATCTCTGGGCCTGATCCTGCCCAGCCTGCACGAGAGCCGCCACCTAGGCCATCTCCCATTTCAGAGATAACACCTTCGTGGGCACCGGTTTATTTACAGCGACGTTGGGCTGCTGGCCCTCTCCGGTGTAAGTGAATTTCAAAATACTTGAAATTCAGGGTAAAGCAGTGAAATGGGAAAATCTTTACACTCCAATAAGACACCATTACTGGCAAGCATATTGCACTTTCAATATCAGACTGAAAACCACCAGTGCATGAAAGGGAATGAGGGCATCAGCGTGGGCATCGGCCAGCTCGATAGATAGGGCCTTGCAGGGGAGGAAGACATTCTGGGGGACTCCTGACGAAAGATCCCCTGTCCCCTGCCTTGTGGACCATTAGAAATTTCCAAAGGTGGTGGGGTTTGGAGCCCACATTCCGGAGAAGGGGTGGGGTGTGGAGAGCGGCTTCCATTCGCCTCTGCATGGTTATGCCAGCACGAGGTTTGCGCGAATCTGTAGAGGAGGGTAGAGGGGCAGGTTAGGCAGGGATCATTAGCATTTAGATTGCACAACTAAGAAACTGATGAGTGGAAAGTACTGGTGGCCGTGACATCGAAGAGGGGAGATCAAGAGCCGACACCAGAAGTCGCGGAAATTGATTAATTGCTCTTAAATGGAGGTCTCGAGTCTGGGCAATGGGAGGGAGAAGGCGAGGGAAGGAGGGACGTAGGGAAGCCAACATGGAAGGAGGAAGGGAAGAGCACAGAAAGAAAGAAAGAAAAAAAAGCGCAGGAAGGAAAGGGAAGGGGAAAAGAGAAGCAAATACATTGGGAAGGAAGACAAAAAGAAAGGAGGTATACTTATTAGGGATGCAAAGCGCCCGTGGACATTTTCTACTTAATTCTGTGAGGAAAAGACCCATTATTGCCTAAGCTTATGAATAAGGAACAGAACTCAGAGGAGTTCAAGTTCTCTATGGTCAATTCCCAGAGCTCCTTCCAGTATGCTGCTGGCTCTTCCCCAGCTTTCTCTGAGCCCCATGTTCAAGGGGCTCTGCTCATTCAAGGCAGGTAAACAGAACAGGAATGCCTAGCGCTACGAATTTTCTGTTCCATGTCCGACATCGTGCCAGATGCTTTAAAACAGCATCTCATTTAATCCGTATAACAGTATTCCCGTTCTACCGATGAAGACACAGAGGCTCAGAGAGGCCTGACTGAGGGCACACAGCCACTCTGCCGAGCAACCAGGATTCTCACTAGGACTGTCTTAATTTAGAACCATTAGCCTCAGTTCCGAGTGTAGCTCAGTTATTAACTTAAGGAGTGACCAAGGGCCTTTTCCCTTTAGGAGCCTGTGGCAGACTGAATACTGGCCTCTACAAAGCTGTCCCCATGCCTTAACACCTGGCACCTGTGAACATGTATGTTATCATATGTGGCAAAACGGATTTTGCCGATGTGATGCCATTTAGGGTCTTGGGATGGAGAGATTTTCCTGGAATCTCTGGGTGGGCCCCGTGTAATCACAAGCGTCCTTACAAAGAAAGAGGGAGGCAGGAGGGTCAGGATCAGGGTCGAAGAAAGGGTTGAAGATGCTGTGTGCTGGCTTCGAAGATGGAAGGGGGCCCGAGCCAGGAATGCAGGTGGCCTTGCTGCTACTTTGATCTTAGCCCAGTGAGGTTCATTTTGGACATCCGACCACTACCACTGCAAGGTAATAAATGTGTGTTGTGTTAAGCCACTAATGTTATGGTAATTTCTTACTAATATGGAGCCTGGGTTTCCTTATCTGTCAAATGGAAGTGATGATCTTGGACCTGCCTATTGTGGGTGGCTTTGATGAGGAAGAATGTCATATGTTCTTAACATTGGCCTTGAACCCCACCCCTCCTAGGATACCCCACCTGAACGACGGTGCCCGAAATAGTTTTGCACTGCCCAAGGGGACTCTCATCCAGACTCTCTCCCTCTCAGCATGTACTTTTTTCAGAGCTCTGATCTGTTTGCTCCAAAAATGTTTAGCTGGGCTCAGTGAAAAAATGAAATCAAGCACGGAAGGAAACAGAACCCAAGATGGTGAGAGACTGAGCCTTAACAACATAATTTGAGTGCCCGGATCCAGCTATGCCTGAAGCTGGTATACTGTTGAGCTCTTTTCAGTTAGACAAGCCAAGAAATTCTCACTTTTGCTTAGGCTAGTTTGGGCTGAGCTGCTGTCCTATATAACCTAAAGCATTTAGGGCATCCCTACTATGAATCAGGCTCTGTGCCACAAATGCTCCTCCCTGTAACAATCCTAAGCTGGATTACTTCCTTTAATACCTGTGACAATGGAGGCACAGATTAGTTAAGCAATCTGTTCAAAGTGCAATCGCTTGTAAGTGAGTAACAGTGGAATTCAAACCCGTGCTTGAGCCCAAGGTCTTTGCTTTTTCTCTAATATGAAGTTTTCACTTTCACTTAATGCGAACACAACTTGGGGGGCCATAAAGTCAAATTAAATCACTATTTCTCTCAGGTCTTTACTCGTGCACTAAATATAATAGATCACAGTTGTTAAGTCTTATGATGGATCCTCTTAAAATCTCTGCTGAAAATCTTATTAAGTTTTCTGTTCAGAGTGTAATGCTTGCTAGTAAAAAGATACAAGCTTTTTGTGAAACGGTTTGTATCAGAAAACATGTTGTAAAAGCTGTCGGCTGCCAGGTAGTCACCAAAGGAGCCGTTTTACTTAAATTCAAATAATGTCTTGCACACTAAGCTAGCGGTTTCTGTTCAGAAGTAGTAGTTTGTTTGTTTGTTTGTTTGTTTGTTACTCGATAAGGGAGACGGAAGGTTGTAGCCAGAAGGAGAGCTATCAACATATAACCCTGGATTCCTTCTCATGATTTCTCTCCTCCTTCCCCCTCCCCACCCCCCCCTTCAGCTTCTAAAGTGTTTTCTGTTTGTCTGATCAACTGGGTTTTTGTTGTTCTGTGGATCCACTGTTGGGGGGGGAGAAAAGGGGTCTTTTTGTTCAGTTAATCTGATCCAGACCCTGCAAACCCATGTGCCGGGAGGAGTAAGGAGATGAGCAAGCAGCCAGGCTTGTATTTCTTCAAAGACCCTCAATCTTTTATTTAAATCTTTAATCATGGGGTTTACCTCCAGAGTAAAATGTGGAGGCTTCTCTCTACCGTTCATTTTCCCCTTCTTTTAGGAGACTTGGAAACAAACATGAATGGCAGGAAGCTTGAGGCGCGGAGACAACGGAGGGAATGATACAGGGTGTATGCCTGGGCGGCCAGCGATACAGGCCCGCTCTTGATAGATTTTTCCAGAAATCAGGCAAAGGGCAAGCCAGAACTTTGGGAGTCACTCATTTTTCAGTGTTGCCCAGAATTATTTTAAAAATTGTGTCAGCAGAAAAAAGATAAACAGTGGCGACTGGACGCAGCCCGTGGGTCTTTGATTTGGGGTGTTTGGCATACAGAAGCAAATTGGATGGAGAAAGGCTTGATGGGTTTTCATTAGCAAAGGCACAGAGCTTCCCCCATGAGGAAAGGGGTAGGAGATCCAGCGAGGAGAGGAAGGGAGAGGGAGCAAGAGGCGGGGAGTTCAGGGGAGAAACCGTAGGTATCAGCCTACTCAGGATGTGTGAAATCTTGGCAGACTGGTGGAGAGAGAGGGTTCTATGAGCCTCCCTTTGTAGCCAGTGATGGAATTCTCTCTGCTGCTCCTAGAGAAGAATTTGATGTCTACTTAAATTGCTTTTTATTCTTAAAATTTTCTGACACAAGGCTGCAGTTGGTTTAAGGCTACATCACACAGGGGATGGTGACCCACTCACCTCTCTGTGCCTCAGTTTCTTCATTTGTAAAATGGGGATCATAAAGGCACTACCTCGCAGAAGTATGACGGAGACAGTGCTGGTAAAGAATTTGGCGGTGCCTGTCCCGTAGTCAACTCTCCACAGGTGATAGCTATTATTATTTATTATCCCCTTTACCTTGATATGTTGCCTGAAATATCAGAATTTCACTTTTCTTATATTTCAAAGGAGCTTAACAAACATCCGGCCCTCGAGAGGATTACTGAGTGGCCTGGTGTTCCTAAAGGCTTTAGCACGATGCCAAGCACACAGTGTAGACACTCAGGAAACAGTTCCAATGCGCCTGACTCTCCTCTTCTTCCTGTGCCCCTCCTTCACCCTCTTCTCTCCCCTTCTTATTCCTTCCCGGGGAAGCCCTCCTGGGGGCTCCTTGCAAATAGGTTCAGAAAGGCAAGCTATGGGGCGCCTGGGTGGCTTAATCGGTTAAGCGTCCGACTTTCACTTAGGTCATGATCTCGAAGTTCGTGGGTTCGAGCCCCACGTCGGGCTCTGTGATGACAGCCAGCTCAGAGCCTGGAGCCTATTTCAGAGTCTGTATCTCCCTCTCTCTCTGACCCTCCCCTGCTCACGCTCTCTCTCTCTCCTAGAAAAAAAAAAAATATATATATATATATAATAATAAAAAAAAAAAAAGGCAAGCTAGGAGCAGATCATCCAGCTGAGAGACCGTGGTTGGGGGGTTTTATTTCAAGCTGATGGTGGGGAGAGGGGCATGGAAGGTTATTATGAAACAAGAGTGTTTGCAATGATTTTGAGTGGAGGGGAAACAGATTAAAAGTTGTGCAGGAAGGGGCGCCTGGGTCGGTTAAGCATCCAACTTCGGCTCAGGTCACGATCTCACAGCTTGTGAGTTCGAGCCCCACATCGGGCTCTCTGCTGACAGCTGAGAGCCTGGAGTCTTCTTCCGATTCTGTGTCTTCCTCTCTCTCTGCCCTTCCCCCACTCACACTCTGTCTCTCTCTTCCTTAAGCATAAATAAATATTTTTTAAAAAGTTGTGTACGCAGTTGTACAGGCAGGGGTGCCTGCGTAGCTCAGTCAGCTAAGCATCCAACATCAGCTCAGGTCATGAACTCAGGGTTCCTGAGTTCGAGCCCCACATTGAGCTCTCTGCTGTCAGTGCAGAGCCTGCTTCAGATTCTCTGTTTCCCCCTCCCCGCCCCTCCCACCTGCACATGCTCTCTCTTTTAAAAATAAACACTTAAAAAAAGAAGAAGACAAGGGCTGAACTAAGCAGTAGAGGTGGGGAGGGGATCAAAGCAGAGAGACTAGGAGGCAGAATCAATAAAACCAGGCAGCAGAAGGATGTCCCCCCGATGACAGAGAGACTGTGATGTCTTTAACAGGCATCAGCCAGGCAGGGAGATGGGTTGGATGGACAAGATTATGAATCCCGACTGGGACAGGTTTGAGGCGCATTCAAGCTTAAACACTGAACGGCTAGAAGATGGGGTGCCTGGGTGGCTCAGGTAAGTGTCCAACTTCATCTTGGGTCATGACCTCATGGTTTGTGGGTTCGAGCCCTGCATTGGGCTCTGTGCTGACAGCTCAGAGCCTGGAGCCTGCTTTGGATTCTGTGTCTCCCTCTCTCTCTCTGCCCCTACGCCCCTTGTGCGTGCTCTCTCTCTCTCTCTCTCTCTCTCAAAATAAATAATAAATATTAAGAGCCAGGATAGACGTTCTGTGAGGGTTGACTGTCTTATTTCCCCAATGCCTAGGGTAGGGCCTGGCATAGCATAAGTAACTCGTAAATGTCTTCTGAACGGATGAATGAATACCAGACCCGAATTGAGGCAAGAAGTTGAGCCTAGGAATGAGTGTTTTGGAGTCTCTTTATAAAGAACCACGAGCTGAAAACATGCAATTTAATGGGAGAGCCCAGGCAGAGACCGAATAGGCAGAGCTCAGAGGAGGACCATGGATGCATCCTCAAGGGGAAAGACACAGAAGGGCGCTGGTGTGTCTTCAGAAGGGCTGGCTGGAGAGAACGGAGGAGTCAGCGAGGTGAACATACAACACACAGATCATATCAAAAAGTGGGTCTTCTATTCTGAGGCTTAGAACCATTACATCAGCCTTCAGCGACGCCACAGCTTGGAATCCAGGAAGGACGAGGGCCCACTGGCACCTGAACAAGAAAAGAATTGCAGAAAAAGCAGCAGAGCGAAAACCTCCCCAGCTTGTTACATCCTGCTTGAGGCAGAAGAAATTCCAGCAGATTCCAGGAGACTGTCAAGAGGAGGGATTGCCCTCCCCGAAACCAGTGCTCTGACACCCACCTCCCAGCAGAGCCAGGACGCGGGGCCAGGGTGCCACAGAGCAGGACACACAGATGCAGGGAAGTCAGGCGGCCTCGGGTGGTCACACCTCACCTTCCAGGCAGCTCCTTCGACTCACCCATTCCCCTTGGGTGGGAGCTGTTTGCAACAAAATATCTTCCCACTCAACAACTGCGATTCTTGCTCCCCTCCTGTGGTCTTTGAGGGAAGCTTTTGCTCAAAATTTGCTCTTCTCCTTGCTCTTTCCTGGGTGGTGCCGGAGTTACTGGCATTGAGGTCGAAGGGACGTTGTACTGGTGTGTGTGGGGCGTGGGGGGGGGGGTGGAGAGCTGGAGTGGCACGGCTTGACATGGATCTTCAAAGGATGATGGTGTTATTTCTTTTTAATCGTTTTGTATGCTTTCGTTGTTCTTGAGCAGGGAGGAAATCTCTTTGTTGGCTCTGTCGGATGAGAGGGAGACATACCTAACACATTCAATTCCAAAGACTTTCTTGACCTTCACGCCTTACGAGGGCCCAGTGTCAAAACTTAATAAACGTTTGGGCAAGTAAATTCATGCAATCAGAGGACACTTGTTTACAAACAGCTCTCCCCGTGGATGAAATACGAAGACTGAATACTTCAAGGGCAAAAACTAGTCTTCTAGGTGTGCATTGTCTCCGGGACCTAAGTCGCGATTCTCTTCCAGCCAAACACTCGAAAACATTGTTGGCCTTCTTTCCACTTCTTCATTTAGCCTGTCACCAAGCTCCTGGATGTGATTTCACAGATCCCTTTCAGATCCGCCTTCACCCCCCAGTCTCCCCACTGTCACTGTCTTCTTTAAGGGTAAATCCCCTTGAGCTAGAAAACATGGTAATAACCATTGCTCTCCCCATTCTGGTCAGGAGAGATTTGTTCTAGTAACTGCAGCCCATACTTCTACAAGGTCTTTGCTAAATAAAATCTGCTCATTATTCTCTCACATAAAAAAACTTCTTAGGAGGGGCACCTGGGTGGCTCAGTCGGTTAAGCATCCAGCTTCGGCTCAGGTCATGATCTCTCGGTTTGTGGGTTTGAGCCCCGTGCCGGGCTCTGTGCTGATAGCTAGCTTAAAGCCTGGAGCCTGTCTTTGGATTCTGTGTCTCCCTCTCTTTCTGTCCCTCTCTTGCTCACGCTGTCTCTCTCTCTTTCTCTCAAAAATAAATAAAACATAAAAAATTTTTTTTAAAAAACCTCTTAGGAATCAAAGTTTTTTCCAGAATAAGGTTTAAATTCCTTTTGGAACTTTCTAGTGGCACTTTCTGCTATGTGCCCTGTTTCAGCCTGTATCCCAGCCCCTCGGAGCTGCTCACTGCTCTTAGAATGTATCAGATTCTAGGATGTTCTTGTAAATTCGCTTCCCTTTCTCCAGAAGTCCTTTCCCCACTTTGCTTGCAGAACAATTTATCTGTTATAAACAAACTTCATTCCACTCACCCTATCCTGCTCTACCTGTATTCTTAGTGTCAAGGCCAGAGACTCACAAGGAGTTGCAAGGGAAGACACAGTCCTCCGAGATAGAGTTCTATCTGCACTATTTATTTCCTGAGATGTTCCCATTGTGGAAAGGACAAATAGTATCCTGTTTATTGGACACATGGGGAAGTAGAATGGGACCGTGTCAGGTGGAGGGTGCCGGAGCAAAGCTAAATACAGAAAGCAACACAGAAGTGCTCCCTGGCTCTGCATCTTCCTTGCCCACTTGCTAAGCAACTCACAAGTCACCACGTTGTGCCCAAGACCTGTTCTTACACAGAATTCCAAGGAAAGAACCCTGGGTCTCAGCTGGAGCCCAGGGCGACCTGCTGCTCTTTTCTACCAGCCAGGCAGTCCTGTTGATTCCTTCTAGAAAACTTTACTGTGGGATGTAGATCATTTTCCTAGAAGGAATGAAGCAGACTCCAGGAGAAATGAAACTCAGAACTAAGTGCACACAACCACACAACTCAATTTTTATTACTGAAAAAAAAAAAAATAACATGGTAAAACAAGTGAACAATACAGAAGGATATATAATGAAGTCTGTCTATCCCTCAACCATTGTCCCCCAGGGTCCCTGTAAAGGCTGTTGCATACCTCCTAAAAATATTCCATCTCATATAAAAATAAGTGACTGCCCATTTTTTCGGTTTATTTATTTTGAGAGAGAAAAAGTGCATGTGCACGTGCATGAGTGCGGGGGAAGGGCCGAGAGAGGGAGAGAGAGAAAACCAAGCAAGCTCCACACTGCCAGTGCAGACCCCGGATGCAGGACTCGATATCACCAACCGTCAGATCATGAACTGAACAAAAGTTAAGAGTTGGATGCTTAACCAATTGAGCCATCCAGGCGCCCTTGCACACTTAAAACAATTTTTTTTAACATTTATTTATTTTTGAGAGACTAAGAGACAGAGCATGTGCAGAGGAGGGGCAGATAGAGAGGGAGACAGACTCTGAAGCAAGCTCCAGACTCTGCACTGTCAGCACAGAGTCCAGTGCAGGGCTTGAACTCACAAGCCACGAGGTCATGACCTGAGCTGAAGTCAGGAGCTTAACTGACTAAGCAACCCAGGTGCCCCCCACCCCTGCCCCTAAGTTTTTAAATGAATGGAAACACAGCAAAAACACTAATCAACACCTTGCTATTTTTGCTTGGAATATACTTTAGAGATCATTCCATATAAGCCACAGACATGTCAGTTCTTTCAAAGCTGCATGGTACTCAATTGTGTAAATGTGCCACAAACAGGTCACCTTCCCTACTGGTGACAGGCCCTTCGATTATTTTCACTCTCTAGTTATTAAAGGTGTTGCCATGACAGGTCACGCTTAAGTCGTGGTGCCCATCTGCAATAACCATGACACAAATTCACAAAACAGAAGCACATACGTCAAAGGGTATGAAAGTACAAACTTCTTTTTTAAAAAAGAATAAAATAAGGTCCTTCTGGGGATGGTCGATCCCTGGAGCTGTGAGCCACTCCACGTGGCTCTGTTGGGTGTCACTGGTGGGCAGCTGACTCGAAACACAGGGGCTGCTGTGACACGTCCCTACACAGAAGACCTTGGGCCCTTTGGTGTTTCCAAACCTGTTGTCCATTTATAAAGGCTCAGCATGGCTTTCAAGACCTATGATCTGGTGCACCATATAATGAGGTGAGCTAGGACTTATCTACGAGCCAAACTCCTGCTTAGAAGCTTGAACACAGAATATAAGAGAGGCCAAGATGAACTCCAAGTATGGCTAACTTCCCCCAAGGCATATGGAGACAAGGCTTGATGCTACATCCTCCTCGCCTGGTTCCAGGCCACTAACCACCCTCCGCACAGATCTTATAATAGTCATTAGCCACATCCAAAAGGCAGTGGAATGACTTTCAGCACCCCAAGACCTACGCCCAACCAGAAATAAAGCTGGAGATGTGGAGTTACAATCTTGTCTACCTGCCTAGCTCCGCCCCCATCCCCACATGACACACTGGGTGATGGGCAACGCTGAGTGGGGTCTCCCTGCAAAGGTCCGGCTCAGTCCCAAGAGACCCAGCCATTTCTGGGTCCAGCTCCACTCCTTGTCCTTGTGGGAAAGCAGCCCTGGTACTGTAAGACTTTACGCAGTTTCCAGACGAATTGGAAATCCAGATTAGTGTGTAAAGCCTCTCGATTTCATACGATTTTGAAAATAATGCTTCCAGGGGTGCCTGGGTGGCTTAGTCGGTTAAGCGTCTGACTTTCGCTTGGGTCATGATCTCGCGGTTTGTGGGTTCGAGCCCCGCGTCGGGCTCTGTGCTGACTGCCAGCTCAGAGCCTGGAGCCTGTTTCAGTCTGTGACTCCCTCTCTCTCTGACCCTCCCCTGCTCACGCTGTCTCTCTCTCTCTCTCCTAGTAATAAATAAAAATAAAAAAAAAAAAGAAAATAATGCTTCCAAATGTAGATCCTATGCAGGCTGAAAAAAATGTCTGTAATCAGATGAGGTCCCTGTGTCCTCAGATCTCTGTGTTTTAGGTGTGCCCAGGCTGCCAACACACTGCTCCCTCTTCTTTTTCTTTTTTCTAAGTTATTCATTTATTTATTTGGAGTGGGAGGGACAGAGAGAGCGAGAGAAAGAATGCCAAGCAGGCCCTGTGCTGTCAGCGCAGAGCCATACGTGGGGCTCAATCTCACGAACGGGGAGATCATAACCTGAGCCAAAATCAAGAGTCAGATGCTTAATTGACTGAGCCACCCCACCGCCCCCTCTTCCTACTTCTTCTCCAAACAAGTTCACTCCAGTGCTCAGCATCCTCGCTTCCAACCCAAGTAATTGAAATATACAAAGTTCTCCAACTCACAGCTAAAACAGGGGCTGGAAAGCAAACGCACTCTTGTTGAAAGCAATGTTCCGAAGGCTTCTCGGAGCCTCCATTGTAGCGGCCCAAAGGAGGCACACACATTATGCATTCTGAGGACCCCACAAGACAACTTACGATTAAGAGCTAAATGATATATGGCCAGCTGGCAAAATGAGTGGGATGGGTCATAATAGCAAACATCAGTCGGATCAGCCTAAGAAAGATCCATTATTTCATCATCGCCACTAGGGCCGCTTCCTTGGCGGAGCCATCTTGACCGTTTCCCACTTCCCAGGTGGCGTTCTTCCCTTGATCCTTTGAAATGAGTCATGTGTTCCTTCCTAAAGTACCTCAGAGGAAGAGCAGAAAATCTGGGGGCTCCTCACACCCCTCCTTGCCGTTCCCCTTTGAGTGGGATGTGCAAATTTGCTTCTCCTTGGAACAGCTCTTGCACATATGGCATGTTCTTGGAGGAGATGTGCCTGCATCTCAGGGAACTCACTCGGGGCAGGGCTTGGCACCAGATTATGGCCTTCTTCATCAGAACCAGGGCAGTAGGGACCCAGGACTTCAGGTCACCAGTCAACAGCAACCCAATCTGACTCCCATTGTGTGGGCAGGAGAACAATGGTGGATTCAGACGCATTTCAACTGAGTCTTTGTTACTATGTTGAAGTGCAAAAGACTGAGAGAGATTTGAAGTTTTCCATGTTTGTTATATAAACCTTTCTGGAAAACCAAAAGCATCTGTCTACATTCCCCTCTCTATTGGGAGCCCCGCACCGTTCAATTCTCTCTTGATATTATCACCCTGATTTCCTTCTGGAAAATTACCTCTTCCCCACTGGCGCTGGGCATAAGGACTATTTTTCCAGATGCTCTATTTTACCCTAGTCTGAGACTGGGAATATTCTGTCATTCTTTCATTGGCTCATTTCACAAATATTTACAGAGGATCCATTTTGTTTCAAGCACTAGCCTTGGTGTTAAAAACATTGATAATTAGTAGTGTCTTCTTCTGACTTAGTGGAGTTTAAAGGGTAGAGTCCAACCCAGCTTCCTGTGATGTAAGCTAGGTTAACTGTTGGGCTTCCTCTCTGGAATTAGGATCTTATACAAAATGACACAATTGCTAAAATTGATCAGACACCTCCATTCTGGCTTGGCACCTTTGTGAGATGCAGGGGAAGTCTCTGATTCTTGGACTTCCAGAATAGCTCATACTTCTATCTACAGAAACTCCTGGGTGCTTACCTAGATTTGTGTCATACTTTCTAGCCTTCCCATTAATGCCACGAGTATCTAATAAACTTCCATTAAACCCCCCTTTTGGGGGCGCCTGGGTGGCTCAGTCCGTTAAGCATCTAATTCTTGATTTCGGCATCTTGCTGCACTTCTGGATACTTTTAGCTTTATATTTTGGTACTTCCTTATTCCCTTGCCTTGTTTGGAATTGATAACCTTCTCCTAGATCGACTGCTTTATGGTGTTGCTCTAGGGATTGCCCAAGGCTCTAACCCCCAGGTGTCCTTGGCTTCATTTCAGGCCCAGGGACAGTTGGCCAGGCTTCCAGCCTCTAGCCTCTGCTTGAATGCTTCCTGTGACAGAGAACTGAGTACCTCCCATCAGCTAATTCTGTGATATGAAACCATAAATAGAAAGGATATGGATTTGGGAGTAAAACAAATAGAAGCTCATCCCAGCTTTGTTTCTTAGCCTGTGCAAGCCACAGTTTCATCTGTTAAATAAATACTTGTTTGGGGAATTGAAAGTGACAACAGTGGACAGCATCCAGTCCCTCTCACATGGGGAGATAAGAGGGCCAGTGTAGTAGTCTTCCTTCTTTTTATGATTTCTTGTCCATTGGTCCTGGGAACACATAAGTCAGATTTCACTTTCACATGATGGTCTTTCCAAATTAAGACCCCATGTCATCACTTTTCCAGGCTCGGTAGAACAGGTTGTTTGAAGTGTGAAAGGACCCCACATGGACATGAACCCCAGCCACTCCTGCGATTCGGACAAGATGAGGAGGTGGGTTTGCAGGCATGATAGAGAAGGCCTTCCGGAAGCCTGAGTGAGGGACTGAGGACTCACCTGGGAAAGGGGCCATTTTAGGACAGGAGTGTCAGGGCGTTTGTTGCCCTTTGGGGTGAAGTAGGTGAGGTACAATGAGGTCTTTCCAGCACAGCATGTGAGATTTGCGGCCCATCACGGGCCCCTGGACGCATGCCTGACTCTCTGAGGAGAAGGTCATGCAGTGAGAAATAAGTACAAGAAAAACAAAGGGCAAGAGCTGCTTTGGCTTTGGAAAACCCTGGAACACAGGGAGGATGGCTTGGGAGCTTGAGAGCAAAGTCGAACCGGACTGTGGAGGTGAGAGACAGCACAGCTGTGCCTCACCACTCCCGCCTCCAGCACACAGACCCCTCTTGGGATGGCGGGGAGACGGGCTCTGCGATGCTTTACACATGAGAACTGCAATAATCGCTATTATTCGGTGTGATGGTGTGTGGCTTATAGCGTCTGTGATTTGACAATCAAGTAATGAGCTATTGATGAGGGAAATGAACCTGATGACAGCTGAGGCTGGAGACCATTAACTTATAAGCCTTTCCTGTGGAATGTTCTCACTCGGGACTCTTTGATAATAGCTAATAATTATAGCCACATTTATTGAGATGTTACTCTGTGCCGAGTGCTTTATACGGATTATTTCCTGCAAGTCTCACAACTCTCTGAGAAAAGTATGTTACTCTTCTGTTACAGAGAAGGAATGTGGGCAAATGGAAACAAATACCACTGAGTCCTGGGAAATGGGGGCTCGGGGCGCACTCATCGCTAGAGAGTTTATTAAGAGACACTCGTAGCAAGATGGCAGCGCACACACGTGGTCCCCTGAGCTCTGATTATCCTCAGAGAAGAGATGATCAGACTGGGCAGGAATGGGCTGGAAGAACAGCGGGTGGGGATTCCATAGAGACGGATGTACTTGTTCGTGGTACTAGAGAAGGGTAGGGTCAGTGCCTTCCAGAATTTACGTACCTGTAAATCACCTGGGGATCTAGTGAAAGATGCAGATTCTGATTCGGTAGGTCTGGAATGAGGTCCAAGTTTCTGTATCTCTTAAAATCCACCCCCCTCCCCCCCAAGCGGAGGATGCCAGTGCTCCTGGTCCAGAGATCACTTTATGATTGGGGAGGATCTACGCAACTAGGTAACAGTGGGGCCTTTGGGTCGAGAACCCACCTTGTCAGGAAGAGTAACGCTGCGTGACTTCAGTTTGTACTTACCACTGAGCTAACAAACCTGACGAGTCAACCAGAAAATATTGCAAATGGAATGTGAGCAACATCACGAACCTAATAAAATTCAATTTTTAGCGTTATTTTCATATGATGGTAATATGTTTAATATTGTGGGAAATGGGCACCCATTAAGTGAACAGAATATAAATTACTACAGCCCCGGTTCTTTTCATTTTAGCCATATCCCTCCAATTTAGCATGAACTAACTTAGTTTTGTACAGCTCACTATGATGATAGTTTGCCTCCCCTTGACTCAATAGCATCCTTCATCCGTTATGCTCATCTCGCTAATTTTTGCATTCGCCTGTGACAGTTGAAGTCATATGCGGCTATTTGCATGAAGACAAATCAAATCTTGATTTAATAATAATATTGGAAGCTACAGTCTTCTTTCATGAAAATAACTTTCAACTGCAAAGAAAGAGAATCTTTGTTTTTCTTCCCAAAAAAATAATCTAGACGATACAAGAACCAGAATATGTGAAATTATGTCATTTTGTTGGTTGATTTTTAAAACTAATTTCATTTACTGTTGTGTTTTCCTTTCCCTCAAAACACTGTATTTTGACTTCTTCCTTCCTAATGTGAGAAGATAGGTGCTGATTTCAGTTCTGCTCCTCTAATCCCGAGTTTTTCTGAACTGTTACTTTTACACGTCAAATCTACAATACTTCCATTTTGTTCCCTAATGGTAATTAGTCCTCTAAGCTTTATCCGTAGGTTGATTTGGAAAATTGAAAATCAATAGTGATTTCATTATTATGACTGTTTAAATGTGGTTCACTACACAGCCGTAGCTATGATTAAATGTTCTTTCTCATATGACTTTTTGCCTGGAGTTCTATTTTTTTGGAACTAATTACTTTAGACATATTTTTAATTTTGTTCAACCACTTTTCCAGATTTAGGATTCTACTGAATCCTTCCTATTTCCCTGGAGAGTCCCTCCTGGGCTTTGCACATCTGATAATGTCTTTATGCTACCGTCTTATTTATTGATACTTTAGTTCTGTATTGAATTGTAAAATGATACAATTTTCCCTAAAGAGCTCCTAATATCTAGAGGTGCTGATAGATAGATGCTTGATGCAGCTTGATGCCGCCTTTGTTTTCATTTTGGACTTTTTTTTCTCTCACTTTTGCTTTTAAGACTTGCTTTTTAACCTTAATATTCTGACATTTGGTGGTCATGCGCTACGTATGTGTTTGTTTGTTTTATTCATTGTTCTGGGAACTAGGTGTACATTTTCCACATGAACACGAAGTCCTCCTGTTCTGGAAAAATTTCCTCATTACTTCTTTTTTTTTTTTAATGTTTATTTATTTTTGAGAGACAGAGACAGAGCGCGAGTAGGGGAGGAACAGAGAGGAAGGGAGACACATAATCTGAAGCAGGCTCCAGGCTCTGGGCTGTCAGGACAGAGCCCAATGTAGGGCTTGAACTCTCAAACCGTGAGATCATGACCTGAGCCGAAGCCGGCACTCAACCGACTGAGCCACCCAGGTGCCCCAACCTCATTACTTCTTTGATACTTACCCTTGTCATTTGTCTTTTGGTCAGATGTTGAAGGCTCCCGCGTTGACCCTCTTGGGTTTCTCTTCTCGTATTTTCTACCTCTTTGTTTTCCTGTTCTACTTCTTAGAGGTTCCCCAGATCGGATTTTCCAACTTTTCTAATGAATTATTTTCCGTTCTGACAAACAGATCTTCACTGTCTAGGAGCTATTTCTTGGTAGACGGTCATTTCATTTTTGTGCTGCCCTCCTCTTGTTTGCTGCTGCACTATTTTCTCACATCTCTCAAACACGTACACCAGAGTTCCACTTCCCTGCTGCTCTTTGTGTGATGTCTGTTTCTTCCAGGACCATGTTTTGTGTCTCTTCACTTTGATGTCTCGCTTTCATGTTAGAGGGTCTCCCGTTAGAAGGCCTTTGAATATTCATGCTCAAGAACTAGTCAGTTAAACCTGATGAGGGCCCCGTAGCATGGGCAGACCTTGCTGATTTTGCCAATTTGCTCCGAGTGAGACCAGTTTGGGGAAATGTGTGAATCAATCCCTGGTGAGCCCCTAAATGGAAAGGATATTCTTCTGGAGACTTCCAGTATCTCTGGAAGAAAATACTCCTTTTTGAAAAGTCTTGGCATAGAAGCCTGGCTTCCAAGAATTATGTCCTCCAGGGCAAAGCGGATTTGGCTGTTTCAAAAACAGGCTGTTGATTAATCACCTTGTTTTGTGCCCCCACATTGTAATCCTACCCTCTTTTGCACATTTCATAGTGCCAAGGCCTATGAATGCATGAAGGGCACACTGCTTCCCTCTTTGCTGGAATCTTTTTCTGTACATACGCTGGGCTGTGACTTCCTGGATTCTGCTTCCTCACTTTCCAGTTATCTGTATCTCATCCATTTTCTGGAGATTTGGTGAGCTCTTCCTTCTGAGGGCTCTCTTTTTATCTTCATATCCCTGAGCATTTAGACATTATTTTTATTCCTATACTATCTTTTATTGAGCATAGTAGCAGAGAGAGGGAACAAACTTATAGAGTCAAGCAGTCAATTTCAACCAGAGGTCATTATTATCACTTGGCATCAGAAATGCCAATCCACTGACAGCATGATCTGCTTATCCAGATCTTTAATTTCTGCCTGTAATTACTTGATGCCAACGGAATTATAAACCACGTGCAAAGACAGTACTTGATCATAAGTTTATGTTTCAAATAAGATGTTTTCACGTATAAGTAATAAGACATCTTGGCTCAATCTGTTTAAACAATAAGGTAACTTATTATCTCACATACCATGAAGTCAAGGGTAGGCAAAGCCCACAGTAAGTAAAACCAGAACTCTGTTTCCATTACTCTGAGATTTTGTTGGCTGCTCTTTGTATGTTGACTCACATTCACTTCCATCGTGGGGACAAGGTGGCTTCCTGCATCTATTTAAGATGGCTTGCTTCCTTCTTTCAAGGAAGTTGACCTTGAAGCAACTAGGGAAAATGTTTTCCCATTTTCATATCTTGTAAATGGGGAGTGGAGGGGATCCTTTCCCTTCACCATAAAATAAAAGGTCATCTCAGCAATCCTGTCCCTTTAAATCACCAGGAAATTCTAGTTTACTAAATTTGGGTTTCTGAAACAAACACTTGTAAGGGAAGTAGGATTATCATGATTTACGTGAAGAAACCAGAATCTGTCTTTAGAACATGGGTTGATTGGAGGATGGGAATATCTGAAAAAAAAAAAAAAAAAGATGACACTTTGAAAAAGATGAGTGGGAGAAAGGACACAGGATGGGTAAACAATAGAGTCCACCATTGGTGGTCATGCCAATGATCTAAGACATACTTACATTTTAATTCTCATTAATGCCAGCATGACAATGTTCCATCTAAATGTCCCCATGGAGAACTTTCAGGCACCTGACAACATTTATGAAATACTTCACGTCACCTTACTACACCATTTCTCAGGTGTGGGCTTCCCATCCATCACCCTCTCTGTCCCCTACAGGAAGCATGATCAGCTTTACATTCCCTTGAAGATGAAAGTTGCTTGAAAGATCTTTTTTTTTCAATTTTAAATGTTTATTTATTTTTGAGAGATGGGGAGAGGCAGAGCACAAGTGGGGAGAGGCAGAGAGAGAGAGAGACACACACACAGAATCCGAAGCAAGCTCCAGGCTCTGAGCTGTCAGCACAGAGCCCGATGTGGGGCTCGAACCCAGGAACCGTGAGATCATGACTTAAGACAAAGTCAGAAGCCCAACTGACCGCGCCACCCAGGTGCCCCTGCCTAGAGGATCTTAAATGCCAGTCCTGAAAAAGGAGTGCCCAGCGAAGGCTTCAGGTCGGCTTTAAGGGAGGTAAGGATACCATGCTGTCCCCACCACTGTGATGTTTGAAAAGGGGTTCCCATGATTACCATTCTCTAGCACTGCCATTCTGTCCTATGGCCAAACCTCCATTTATAACCTGGGCTCAGTTCGGGATCATGCTGCCATCTGCATCCTCCTACCACATTAGTACTGTGTGTGCAATAATTCATCTCCTAATGTATTACAAAAGTGTCAGCTGCATCCAAGTCCATCCAGGCAACATTAAACTTCAATTAAAATGGGGATTTGCAAAGTAAGCGAATGGTATCTCACCTAGACAGATTTCTCAGACACTGAAGGTCTAAGTTGTATTTATAAAATCCAAAAAAATGATATAGCTTGGGAAAACGGAGCAGGTTAAAGTCAGGCAACTTGGTTTTTATTGGTGTGTTCATTCCACAGGCATTCCAGGAGGTCTACTTTGAGGAGGCAGCTGGATGGGGCTCTCAGGGACACCTGATACTCCCCTCCCATGGAGTGGTGTCTCAGAAATTCCCCAGGACACAACCTACTGAGACAAACGTTTGTGAGCAGGAAGTCTATGATCGGTGCTCTTAAAATTAATACCCATAAGGCAGTAAGCAAATTGACAAGCGGAAGAAGAGGTAAGCAATGCAGTTGTGGCAAAGGCCTGGGCGCACCCCACAGGGAGTTAAACCAAGAAGCTCAGGCCTTTGTGTCTCTACTTGACCTGCCAGGGGAATTTAGTTGGTCCTGAGGAAAGGCCATAACCTCAGGCAAGGCAGTTCCCTCAGTCAAGAAGCTTCTTGCAGAGTGACTCAGCTGTCAACAGTTAACAGTCAACACTTCCGGAAGCTGGGGAATGAGTGCCCCAGTCCTGAGGGGGAATCCAAGTAGTTCACCACTGAATCCACTACAGCCAGCAGAGTTGAAGATGTCTAGCTTGACTCTGGTCAAGGGAGAATTAGAAGGTACCCATCTTGAGGGGCTCCTGGCTGGCTCAGTTGGGTAATCATCTGACTTCGGGTCAGGTCATGATCTAGTGGTGCATGAGTTCGAGTCCCAAGCTGGGCTCTGTGCTGACAGCATGGAGCTTGGAGCCTACTTGGGATTCTGTGTCTCCCTCTCTCTCTCTGCCTCTCCCCACTTGTGCTCTGTCTTTCTCTCTCTCTTCTGTCAAAAATAAACAAACATTTTTTTAAAAAAAGCAGAAGTTACTTGTCTTGAAACCCTACTGCTATTTTAAACATAGGACAACAAAAGATAAAATATAATGAGTAATAAGCAAAAAGAGACATGTATATAAGATATAAAAAATAAAAATGAAAAAGATATGTACCTATACTTGAGACGTTGCCCTAATATTAACTTTCTTCACGGTCACACGAGATGGTTCCTTGGGGCAATAAGATGGCTTCCTGGAATGACCAGAGCCACAGGTTTCCTTATTTATATCTAGCCAGAAGGAGAGCGGGAAATTAACCTTTCCTTGAGCCACGGAACCAAAGTCCGTCCCTCCTGTCTTGTGCCACACCAGTGCAAAGCCTGCTGGGGACCACAGGTCTGTAGATCAGAAGGCCAAGGTGGTGAACGGGCTGCTGGAACGGAGAAAAGGCAGCCAGGAGTTTGGCTCCTATGAGAAAATGAAGACTAAACATTCCCCACGAAGGGAAGGGGATGAGAGCCAAGATGACTGCGTGAGCCTAGGAGCTAGACAGTCTTTTCCCACTTCTGCAAGAAAGTTGAGAAAGCTGAGATTTTACTACAATGGGATAATGAGGCAGGCGGGAGGGACCAGACACAGCCTCTACTGAAAACTTGGATGAGCAGCCCCCCTGGCTGTATGCAACGTGCTCAACAGTAGCCTTAATCCAACGTGAGAAACCTGGGTTCTGGGCTGGGGGGTCCTGAAGAGCCAGCTGCAAACCTGGCAAACAGGGAGGAGCCAGGACAAAGGAAAACAGGGGGGAAGGAAACATGTTCACTGAAGATGAGCTGATGGCACAAAATCACAAAATATGCAGTGAGAGATAACGTGAAGGGAGAAATCCTATGGAATCAGCAGTGAACAACCAGTCATGGGTGATCATTCATTAAAATCACAATAATAAAAATACTAGAATGATCTGAGGTTAACATTAAAGTTGGTAAGGTCTGGAGGGTGAAGCCAGCATCATGATGATAGGAGACCTCCCTCGTCTGTGTCCTCCACCACCACCAAACATTCGTCATGCATCATGGACAAAAGCCCCTTCAGAAAGCAGTGAGACAGGGGTGCCTGGGTGGCTCAGTCGGTTAAGCATCCGACTTCGGCTCAGGTCATGATCTCACGGTTTGTGAGTTCGAGCCCCTCGTCCGGCTGTGAGTTGTCCGGCTCTGCGCTGACAGCTCAGAGCCTGGAGCCTGTTTCAGATTCTGTGTCTCCCTCTCTTTATGTTCCTTCCCCACTTGCACTCTGCCTTTCTCTCTCTCTCAAAAAAAAAAAAAAAACATAAAAAATAAAAATGTTAAAAAATTAAAAAAAAAGACTGCAGTGAGACATATCACCATATGCCAAGGAACCTGGTAAGAGTCCTACCCACCCACGCATCAGGTAAATAGGCAGACTGACCTTGGTCCTGGCCGTGGACCCTGCAGTGGTCCATGAACTGGCTCCAGCCCCTCGCAGCCAGTCTGGGAGCCCCAGGAAAACACTTTCTACAAAATTTTTGATGTTTTATTTATTTCTGAGAGAGAGACAGACAGACAGCATGAGAAGGGGAGGGTCAGAGAGAGAGAGGGAGACACAGAATCTGAAACAGACTCCAGGCTCCGAGCTGGCAGTCAGCACAGAGCCCGACTCCGGGGCTCGAATCCACGAGCAGTGAGATCATGACCTGAGCTGAAGCCGGATGGTAACCGACTGAGCCACCCAGGTGCCCCAGGAAAACACTTTCTAAAAATAATCCCCCTCAGATGAGACAGCCTTTGGGAAGTCCAGGGTTCAAGAGGAGAAGAGCCTGCACGCTGCTGGAGCAAAAAAAAAAATACAAGTTTGGGCAGTGGGAAGATGTTGGTCAGAGGGTACAAATTTCAATGATAAGATGAATAAGTTCTGGGGATCGAATGTATAGCATATGGATTATAATACTGTATTCCACACTTGAACCTTGCTAAAGGAGTCAATATTAAATGCTCTCGCCACAAAAGGAAATGGTAATTTGAGGTGGCTCAGTCAGTTAAGCGTCCAACTTCAACTCAGGTCATGATCTCACAGTTCGTAGGTTTGAGCCCCATGTTGGGCTCTGCGTTGACAGCACAATGCCTGCTTGCTATTCTCTTCTCCCTCTCTCTCTCTCTCTGCCCCTCCCCTGCTCTCTCTCTCTCTCTCTCTCTTTCTCAAAATTAAAAAATGAACCTAAAAAAAGAAATGCTAATTTGGTGATGTAATGGAGATGCTACCAAATGCTACAGTTGTAATCATATTGCAATATACAAATGTACGGTATCAACATACATTACACCTTCAGCTTACCCAATGGTATGTGTCAATTATATCTCAAAAAAACCTGAAAAAAAGCAAAAATCTAATTATAAATAAAACAGAAAGTTCTGGGGGGATACAAGCAGTTACTTTTTTAAAAGTAATCTCTACACCCAATGTGAAGCTTGAACTCACAACCCGAGATCAAGAGTCGCATGCTCTGCCAACTGAGCCAGCCAGCATCTCACAAGCAGTTATAAAATATATATTTAAAAAAATGTCTGCTAGAAATGTTGGAAATGAAAAACATGGCCATTAAAAATTTTAAATCAGTAAATGAGACAAACTCCAGAATGGATATAATTAGCAAGAATCAGTGAATTGGAAGCTATGACTTAGAATTCAACAAAAATGCATCATAGGAAGATAAAAAAAATTCTTTTCATTAAGTTATAGTTTAAAAACATGGAGGATAAATTGATGGGCTCCAAAATGTATCTAATAGGAATGTTGAAAGTGGAGAATGAAGCAAGTGTTGCAGCAGAGATATTTAGAAAGATAACGGCTGAGAATGTTCCAGATTTGCTGAGAGCTGCAGCAAATCCAGCATAAATGAAAATAAATACACATCTGTCCACATCCTTGTGAAATGTAGACACATGAAGAAAAAAACAATCTCTAGGTTACCGGAAATACAGATCACCCACAAAGGAATGACAATTACATTCTTAGCTGACTCCTCATCCACAACAGTTGATTCCAGAAGGCAATGGAGTGGTATATCTTCCCCGCACCAAGGGAAAAGAATCCCATCCTGTAATTTCATATTTGGCTAAATGTAAAGGCAAATTAAAGGCATTTGCAAATATACAAAGATTAAAAGGAGGCACTACCTGCAGACCCTTCTGGACACTCACAGAATTATAAGAAGGACATAATGCAGGAAGAAAGATCATTTCTGTGCTGGGTCAGGAAGTCAGTAAACAAACATTTATTGAGTGTCTACTATCTACACTGCAGGTACATGATCCTGCCCATCCAGAGTTTACGATCTCGCTCCGAGGACTAAGCTGAAGAGTCTCAGGCAGAAGGAACTGAGTGTACAAAGGTCTCTGGGCATGAAAGCACAGAAGTGTTACCAGAATAAGTAAACAAGAGTAATGAGGTCAAATGGCTCAGGGTTTAAAGAGATGATGCTAAAAAGTTTGATTGAGTCTAAGATGTGCTTGTACAGAATAAAGATCCATTAGGGGCTTTAAAGAGTGATTAAGTGGATTTGAATCCTCGCTATTTCAGTTTGATATCAACACTGTTAAAACTGGGAATATAGGGGTGCCTGGGTGGCTCCGTTGGTTAAGCACCCAACTCTTGGTTTCGGGTCAGGTCATGATCTCCTGGTTCATGAGTTCAAGCCACGTGTCAGGCTCCATGCTGACAGTTGGGGCTTGCTTGGGATTCTCTCTCTCCCTCTCTCTTTCTGACCCTCCCTTGCTCTTTCTTTCTCTCTCTCAAAAATAAACTTTAAAAAATGGGAACATACAGGGTATGAATCCCCAAACCTTCCTCACAGGGAAAATCAAGTTAAAACTCTATGGAGACATTGAAAAATGCCCGCCCTTTTCTGCACACCATCTAATGCATCTGAATCTCTCCCATCCTGGCTATTGACCATATTTATATTTTGATGCTGTGGGTCAGAAAGGAAGAGAGTGTGAACAGGATAAATTTCAAATGAAACAGCAATAAACTGAAATAAAAAAATAAACCCCTGACCTTTTAGTCAGTTTCGCTTTTTAAAGAAAGATGTGCGCATGAATTTGTTTCCCTAGCTACCATGCATAAAAATAGAAGATGCAGTATTTGGTAATTTTATGGCTATTAGAATAATAAAGTGTCATGGAAAGTTATTACATTGTAAGACAGTATTCTCCTTTGTGCACAGGCTCTCGGGAGCAGGGAAAGATAAGGAGGGGGGGACATACCATCATACACAAAAATAGTTTGTGTGTTTATAGGTCATTTTAGAAAAGTTTTGTGTACGCAGCAGGCAAAATCCTAGCCCGCAGTGGCTGTACTGGGTGATCTCGGGGCTTAGCGACCGGGGTAACTCCTCTGAAGGTAAATACAATGTAATGAATGTGACACTGGAATTTCCTCATCCCCAAACACTGACTGGCCAGTTGGATTTTGTGTTGGAGAAGAAAACATGACAACTCACACAGGTCACAAAAACCAATGGAGCCATGAACACACCTTTTTGTGGACACACAGTCGCCTTCCTTGAGGCCAGAAAGGCCAAAGGAGTGTTTGATATTGTAAATGACTGGGAAATTGGACTGCTTCCCTTTTGTCTACGGAAACCAGTGAGTTCTACATCCTGAATATGATAACTTCTGTCTTTGGAGTTGAACAGGAAGAGATTGAAGGGAAGGGCAGTCTTTTATGAAGCTAAAAGTTTTCTTTTTTTTTTTTTAATACTTTTAATTTTTTAAAAATGTTTTATTTATTTCTAGGAGAGAGAGAGACAGCGTGAGCAGGGGAGGGTCAGAGAGAGAGGGAGTCACAGAATGAAACAGGATCCAGGCTCTGAGCTGGCAGTCAGCACAGCGCCCGACGCGGGGCTCGAACCCACGAACCGCGAGATCATGACCTAAGCGAAAGTTGGACGCTTAACCGACTAAGCCACCCAGGTGCCCCATAATTTTAATTTTTAAAATTAAAAACAGAAACAAAAATGTCAACCATGCCGTCTTTCTTTGTAATGTATCTCACCACTGGGAAAGTCATCCTAACATTCCAACATGTAAACGCTGCAAATATTCCCCATCCTCTGGTGTATAGGCTTCAAACAAAACCTCCTAGAATGACAAATATCCTCTAGTTCTCTTTCCCCCTGCACACCCCCTTCTCCAGCTTACTCTGTGGATTCATATTCTCCTACTGCTCCAGCATTCTGTGTTTCAGCCATACCAAACCATTCACACTTTTCAAAATACGCCAGTCTTCCTTGACATCTGCTCCAGACGGTCCCTGCATCAGCTGAAGAAATAAGGAAGTGTGAACTGGCTTCCCCCATCCCTCGCAGCCGACTGCCACAAATAGAGAAATTAAGTGCTTGCTACTTCCAGTCTCTCCAGATCACCCAGGGGTGATCAAAGAAGAAAATTGCTGCTGTACTCAGCCTGCATCCTTTGTCTAAACACTGAAGGTGCTCACTGAGATGGCGGTAAGGGAAGGTAGACAAGATGTTAGCTACTGATTCCTCTTGGAACATGGCTTCACTACAGCCAGTGACTTCAGCAGCTTTTTCAAGAAGCGGGCCGCAAAATCAGGTCTAGATCTGAAGTGGTAAGCTGAATAAGTATAATGCACACACGAGTGTGCATGCGCACACATACACACACACACATTTATTCCTATGACCAGGAATCTGCCTACCACCCACTTTTTAACCTCCACCTGTTATCCTTCACTGATCTAAATACTCTAAGATTGATATATCAGAACATATATCCCCTCCTCAACTCTTAAGTCAAACACATGAGAAGTGGCAGCCTACTTCTCATTGAATCAACTATTTTATCTTGGTAAGTGAAGACCTTTTAGGAATAATAAAACAAAAGAAAGAAGCCTATGGTACTAAGTGTAAGGCTTTGACTTGCCTCTTTACTCAAGGGGACATTCCCAAATAGAAAAGTTTTCCTTTCTTTTACAATTTCAATTTGTCTTTCTGCAAGTCAAATAAAGCAAACGATTCCTATGGACCTTGAGGGTGTTATGCTGAGCGAAATAAGTCAGTCAGAGAAGGACAAATATCATATGTGTGCACGTATAGGAGGATTAGGAGGAACTTGACGGAGGAACAAGGGGGAGAAGAAGGACGGAAATGGTGGGGGAAAGGGAGAGAGGCAAACCATGAGAGACTCTTGAATGCTGACAAAAACTGAGGACTGATGGATGTGGGGGGGTGGGGGGTTGGGCATGGAGGAGGGCACTTTGGGGATGAGCACTAAGTGTTATGTGGAAACTAATTTGACAATAAACTATTTGTAAAATAATAATAATAATAATAATAATAATAAAATGAATAGGAATACAAAAAAATAAAGCAAACAATTCTTTTTTTTAATGTTTATTTATTTATTTTTGAGAGAGAGAGAGAGAGAGCAAGTGGGGTGGGGGGGGCAAAGAGAAGAGTATCTGAGGCCAAGCGTATATATACTTTCTCTAGGCAAATGTGAAATACCAAAAGGCTGGGCAAGTTCCCTAATTTTGATTATTTTTTGGGTGTGCTATGCCTTTCTATCTTTTGAGGAAGAATCTAAGGAAGAAAAAGCATTCACAGGTTTTTCAGGCCTAATTGAAATATTCTCTACATCAGATATGTTCAATGTAGTAGAAACTGCAGATGTTATTGCTTTAATTTTATAACCCAATTATTCTTTTATTTCTAGTTGTCTTCAGGATAAATTAACTCTTATCAGCTATTCAAATAGGTAATTATCATAAAGCTAAATACCACACAACCTCATAATCCATGTCAATTTATAGACTAAACTGGAGTAAAATCGTGCTCTGGAGTTACAGGAAAGGAACTCCAGACTTTTATGATTTCTCAACATTTTTTGCCAGAATACCCAAATGAAATTTAACAAGGAGATGATTTCTTTTTGTGAAGAAAAGGGTCTAGAATTGGCTTTTTTTTTTTTTTTAATTGTAGCAGAATGAATGCTAAACTTGAGACAAAAGATAATGAGTTTGGGTACAAGACCAGTAATTCATCAGCTATGTGACTCTGGCCAAATTATGTTATCCTTTTGAGTTTCATTTTCCTTCTCTCTAGCAGAGAGAATTGGGATATTTTATCCTAGAATCCTTTCTATCTATAAAATCCCATGACCTTATGCTTCTGAAGGTGCTATAACAGTCTGGCCAGGACATCTCAGGCCTCAGCACCTTGTGGTTATAGTACATAAGGTCAAGTTCATGTGGCCTTCAAGACCAAAACTGCATTCATGTGCATCACCTCAGGGTGAGGCCAGGACTCAGGTAAAGCTAGTGAGACACTCACATCAGTCTAAAATTTAAAGGTGTCTCCCCAAAACTCAGTAAACCAACAGAAATCTTATTTTAACACAATATTTAAAAATAATCAAAACCATTGCAAAAATCCGCGATGAGAAAATATCAATATTTTAAGTAAGGATAAGATCAAGGTTCAGGGAGACGAGGTGTATATTCATCAGAATAGGTTTATTTATGCCAAAGTTGTCTTTTTTCTAAAGTGTAATTCCCATATCGTAGAGGTTTAATGGAGAAAACGTTGATTTACTGCTCCTGTCACAACTCTGGTTTGTGGGTCTACATGGGCTCTTCTCCCCACAGTCACACAGGCTCTCATGGCGGGCAGGCAGCTCCTGTGATTGTTGCCACAGAAAAAGAGGGAACCAGAGGGTCACTGCACGAGTCAGCGTAGGTTAAGTAATGCTGCAGTAACAAGTGGCCCTGGAATCTCAATGGTGTACAGCAATCAAGATTGATTTCTGGCTCATAGTGCATGTCCATTTATGAGTCAACTACTCTCCATTTACTTCACCACAGGTGCAAGGCTGAGGAAACAACTCTCATCTGGGACACGCTGCTCTCATGTCAATGAAGAAAAATAATGGTGAAGAATGTTAGGGAGTCTATAAAATTCCTGCTCAAAATGGCATACCCCACTCATACTCAGGAAGGAGGGAGGAGGGAAGTGGCACAGTTTACCCAGTATCAATGAGGTGGAGAAGCATAATCCTCCCCCAGAGGAAGGAAGGGCAAATGTTGTGAATAGAATGCTGTGTTCCATGGTCTAGTTTCTTTTCCTGAATATTCACCCCCCACCTTTCCACATTAGACACACACAAAACACTCTTCTTCTCCCGAAGGTGGTCAGCTCCAGAGGCCCATTTAGTCATGACAGTGATCCACAAACCCACAAACTGAAAAGTGTTTTGCCTCACACACATCTAAGATGCTATGCTAAGAGAACAGTGGAATAACCTTATTAACTATCAATTACTGTATAACAAACTGCCCCAAATGTAGGCACTTAAAACAACACATACATCTCTCAGTTTCTGTCAGTCAGGAATCCAGAAGTTGCTGAGTGGTTATGGCTTCATATCCCTCAGGAGGGTGCAGCTGAGATGTGAACCAGGGCTCTGGTCATGTAAGGATCTGACTGAGGGCGAATCTACTTCCAAACTCACTTATACGCTTGCGTGCGGGACTCAGATATCCACAACCAAGATCACGCACGTAGTTGGCAGCAAGCCTCAGTTTCTCACTATGTGGGACTCTCCACAGGCTGCTGAGTATTCTTCTGACATGGGTCCTCTCTCCGGAGGGCTGTCTCATGACATGGCAGTTGGCCCCAGAGCAAGACAGACATAAGGAATCCAAGATGGAGTTATCCTTCCACATAGGGACCCAATCAGTCCATCCTAGCCGTCTCCAGACATCGGAGCCTCTCCCGCTGAGCTCCCAAGCATTGGAGAGTAGACACAAATAATAATAGTCCCCGTTATGCCCTAACTGAATCTCAAACTCAAATAATTATCAGCATAACAAATGGATTGTTCTTACATACCTCTAAGTCTTAAAGCAGTTTGTAATACAATAAATGATGACATCATGAACTGGTACTTGGACTAGAGTGCTGCATTAAAACACACACACACACACACACACACACACACAGATACATGATTCTGTCCTTCAGATTGAGTTGTAGACAAGAGCAGGAAGAATCTTGAGGAGTCTTTGTGAAAGCTTGGGGTTCAGTAAGGAGCTTGGTATCCAAGACTGGAGTAAAGGGGGATGCGAATCCTTAACAGCTGAAAGATTGGCAGCATGTTACCTGAAGTAATGTGGAAAACAGGAAATATGTAGAAAACATATGGATTCTGCTAAGGAGATTCCCAGGAAGAATATCAACAGTGCAGGTTGATTTTGTTGAGCTACATATACGAAAATACAGAGAGAGGGGACCTAAAAAAAAAAAAGAATTCTTCAGTTTTCAATTTCAATAAGAATCGAGAGGAATATAAGGGAGTAGAATCCACAGGTCCAAAAACAAAACCAGTTTTCAATCCCAGACTCTCTAGATAGTGAGAGGGTCTGGAGACAAGAAAAGGTCTCAGGGCAAAGATCATCTCAAGGATGAGACTGAGATTTTTTGGTTGATACAACAGAAAGATTTGTGGGCACGCCTCACGGACTCTTTCAACTAGACATCTTAAGAGAGTTGTGTCATAGCACTCAGGCTCTAAAATGATGCCAGAGAGAGCCCATCATGAAAACATCTCTGAGTGTTGTTTTTGTCTAGTGGAATGAAGCCTAAAAAGATTAATAGGAAATTCACATAATATTCAAGAGAATTAAATTGGTACAACTACTGGCAACTTGCAACAGGACAGAAAAAGCATAAAATTATGAGTCTCCAACTTTCGATGGGAAGAAGGCTGAGAAGGCATAATTGGTCTATTCCTCATGGAATGGAATGGTCCCAGAGCATGTAGCCCAGAGCCATGGGGAATCATTCCCAGGGGGTAAAACTGGACCCCAGTCAAGGAACCAGCAACATGCTTCTGGCTGGGTTTTAGAACTGCTGTAGACTAGCAACTGCTGTGTCCACCCCATCCCCTTTCCTCTAGTGTCTGCTATAGTTATCTTATGTCTGTCTTTCTATTGCATGTTGGGTATATTGGGAGATCGATAGCTTAGCCCTTTTGTTTGTAGGTCTTCAGATGAAGAGGAACGAGATACTCAAGGAACTGTATCACATCTAAGGAGTCTCATCTGCCAGGACTTGATCTAGATGATAAGCTCCTGGAACCTAAATGAGTGCCATGATGGGATAAGTCATGGGTGGTTTTGGAAGGGAATGAGCATTTTTCATGCAAGAGGAACTTATCTGTGGCCAGAGAGTAGATTGTGGCAGATGAAAGATGGCCACAAATTCTTTCACACCCACCCCCTTCTCTACTGATCTGTAGATTCTTTGATCACTAGAGCCTAGTGAAAGTGACACGGTAGCAATTCAGAGACTGGCCTTAGGTGGACTTGCAACTTCTACCTGGTCTCCTGAGTTATGCCGTGCTTGCAAATGATGCCAAAAATCTGTGATCTGTTCCTTACTCTTCTTTAACTGTCAGCCCACTGAAATTGTGGCCCACATCTTCATCACAGCTCAAAGGATTAATAAAGTACCTCTATCTGGACCGTAACAGTTTCATGGCAGAAGAAAATAATAAAGCTGAGTAACCGTATATTGGCTTTTGAAGCTTCTCCTTGAACATGTTCCCCTCACATCTGCTCATGGCCTATTGTGAAAATCAGTCACATGGCTCAAACCTAACTACAGAGAAGCTTGGAAATGTGAAAGAGTTCACAAGTATTTGGTAAGCAGTAAGTGTTTTTGTCATAGAGGGTATTATCTAACTCATAGAAACTCCTCTTTCTCTGAAGGCTGTTTAAAAGGTCAACAGCGCTTTGCATCTTAAGTCAGAACATCTTCCACAAGGCTATGCCGAACCTCTTCCTTTCTGAAGCACGGGATCCTGGCAGGATTTTTAACTTAATTTGGGGAAATTAAAAAATATGATCAGAGCTACACTCTGAATATCGGAGAGTCATTTAAACTGCTTAAGCTAGTGTTTTCCATGGCAATCTTAGAGAGAAAAATCAAATGGCTGTGCTCAAATAAAAATCTTTCCTGGAAGTCCCCCAGAAGTGGTTGTTAAAAAAACTACTCTAGCAACATCTGGGACTGACTTTGAGAGTTCTCAGATTGGAAGCAGGGAGACTAGATAGGAAAGCTCTTGCGGGAATGTAGGACAAAAATAACCAGTTTTTGGCCAAGGTGAAGAAGTTGGAGGTGGAACAAGGGGAGGCTTTGCAAAGATATGACAGAGACCGAGGAACAAATGTTTGTGGGCGGAAAATCCAAAAAGTCGGAAACGAGGGTGTATCAAATGTTTAAAAATAAAAAAATTAAAGTCCCAGAATAAAATATGGGTGAAAGTTATTGCTTTTCTTTTTTTTTTTAAGTTTACTCATTTATTTTGAGAAAGAGACAGATTGTGAGCAGGGAAGGGGCAGAGAGAGAGGGAGAGAGAGAATCCCAAGCTGACTCCGTGTTGTCAGTGCAGAGCAGGATGTGGGGCTTGAACCCACAAACCGCGAGGTCAGGACCTGCGCTGAAATCAGATGCTCAGCCGACTGAGCCACCCAGGAGCCCCTGTGTTTTTTTTTATAAATAGGAAATTTGGGGGGAGGTAGTTAAATGTGGAGAAATTTGGCTATGGAATCTTTAAAAATGCCTGCACTCTCCCAGTATATATGTATACAAGGTCAGAAATAAAAGAAAAATAAAGTGCAGTGGGGGAGGGGGGAAGTTGCAACACGGATAATAGAGAGTAAATGTCCTAACGTGTGAATATTGCTTATAAATCAATGATAAAATATGAACTCTGAAATCAAAAGTGGTCAAAAGTCATGGGGATGCAATTCACAAAATAAGAAATGCAAATCAACAATAAACATGGGATGCTCAGTTTCACTGGTGATCAAATAAATTCAAAATTTAAAATGCGCCGTGAGCTTTGCCATGATCTTTTCCCACCAGACTGCCAGCACTGAAACTATTTACAAAATCTAATGTTACTAATAGTTTGGGGGAAACACCAGCTCCCCATCACTGTTGATGAAGGTGTAAATAAATATCATTTTTCCTGAGGGAAGTATGACAATGTGCAAACAATTTTGAATGAAAATATCTTTTGACCCAGCAATCTGACTAAAGAATTTATGGAAAAAGATATTTTCTAAAAAGTATGTGCAAGGTCGTTCTTTGTGGGAATGAAGCTACTGGAATCCTTAATATCCACTGGTATGGAGAACTTGTTACCAGTGGATAAATAATATATACAAATATAAGTAAATAAATCATAGTATGTTCAACAAAAATGAAACGTAGCCTTTTTCGATTGGGATTTATTGGCCTTTCTAGTTGGCTAAATTATTTTGTTTAATAATAAAAAACAAAACTACAGTGTTGTGTGGCCTCATCATAAACATGCAACTTTGTGTTTACAATGAAACCGGCTTGTGCAGGAAGGGCAGTTTTCCATGAGGGCACAAGGGAATCCCACAGCTTCTAAGAACAGGGGAGCAACCAGAGCCAGCAGCGTGCATGGCCCAAGCTCTCTCTCCGTCTTTCTACTCTCTTTCTTTATATAGGTGCTATCCTTTTTTTTTTTTTTTTAATTTATTTCTGAGAGAGACAGAGAGACAGTGTGAGCAGGGGAGGGTCAGAGAGAGAGGGAGACACAGAATCCGAAACAGGCTCCAGGCTCTAAGCCCGCTGTCAGCAAAGAGCTTGACGCGGGGCTCGAACCCACGAACTGTGAGATCATGACCTGAGCCGAAGTCGGATGCCCAACCGACTGAGCCACCCAGGCGCCCCTATATAGGTGCTATCCTTAAGTGTCAGTTCCCTGTTCCCTTTTCTGTTTTCCAGTCCATATAGCAGAAAAATGGTCATCAATATCATATCTTAGATCTACGATTTTTTTAGATCAACCGAGCAGCCAAACTAAACTAGAATATTTTGGTCTCGACTCCAGGTCCTTGAGAATCCACTCTGGTTGACTCAGTGCAGGGAACCATCCAATCGTGACCTAATCAACTGTCAGCCAGGTAACAGTGTCATACTGTATAAAATTGTTCTCCCCATGCTAACCAAAGGCGGGGTGAAGTGGCTCTGTTTTTCTAGAATGAGAAACTCCAGGGTGGAAGAACTAATCAAATAAGACAATTGGCATCCAGTACATTCTACCCATTTGCTCCCTAGAAAACACAGATGGTCACTTCCTCCCATACATTTCAAAACTACATTTAAGCAAGAAATCCAAACAGGAAACATAGTAGCAACATGGTAGGTGATAGCAAGATACAGTTCTCTGGGTGACGTGTGTTTTTTCTCCCAGACCATATCCAAAAAATTCTTACTATCTGATATTACATATATTTTTCAATGGATACAAAACAACAGAGGAAAACAGCATTAAGTGCAATAAAAGTTGCCACTCGAAACTGACAGTAGAGGAGAAACTATGTCTTGGCCACTGGTCCAGAGCACACATTCCATTCAGGGTTTCTCAGCCTTGACATCACTGATATTTTGGGCCAGATGATTTTTTGATACGGCCTCCACCCATTGCATCTAGGCTTTACTCATTAGATGCACTCTCCCCCAGCTGTGAAGATCAAAAATGTCTCCAGACATTACCACAGATACCTCTGGTGACAAAAACCTCCACCTACTGGGAACCACTGGTCTATTAGGACAGAAAGGGATAGTTTGTAACAAGGGGTAAATCCAGGAGACCTCTTGGTAGGAAAATAAATGTCTTGTTCTGAAATTTTGTTACTCCAAAGTCTTCCTGAAGAAAACATCTTCCTTGCCCAGTGATTTTAAGAAACTACCCCCAGGGAAATCCAGGACAATTTCCCTAAGGAGGGAACTATAATAACTGTTCAGTGTGCTCACTACTGGTGTAGGTATTTGAGACCAGGGATTCCTCTGAAGGATACACAAGCCCAGGTCATTATTTTGCAGCCTGAATTTTTTTTTTTTTTCCTGCAGAAACAATCCCTTATAAGAATCAATAAGCTACCTATCAATCTCTTGTTATGAGCTCCTTTTCCTGAAAGCCCAGGACAGCGATCTCATCAGGCATGCCTTTTGAACCCCCATCCAGGACTTTGCTTCAATGCTGTTGGCCACTTGTTCTTAACCTCGTGGCAAGGCAGGGTCATCCTATGATGTTGCCCGTAACTCAAGTTTTAATGTGCTTCACCATGAGATACACAATCTCCTTCATCCAGCATGAGCTGTACTGTAAAAAAATGGTTTCTGGAGGTAAGGAAAAAACTGTCTGTCTCTTCTGGACTTCTCCCTAATATCCTCCATTTGAGTACCAACAGTCGAGTTTTATAATCCTCTCTTGGTATTTATATGAAGAATCGATTACCTGCCATTTAGCAAGACATACTTGATCTTAATTTGCAGCAGAAGGCTGGCTCTACAAGACAGAGAAGATTTCCCTAAAAGATGCTAACTATGGAGACCAACTCACGATGGACAGATATCGAATATTTCAAACAGAATGCAAAATAACAGTTCCTCTGATAATCCTGGTTGGTAGAATTGCCTCCAAAACTGAGAACAACTCCAAAAAAATAATCAAATAGAGAAAATGATTTAGAACCATTTTTGAATTCACTTCAGAGAGAAAGTGCTCGGGAGGATAAAGTTTGGCCATCAATACGTGAACCTTAGTTTTCTGTAGGTGACAGATGGAGGGGTGATCTCGTCAGTTGACTTCACACTCTTCTGAATTGCTTTCATTCTTCAACAATGACGTGTCTATTTTAAAAAGCAGAAAAAGAGCTTCATTATGTTAAAAATGGTAAAAAAGAAACATCCAGAGGATGAGGATTTGTCTGAGAGACCCAAAAAGAAGTAGTCACAGGAAAGAAAAAAATCAGGAAAGAGTCAATTAAGAAAGCTAAGAAGATTTTCAATGAGAAAGGGGTAGTCAGGCAACAATGTTGAGTGGAGAAATAATATCCCATTGCATTTAGGGGTTCTCTGATGACCTTGGAAAGTTTTCGTTCAGTGAATCGGGAGGAGGTCTAAATATAGCAGCTAAGGAGTTACCCAGAAGGAGGAAGGAGAGGTGAACTTGGGGAGTGGATGGCTGCAGAGTGGTATACAAGTTAGTACAAGTCAGTACGGCCTCTTGGAGAAGAGTATGAAATGATTATAGACCCTGGGTAGCCTTTGGTCAATGGAATGAGCACTTGGACTTTGGATCTGATACTCAGACCTCAGAAAACACATACATTTGGGGAATTAAGATGATATTTAAGGAGAGTAAGCTTCAGTTTACTTGTAGTTGAAGAGTTCAGGAGTAACTTTATCCTTCGTTAAGTAAAATACTTAAGGAACAGCAGAGTCCCAAGGAAGCCAATGGCTGCTCTGTCCACTGATTCCAGACTCACACAGGACAAATCCTTTTGTTTTGTTTTTTACATTTATTTATTATTGAGAGACAGAGAGAGACAGAGCACGAACGGGGCAGAGCAAGAGAGGGGGAGACACAGAATCCAAAGCAGGCTCCAGGCTCTGAGCAAGCTGTCAGCACAGAGCCTGACGCGGGGCTCGAACCCACGAACTGCGAGATCATGACCTGAGCCAAAGTCGGTTGCTCAACCAACTGAGCCACCCAGGTGCCCCAGGACAAATCCTTTTGAGTGTCCACAATTACGTCAACATTAATATATCAAAATGAACACACCACTTTAATCCCATACTCACCCTCTTGAGTCCTGATCTTGGATTAAAAGCATCACTCTCCACTTAATTTCTGAAGTTAGAAACATCATGGTGATCCTCAATTTCTCCCACCAAATCTTCTTGATTTCCAACTCCTATGCGGTTCTCAAATTAGTGTTCTTATTGTCTACACCCCTGCCATTTCCAGATATTAGTTCTGGGTCTCATCATTTCTCACATGGACCCCCCCAAAAAAAAAAAAAAGATTCTACAACTGCTCGTTTTGCCTCCAGTGTCCACTCTGTCATTCTCTTCTCCATATGTCTACCCAAGGTCATTCTTACTGAAACCTAAGATCTCATAAAATCCTTTAATTGCTATTGATCACCCACAACAAGATGAAGTAATACTTTAAAGGTAAAGGATAAGGGTCTTTTACTAATTGTCCCAATTCTAGCTGCTTTACAAACCTGATTTATCATTCCCCTTTCTAACGGTACCTTAAATTCTAACTACATGTGGTCACCTTAGTGAATTTCCAGCTGGGTCCTAGCACACAAGATTCCATTTCTTGGAATACTTTCTCTTTCTATCTGGAAAACTCCTACTGATCGTTAAATGGGGAGTAAGAATGCCATTGATTTTGTGATGCTTTGGGCTTTTCAGGGGAAAACACCATGTCTTTTTTATTTCTGCATCACTCATGCCTTACATTGTACCTGAAAACCGGTAGGAGATAAAAAATGGAATGTTTATCCTCTGCTCTCGGCCCTTGAAGCAGAGTCAGTGCATCCACGGAATAAGCTCCAGCCAGCTCATAAAAAAGTCATGAACAGTAGATAATGTTTCTCTTAATTCCTAACCTCTCCATTTTAAAACCATGTGATTATTAAGTTAGTCACTATATTAATAAGTAGTTGCTTTCCAGGCACGACACCAGGGGCTGGGGACCCAATGGTTAAAAAATATAGGTATCTTGCTCTACAGATGCTTAGAATCGGGTGAGATTCCCATCTGTACTCAACTTCATCTCCTTGCCTCTGAACTCCTTGCTAAATATAGCAACCTACTCACTCATGCCCCACCTTATGTTTTGGACATTGGCCCTACTGAACGGCTTTAGGTTTTCCACTTTCTCTGGCTTTGGTGCATTCTAGAATCTCGAGGGAGCACTTTCCTTTTTAGCCCAATGACACTGGCAACACAAATTTTACTCTGATCCTTGCCTGGTGTAGAGGAGGGGGCAATCATTTTCCTCGACCCTTCTCCCATTCTGCAGCTGGTGCTGTGTAGATTAGACTGGCAACAGGCATCAAGAGAAAAACAACAGAAGCTTACAAACATGTGCGTTGTGCTTGCGTGTGGGAGGACCCAGAGGTGAGCAGCCCAAAGGGGTGGTGAAAACTTGCTATTTCCTTATGCTAAAGAAACAAAAAGGGGTTTGGGGGTTTCTGAGAGAGGGAAGGAAGATCTAGGAAGGAGACCCAGAAAGTTATGGTAAACAAGGGTTTTCCTTTGTAGTCAACTTTGTTAAGCAGATTTGGTAGGTGACTCCTCCGTCGGTAAGAGCTGTTAAGAATCCTCTTTACAAATGTAAATTTTCATTATAAATGGAAGTTTCCTTTAGGAAAGGAACGCTTGTGCCCTGTGTTTAGAGCTTTCCCTGCATCTGCTGGGTCTCAACGGCCTTTAGCTCCAAATAGTCCATATGCCAAAGAGGCGTATTTTGAGGTGGCATATTGTGGTAACCTTCGTGGGTGTCCCAGTTTTACCAAACCTGATCCTTCTGAAAAGATTGTGAGAAAAAAAGGATGCCTTAAAGGTTTTTCAGTCCCTTACCTCTCCTGTGACTTCCTTTGTTACTCTGGACCGCCTTCGTATTTTTCTCCGGTTGTGTTAGGGACTATAAGAATGCAAGACAGAGGATCTTGGGTCCAGACAATAAAATTTTCAAGCTGTCCTTTTCAGCTTTGCAAGCAAAAGAGAGACCAAAGCCTGAGAGGGGGGAATGAGCAGCCGGAGTGAGCTGTTGGATTCACGAAGGTCATGGAGTGGGGTCTGGCTGCCAAGTTCTCAGGATTGTCCCAAACCCCCACAGTCCTACTGTGCTTTGGCTGCAGCGTCTACGTCACTGACCGGGAAATCTGGCTCATTCTGTGGAACAGAGCCAGGTTCCTCTGGGTCCTCAGATGCTCCCTGGGTGCTCACGGGGCATCTCACGAAGCCACATTCTTGCTTGGGCATCCTCGTTCAGGTTTTCTGATCAGAACTAAAAGCTGGGGATAGATTATTACACTTTGAGTATATTATTCCATCTAGGGAAGATCACCTAATGTCCATCTTTAAAAGCCTCAACATGGCCATGCAGGCAAGACCAGGGGGCACAGCCGACGAAGCCTCTGACTGTGTCCAATGTCCCTCAGGAAGCACTGCCACAAAAATAACAATAAAATGAATAATGCTACCACTGGGACCCCTCCCCTGGAGTCACTGAAGTGTCCTATATATTTTGCACAAGAAAATTATTGAATAGTCTTCATAAGCATATTATTGCAGAATAATAATAATAATAATAAATGATGAGGGAGCATGAGGCAGGCTGAGGGCAAAGTACTGGCAGGCACCCTTCCCCCTCCCCCACCCTCCCCACCCCCCGCCCCAGGTAGAATACGTGTGATATTCCTCGGACAATGCTGGCTACCCAAGAACAAAGGAAAGGGGTTTAAGTGCTGGCCACGGTGATGTGGGAAACTAAGGCAAATGAAAAATTCAATTCCCTTACTGTCCACAGCCCATTGACAAGTCCTTGAAACCAGCAGAGTGAACTCCCTCTCGGATGACACTTTGCTGGGGGCAAAAGAGAGCCTTAGCTTAATATTATCTCAACCTTGAGGATCCTGTAAGTCAAGTTCCTTTATCTCAACTGCCCCAAGATATATGCTGGCCATCATGCTCCAAGCTTATGGCCCCCCATACGCACCTGAGGGGTCTCATGACTGAGGTGTCATTAAACAGCAATAAATGGTGTTTCCCTGGAAACACCTCAAGGTCCCTCAAGGTCCTGGAAACCTCGTTTCCAAAATTCCTTAGAGACTTACTCCATCTCTGCCCCTTCCCAACCTGAGGGTGTATAATGAGTTAGCCATCAGGACCCCAGTGCAGCTCTTCCTGCCCATGGGTCCTGTCCCTGTGCTTTAATAAAGTCACCTTTTTGCACCAAAGATGTCTTCAAGAATTCTTTCTTGGGGTGCCTGGGTGGCTCAGTCGATTGAGTGTCCATTTCTTGGTTTTGGCTCAGGTCATGATCTTGCCCCACGTCAGGCTCTGTGCTGACAGCTCGGAGCCTGAAGCCTGGTTAGGATTCTGTGTCTCCCTCTTGCTCTGTCTTTCCCCTGCTCACACTCTGTCTCTCTCTCTCTCAAAAATAAATAAAAACATTAAAAAAATTCTTTCTTGGCCATTGGCTCTGGACCCCGCCAACCCCCTTCACGCCAAAACTTCATCAATAAACATTTATTATTATTATATGCCCATCACTATTTTAAGAATTATAAGAATTTCCTATGTATTAACTCATTTAATTCTCCAAACTATTATTTTATTATTATTATTATTATTTATTTCATTTTATTATTTATTTTTCCCACTGCAAAGAAGAAAGGAAATGGAGGCATGAAGTGTCAGATTTAAGAAAGCCTGAAGCTCCTGATCTACCCTCTCCACTGCCATTAATCAACTTTGGCCACACCCAAGATTTGATGGCTCCTGGAGCTTTCAAAATGTTCTTTTTATCCTCTCTATCCTGAACTTTCTCTACAGAGATTCCACATGTGGGTTTCTTTATCCCTCCATTCTTCTCAGTAATTGGAGGGCCTTTCACCCTGAAGAGAATATTCAACTCCAGAAAGTTTTCTTATACTACCTACCACATTATTTCCATCTCCCCATCCTGAAGCATGTGTTAAATCTATTTGATAGAGTCCAATTCACCCCAAATATTTTTTTATTAAAAAAACCTTTTTTAATGTTTATTTATTTTTTGAGAGAGAGAGACAGAGACCAAGCAGGGGAGAGGCAGAGAGAGAGGGAGACACAGAATCTGAAGCAGGCTCCAGGCTCTGAACTGTCAGCGCAGAGCCCGATGCGGGGCTCGAACCCACGAACTGTAAGATCATGACCTGAGCTGAAGTTGGACACTTAACCAACTGAGCCACCCAGGTGCCCCTCAACTCACCCCACATCTTAACTGGGGTCTGGAGAAAACGCTCTGGTCCTTGGCCCTGAGAACATCAGTCTCCTTTTGGAATTTTTGGAGATGTGGGTGTTTGGAATCACCAAGGTTCTGATTCAAGAGTCTTTGAGGAGAGTCCAGACATCTGTATTTTTAAAAATCCATAGGTAATTGCATAGCTTAGAAACTGAGAAATGCTGTTTTCATAATAACAAACAATATGATTTTTCTGTTTCATCCACATGTCTTGGCCTGTGACAGTTATGGATAACTGATGAAGAATTCTGGAATTCTGAATTCTTATCATCAATGTCACCAATAAAATATGAAATATTACCGATAAAATGTCACCAATAAAAATGAGGGAGAGGTATACTATCATGGATGTAAGAGCTGAAGAGAGTTCTTTGTATTCTCCCAAGGTCCTTTCCATTTTACTGACTGTAAGATTGGAGTTTTTCTTAAATTGCATCTACTTGGCCACAGTCTACTCCCCCATATGTTGTGAGCTGTTTCCTTCAGTTCTGTTTCTCTGTAAATCTGATCATATCTGCTTCCTGTATATCAGGAATGCACTGATTTCTTTGTCTATGCATGGCTCCCTTTCTTCTCTCTCATGCTGTTGGGGGTTTATTCTTTTTCATAGCCTTTCATCTCTTTAAGAAGTACTGGGGGACACAGGGAGCATGCAGATACATGGTCTCTGTCCATCCTTGGAGCCCATGCCTCCCTCCACGAACTCCAGAGCTGACTGTGTTATCTCCCACCAGAAAGGACTTTGTTGATTCAGTGCAAGGATGAGAAGAAATACAACTTTTCTCGCTTTGAGGCCAGGGGAAATGACGGGCTCCTTAAGTCAGATCCACCAGCAAGGCTTGGGAAGCCGTTTTCTCTCCCCATGACTCCCCATCTTTCTTTCTCCACATCCATAGGACTGCCCTCACTCTGACATATGGCATATACTCACACTGCTTGTCCTAAAAGAAGGTTCCAGCTGGATTGGGGCTGGAAAGACCCCTGAATCATGCTGATTATATTCCAGTAGAGAGCCAATTTCAAGATTCACCCTGGCTTACAAGCTGGATACTAAAAACTCTCTTAGCATGACATTTTGATGCTGAGTGAAAGATGCCTGTTTTCAGTGGAACAAGGCAAATGTTGAGAGAAAAGCCAGAAAGGACAGTAAAAGCCATAGCTTCCAGGTCCCAGACCAAAATATATGAGAGAGAGAAGAAACTATGGTCTATGAAGAAACGCTTAAAGTCTCGCAGGGGGTCATTTAGTCTCTAAATCAAGAAAAATAACACAGATAACTTAAGGACCATAAAGAGTTTAGTTTCAACCCCCACATCTGAGTCCCCATGCTCATGGAGACCTGGGCACCTGACCAACCTGGACACTACAGAGGAATTGAAAAAGTGAGGATCACCTCTTGTCAGCAGCTTTATTATGTGGAACCAGAAAGAAGTACTAACTTCAGACCCAGAACGCAAGGTCTCAGTCTTGGCTGCACATTTGAATCATACCAAGGCCCAGGCTTCCTCCAGATCAGTTACATTAAAATTCCCATGGATGAAATCCAGTCATTAACACTTTGAAAAGTCCTTGGATGATTTCAGTGTGTAGCCGAAGTTGCATGGGCCATCCTAAGGTGAATACTGAGAAGAAGTCGACAGTTAAAGGTCTGAGAAAAGGAAGGGCAACAGAGGGTTAGATGTGCACATGGAGATCATCTGTTCTGTTGAACGGGACAGGATGAAATGAATATTAGTGTTCTGCGAGCTTCTAAGACCCCCATATTATTGTCCCGGTCTTACCTCACTGAAGAGACACCAAGAAGTCCATTTGTAATTCATTCATTCCTTCTCCAAGCAACCATGTACTGATACCTATGATGTGCTCAGCACTGTGATGGACAGTGGAAGCACAGTGATTAATGAGACCTAATCTTGTCTCCCGGAAGTCAACAATGTGGCAGGGAAATATATATAAACAACTAGTTATGCCCATCAGGTAAGTCTTCTAATAGAGAAAATTAAAAATAGCAATTGGAGCAGTGGGGAGGGAATAATACAATTTAAAAAAAATTTTTTTAAGTGTTTTTATTTATTTCTGAGAGAGAGACAGTGTGAGCAGGGGAGGGTCAGAGAGAGAGGGAGACACAGAATCTGAAACAGGCCCCAGGCTCTGAGCTGTTAGCACAGAGCCCAACGTGGGGCTCGAACCCACGAACCGTGAGATCATGACCTGAACTGAAGTCAGACACTTAACTGACTGAGCCACCCAGGTGCTCCATGGGAATGATACAATTATATCCGACTTATGGTTCAGGAGAGCTAGAAACGATTCCAAAGGAAAGGATATAATTGAACCTATACTTTATTTATTTATTTAATTTATTATTTCTTTTTTATTATTAAAATTTTTAATGTTTATTTATTTTTGAGAGAAGAGAGGGAGACAGAACATGAGCAAGGGAGGGGCCGAGAAGGAGACACAGAATCCGAAGCAGGCTCCAGGCTCCGAGCTGTCAGCAGAGTCTGACATGGGGCTTGAACTCATGAACTGTGAGATGGTGACCTGAACCAAAGTCTGACACTCAACTGATTGAGCCACCCAGGTGCCCAGAGCTGATCCTCTATATACGAGTAGTAGTTTTCTTGACTGCCTTAGAAAGTGGAACATTCCAGGCAAAGGGACCAGAAAAAAAAAAAAAAAAAAAGGAGTAATACCTTTGAAGAGTTTATTCTGCAACTGTGTCAGAATGGTCATGACATAGGATTTTCAGGAAAGGATAGCAAGAGATAAGATTTAAGAAGTAAGATAGCGCTCGATTTTGAAATCTCTTGCATTGAGGAGTTTGCGGGCAATGACAAATCAATTATGGAAAAGTTTTTAAAAGGAGAGTGACAGGATCAGATAGATGCATGTTTAGAAATCTCATTCTATTATAGGATGGAGTTTGAGTGGGGAGATAGATACACAAAGACATGACAATTATACCAGTTGATGGATACATGAAGACATCCGACATACCAATTGGTTTTGGGGGGCTATTCTTATTTTTTACAATAGTCAAGCTATAAATCTGTGCTAAAGCAGTGGCCAGATGAACAGAATAAAAAGGGACTGACACAGAGGAGATTTCAGAGAAGTTGTAACTTGGGTGTGAAAGAAAGAAGAAAATCCGATCTTTAGGCATCTAGCCTGAGTGAATGGGTGACACCATCGACCAACATGTGTAATAAAGGACAAGGAACAGGGCAGGAGATGAAAGGGTGGGTTAGTTTTGACACGAAATGGCCCATTCACCATCCAACCATTGCAAGAAGATCCTGAGCAAACTTGCTCTCTATAACGAATCTAGAAAAGTAGATCTCCGAGTTGCTCCGGGATGGACACACCAGAGAGCTCCTTGAGAAAGGATCCGGTTACTTTCCATGACAGCAGTTGAAAACTGTGGATGATGATTTTCACGTAATCAAGACCTCTGTATCAAGACCACTTTGGAATCAGTCATTAGGGTTTGTCAAAACCAAGGATTATAAAACTCCCAGGGTTTCAGCAGCGAGGAAGATAGTTCAGGTCAGAGGAGCACTGGGGTCAATCACAAATGTTAAGTCCTGGGGCGCCTGGGTGGTGCAATCTGAGTGGCCAACTCTTGATTTAGGCTCGTGTCATGGTCTCGCAGTTCATGGGTTCAAACTCCACGTCAGGACCCACGCTGACAGCGTGGCACCTGCTTGGGATTCTCTCTCTCCCGCTGTCTCTGCCCCTCCCCTGCTTGTGTTCATGTGCATTCTCTCTCTCTCTCTCTCTCTCAAAAATAAACTTTTTTTTGTAAAGAAAGAAATGTTAGTTCCTACCCAAAGGAGGAAGCTCCCACTCTGCTCCAAATGGCTGTTCTTTCCTTTAATAAAAGACCTGTGTTGTCAGATCTTGGAATGTTATAAAAGAAATCGTATTTTTATGGAAATGAATGCGTATGTAATCTCTTCCATTCTTACATGTTGTCAAGTAACTTATTAAAAAAAAAAATACCCTATACTAGCTGATGAAATTCATCTGTGATCCCTGGGCTTTAAACCTTCTTGAAAGCTAAAAGTTTATGTAATTGGCTTCTGCTGTCACTTTGGGATAACTTTGTGAGAAGGAGGTCCAAAAGTTTCTTATACAAGTAGCTCTTTTCATTGGCCTTAAATCTAATTCTTCCAAGCCTCAGGGTCCTTCTCCACACAGTTGCAGGAATTTAGGAACAAGGTCCTATTCAATGTATCCGTGCCATTTGTCATTTTATTGAGGTCAGCAGAGCCCCTTCAGCCTTTTTGTTTCTGAGCAAATATTACAGATTAGTCTATACTCATAGGACAGTAAGCCTATGGATACAGAAGAGTTTTTACCTAGAATTGAGATTATATGGGGCCATCTACAGTAAGTATAATCTCACATTAGAAGAAACCGAGCCAGATAGACACAGTGTATTCCTCAAAGATCACACTATGAGTTTCTCTCAGAGTGTGACAGCTTGCTTTACTGACCCTCCCTCCACTATCTCCCACGTGCCTGGCCTGAAGGCTCATTGTGTCTTTGATTCATCTTTTTGTGGCTATATCAGTTAGCTCTTGTCACAAAACAAACAATTACAAAGTATCAGTTGCATACCGTCGTAGGTAATTATTTCTCACTCTTGTGCCTACAGGTCCGTTAGGGTTCAGCTGCACTCTCCTGGGCTTGGGTCCACACTTCAGGTCTGGCTCATGTCATCTATAGTCACTCTGTTCCCATTCTGGGGCCCAGGGCACCCTGGAGGAAGAACAGTGGTCCCTGAGGAGCAAGCAAAACCACACCATGTCTTTGAAGCCTGGGCTCAGAATTCATGTGGTGTCATTTCCAAGTACATTCCTCAGGCCAAAGCAAGTCATTTGGCAAAGTCCCACATCTATGGGGCATCAAGTGCACAACCCTGTAGCGATCGCGGCTTCCGTTGATTGAGGGCGTTTATTGTGCCCAGTGCTTCATCAAGCACTTCACAAATGTCACTAAATGCGATCTTCATGAAAACCCTATGTAGCATGTAAAATCACCTCTACTTCACAGGTAAAGAAATTGTATTGCAGAGAGATTAAACAAATGGATGGATGCCACACACACTCGTAATCGGCAGAATAAGCTTTTAAAACAGATCATCTCTCTACCTTGCCACCATCTAACACTGGATCTTTTCTGTCTTCTATGCTCTGGAAGTTATTGCCTATCTTCAGAAGCTTAATGCATTTTTGAGCCTTAGAAATGTGTCAGTTGTATCAATAACTGATCCATGTCTGTGTGTTAGATGGTCATAGTCATGGTCAAACCCTGTAAGGTCAAACGCCTTTGGTTACAAGAATCAAAGGAATAGAGGAGAAAGGCAAACAAGACTGCAGGAGAATGACCGGCTCCTTCCACGGCAGTAACCCCATTCCATATGTTTCTAGACTGAAATTACGACAAAGAATGCAAATGTAACTCTGAGCCAAAATAATGGTGTGCAACTATTGGGTGACGTGTTAGCTGTTCTTATAGCTTAGCCTTCGAGTTAGAACCATAAATAAGAGTGAACCCTTTTCCCCTTGACACACAGCCCCAGAGACCATATAAATAACTAGAGCCGATTTGACTTGGGAGTTCAGATAGAGCAGACAAGGGGCCATGACATTAAGTCAAATGTCACTCTCTCTCTCTCTTTTGTCCTAACACAGATTCCTAACCAGAAAGGGCAAGACCTGGCAATGGCACTGGCCATAAAGGGATATGTGATGAGTTAGGTCCCGAGTCAGAGATCATTGATCCCTCAGATGTTCTTCAGATAATGAGGGAGACTAATCTTTCTATCAGCTTTTACTGTGCCCTCAATCTTAATGCTGCGTTTCTAATTTGGTCTGCACTGAAAATTGTTGCTCTGATAATTTTCAGGCTTACCAGACTGTCTCTTGAGACAGAGGAACTGCCTTAATCTGACAAAGACTTTTCAGGAAAGTGGAGTCCTGGACTTGAATCTTTTCCATCCTCTCTACGAAGCACGGCCCTAAGAGATTCTTCAAGGACCTGCTGATAGCCATGATTTTTGGTGTCCACCAGCCAAGACTGAACAATTGCTGTGCTCTAATAGAGGATCCACATTTTCAATCACTAGGAATTGTATTTTTGTGTAAACACACTTTTAGGTAAATTCTCCCAGCTGGTACTCTGATGCTGAGGGAAATTTAGGAGTACCTTCAGACCCTCAATTAACCACTATCAAAGGTAAGTAGAGAAAGGGTCTCAAGCTACCTAAGGCCAGACTTGCCAATATCAGCTTCACTGGTTTTGGTATCTACCACTGATCAGTGCTCCCTCTTTGGCTAGTCTGGAGCTCAGACTAGAGAACCACGGTCTAGTCCAGGAGTCAGCCAACGATGACCTGTGGACCAAGTTTGGCTCACTGCCTGCCTTTATAAATAAAGTTTTATTGAAACATATGCATGCTCGCTTGTTTATGTGTTTTCTACAGCTGTTTCTGTATGATAGCAGCAGAGTCAAGGAGTTGTAACAGAGACCATATGGCCTGCAAAGCCCAAAATATTTACAATCTGGCCCTTTGCAGAAAAAGTTTGCCAGTCCTGGGCTAGTCCTTTGGATATCTAACAAAAGATATGTCCAGGTCCTTGAGCTGAGAATTACCTATGGCACAGCTCACTGTGTCTCAATTTTTAGGGACATTCTCTTTCTTATCACTGGAGTAGAAATATTGTGATTAATGTGTTTAAAGCTTAGATATTATATCGGTTTCAAGATACATCCACCAATTATATCTTTGTAGTTTATATACATTTATGTATGTTTATATTCTTTGACAATCCTTCCATTAAAAGGGGGAGTCTTTGCCCCCACCTCTTGGATCTGGGCAGGCTTATAACTCATGTGTATCCAATAGAATGTGATAGAAGTAATGTGCTATGACTTCTGAAGCCACAACTGAGAAAAAGGTGGTGTGTAGTTTTCCTCTTGTTCACTGGAACACTTAGACTGGAGTCTTAAGCCATTTAAAAAGTCTGACCACCTTGAGGCCACCATACTGTGGGGAAGCTTAAGCCATTTTGGGAGGTGAAAAAAAATGTACCCTTGTGCACTGCAGGTGGGAACATAGATTGGTGCAACCACTGTGGGAAACAGTGTCGAGGTGCCTCAAAAAACTAAAAACAGAACTACCATGTGACCTGGGAATTCTACTTCTGGGTATGTAACTGAAGGAAATGAAATCAACGTCTCAAAAAGATATTTGCAACCCATGTTTATCACAGTGCTACCTGCAATTAGTCAAGACATGAAGACAATCCAAGTGTCCATCAATAGATGAATGGGTAAAGAAAACTGGGCATACACACACACACACACACACACACAGGAATTATTATGCAGTCATAACAAAGAAGGAAATCCTGCCATTTGCAACTACCTGGATGAACCTTGAGGGTATTAGGCTAAGTGAAATAAGTCAGACAGAGAAAGACAAATATTGCACGATCTCTTATATGTGGAATCTTCTAAAACAAACTCATAAAATCAGAGAGCAGACTGGTGGTTGTCAGGGGCAGGATGCAGGAGTGGGAAGTGGGTGAACGTATTCAAAGAGTAGAAACTTCCAGTTTTAAGATGGATACATTCTGGGAATCTAGTGTCCAGCATGCTGATTACAGGTAACAATACTGTATTGCATATTTGAAAGTTACTAAGACAGTACATCTTAAATATTCTCACTACACACACACACACACACACACGCATGCACGCACGCACATACACACACAATTTGTAACTATGTAAGGAAATGAATGTGTTAACTAACATTATCACAGTAATCATTTTGCAACATATACAAATATCAAATCATTACATTGTTTACCTTAAACTTACACCATGTTACAGGTGGATTATATCTCAGTAAAGCTAGGGGAGAAAAAGAAAAGAAAGAATGATTCAATGTGTAGAATCAGAAGCCCAGAGGGCAAAGACAAGGGCCATGAAAATAACTCTCAAGGTCTAATGCTGAGCGCTCATCAAGGAACGGACATTTACCTGCCTGGATGTCAGAATAGCTACAGAGGAGTGGCTGACAAACTGTATCTCTTTCCTTCGCACATCTTTTTGACCTGCAGGGGCTATTGTAGTGATTTTATCCTTGAATCACCATTGTGTAGTAGTTGTGTGGAGAAGCAGATGACTTGTCTAAGTCTTCTTCTTTTTTTTTTTTTTTAAGAGAGAGAGAACAAGTAAGGGAGAGGGACAGAGAGAGAGAGAATCTTAAACAGACTCCACGCTCTGCACAGATCCTGACACAGAGCTGGATCCCACAACCCTGGGATCATGACCTGAGCTGAAACCAAGTGACCTGGCCACTCAACTGATGGAGCCACCCAGGTGCCCCTCTAAGTCTAGATTGAAAGAAGCATACTCAAGGGTCCCCACCAAAGAGCCTCACCTACACCTGGACATCATGAGTTAGACAATGAAATCCTAAAATCCAATGTCAAGTCTTAACTGACAGATAGAACCAGCTTCCAGTCATGTGGGGAAGCCAACTTTGCAAAAAAAAAAACAAACCCAGAAAGCATTATGAAAAAGGACAAGAATGCTTGAAAGGGGGAATCAAGAAAAATTATTGGGACGTATACGGTCATGGAGATCAGATCCCAATGATGACTTAAAATGGAGATGAGGGAGGTATACTAGACCCCTCTGTGATCCAGCAAACGTAAAGGCACGTTTTTCTTGCCCACTGCGACACCACTTACTGTTGAAAATAGTAGCCAACAATTTTCCCTGCTGCCTAAGGACCAACGAAAGGCTCACCTCACCACCTCACTTCACTTGTATCACATGCTGAGATTGATCAGTGAGTGAATGGCCCAGATGCCACTTTTGCATTCACTTTTTATAAATGACTGGAATATGGACATTGTTAGTGGCTCTACACCATGAGCTAGAGGACAATATTTGGCTCACCAGCTGGATGGCCTTGTCACAGTCTGCCAGGCTCAGCCTCACTCTGATCTCAGCTTCAGTAGCACAGTAACAGAAGCCATGGAAGAAAGAAATTGCCAGCTTGCCAAGTCTAGCCCAAACCTGGGTCTAGCTGAAAAGGCTCGTACAGATTCCTTTTATAACAAGAATGCTCTTACGCCCAAGTAGCATCTCCTATGGTTAACTACCTGTGGCGGGTAGATAAACTTGTTAGTTTTACTTCCATAAATGAACAAGAGAAAAGACCAAGCCCTTGCGACCTCGGAGGAGAAAGGAAAGGGCAGAGACCAAGATCCAGACTCAATTCGCAGCCAGGTCACGGCCAGAATTAGTTCCTGTTGTCTTTAGGCCATGTTACTTTCTTTCAGTCATCAGTTCAAGACCAGAGGTGATTAAAGGCTGAGAATTATAGCATCTTCGGTTCCGAGCCTGTGTTGGGTTCCATCTTGCCAGTCCCTTCTCTCCCCGCTTCATGTAAAGCTGCTGGGACAAAATGGGACATCTGAGCAGGAATAGGATAATAATAGCAAAGAGGAAGTAGGGTGCGGAGGGACATTTGAGGCCCCTGTAAGTAACAAGACAATACTGGAGAACCCATTATTTCCAGCGGCATCTTTGTCAATCCCATTGGCCGCCATGAGCCTGCTTCCCCAGGAGAGCTATGGGCATGAGCGTCTGGCTTGCTGCCATGAGCACAGGCAGAGCCCTGAAAACCCAGGGGGACTGGGAACTGGAAAATCCAATTGTTGATGATGATCACAATGAACTATGTGTGTCTGCTAAGGAGTGACAGTTCTCTGAAACCTTAACACCTTGTCATTTGCACACCTGAGACACAGGCTACTGTGAGCCCCACACGCAGCGTTACTGAAGATCAAATTTCTACATTTCGGGCACCAGCCTCTCAGGGGAGCCCGACCAACATAGGAAACATCAATGCAGACACACGCACGGTTTGATTCAGTGGAAAAGCTTTCCACAGCTACCACAGAGTGAAGCAGCACAGCCGCACTGGCGGGGCGGGGAACACGGAACCAGAGGCAGGGAACGGAAAAGGTTTCAGCTAAGATGTTAAATAACCCAGGGAATTAATGGAGGAGAAGAAGATGGAGATGAGGGAAGGAGAAGCTCAAGAAGGAAGAGAACAGGGGCGCCTGGGTGGCTCTGTCGGTTGAGTGTCTGACTCCTGGCGTCAGCTCAGGTCATGATCTCCCAGTTCGTGAAGTTTGAGCCCCACATCGGGCTCTGTGCTGACAGTGCAGAGCCTGCTTGGGATTCTCTCTCTCCCTCTCTCTCTCTCTGCCCCTCCCCTGCTCATGCTCTCTTTCTCTCTCTCAAAATAAAAATAAAAATAAACAAGAAGGGAGAAAATAGCTAAGGGAAACAAAAGCAGTTTGTAATAAAGAAATAATGGAAATAAGAAAACCTGCATTTATTTTCTGGGGCCTCTGGGTGGTTCAGTCGGTTAAGTAACTGACTCTTGATTTTGGCTCAGGTCATGACCTCACGGTTTGTGGCTTCAAGCCCTGCATTGGGCTCTGCACTGACACTGCAGAGCCTTCTTGGGATTCCCTCTCTGTCCTTCCCTTGCTTGACCTCTCTCTTTCTCTCTCAAAAAATAAATAAACATTAAAGCATTTAAAAACAAGAAAATCTCGGGGCGCCTGGGTGGCTTAGTCGGTTAAGCGTCCAACTGTCGCTTAGGTCATGATCTCACGGTTTGTGGGTTCGAGCCCCACGTCGGGCTCTGTGCTGACTGCCAGCTCAGAGCCTGGAGCCTGTTTCAGTCTGTGATTCCCTCTCTCTCTGACCCTCCCCTGCTTACGCTGTCTCTCTCTCTCTCTTAGAAATAAATAAAACATTTAAAAAAAAAAGTTATTTAAAAAAAAACAAGAAAATCTCTATTTTCTTTTATCAGGTAGTGTCATGATTATTTGTTTATATCTCTCATCTTGCCTCAAATTCACAACAGGGAAACTGGCAAAATGCTAGTGCAGCTCTCACACCATGAGCAAGATTCTTGGAGTAGATGTTTAATAAGATGGATGTAGAGAAGAGACAGAGAGGGCAGAGGGAAACCAGCCTGAAGAGCTACGGCTGAATGCTCAAAGTTCTCCTTTAGTATTTAAACAGCCTCTGTTTTGTCTCTGTCTCTGTCTCTCACCCAAGTTAAGAGCTTTAGAAGCATCTGTAATTTCTCCCTCTTCCTGCACCCAAGTCTCCATCACTTTCCTACTGACTCTCCTTCCCAAGATTACCCGTGTCCATTACTTGCTTCCCACCTTTGGCATCTCTGGCCTGACTATACTAGGACTTTGTAAGTCCGCTTCCTTCTTGGGCTGCCAGTACAATCACAGCCAAAACAGAAAATAAATTACATCATTTATTTTTAACTGATGGTTTGATAAATTATTAAAATGATTATTATTTTCAATCATTTAAAAATATTGGGGGGGCCCCAGGTGGCTCAGTTGGTTAAGCGTCCGACTTTTGGTTTTGGCTCAGGTCATGATCTCATGGTTTATGAGTTCCAGCCCAGCCCTGGGCTCCACGCTGCTGGCCACTCTGCTCAATAGTGAGAAGCCTGCTTGGGATTCTCTTTCTGCCTCTGTCTCTGCCCCTCCCCTGCTCACTCTCTCTCTGTCTCTCTCAAAATATATAAATAAACTTTAAAAAAATTAAAAAAAATTTTTTTGCTTAGAAATGTCTTTATTTTACGAAGCCACAGACACTGTGGGAAGGTTTTCTTTTTTTTTTTAAACCACTTATAAAAAGATGTTGACAATTCTTAGAGGAAGAAAAAGCTGTAACTGTTCCTCATTAAGTCAGAGTTACACCCAGATTATATGTATAATATATATTTGTATATTTATCACTTAAAAAAGATAAGGAATGGTGAAGTGAGGGCTACCGAAGTTAGATCTCTGATGCTTGATCGTTTCCCACACATCATGTCTGTCGGCAGAAAGGACTAACCAGAACCATCCTCGCTTGAAATTCTGTGCTGACTCATTATCACCTACAGGGCAAAGTCCTGGGCCAAGTGTGTCCTGGTTAGTGGATACCATCAAGCCTCACTCCTTATCCCTTGACTTTCTTCTAATATTACTTCTCCCCCTGCCTCCCCCAACTTCTGTAAGCTTTGCATCAAAGGGCCCATACCTTAGACTCATTCCAGAATCTGCAAGAATGGAGCCTCTGCCCCCCAGTACAGTGAATCAAAAGTCAAGGCAGGCTACAACTCACTGAACCAAGAGTAGGAAAACCCAGCTTCCTTTGTTTCGAATAAGGACCAACCAACTGTGAGGCGTAACTTACACCCCAGATTTCCCCTGCAGATCAAGTTGAGGTGAGGGCTTTGCCTAAAATCACATCCTTCTTGGGTATACTATTTATCTACGGATGCATCAGAAAATTCCCTCCAAAATGAATGGCTTAAAACAACAAGCATTTATTATCTCGTTCAGTATTTGAGGGTCAGGAATCTGGGAGCGGCTCACCTGGCCATAGGCAGGCTGTCAGCTGGGGACGCAGTCGTCTGATGGGGAGGGAAACTCTGCTTCCAAGATCACTCACATGGTTGTTGGCAGGAGGCTTTGGTTTCTTGCCAGATGGGCCTCTCTATAGGGCTGCTCACATGACGTGGCAGCTGTCTTCTTGCAAAGCAAATGATCCAAGAGAAGGAGAGAGTTAGCGAGTGAGCAAGAGAGCACCGACTCAGAACCTAATCTCAGAAGGGACATGTCATCCCTTCTGCTCTATGCTATCGGTCACACAGACCAGTCGGCACAAGGTGGGACAAGACAGCAAAAAAGGATACCAGGCAGTGAGGATGATCGGGGGCGCTCTTGGACACCAACAATCGCAGTGGGCCTCTGCCTTCTCCACCCTGCTCCTCCCATTCTCTAATCAGATTTTTCTAGAAGCACCTCTTTCTCCCTGCCCAGTTTTATTGAGATATAATGGACATACAGCACTGCTCAAGTTTTTGAACAGTGGGACTTGACTTACCTATATTGTGAAATGATTACTATAATTGGTTAACATCCACCATGTGATATAGATAAGAAAAGGAAGGAAGGAAGGAAGGAAGGAAGGAAGGAAGGAAGGAAGGAAGGAAGGAAGGAAGGAAGGGAGGGAGGGAGGGAGGGAGGAAGGAAGGAAAAAATTGTTTTCTCCTATGATGAGAATTCTTAGGATACACACACTTGCCAATTTTCCCATGCCTACAGCAGTGTTAGCTATAGTCATCATGTTGCACATTACATGCCCAGAATTTCTTTATCTTCTAACTGGAAGTGTGGACCTTTGACCACCTTTCTCCAAACTTCCTCATCCCCACCCTCCACCCTCCTGCTTCTGGTAACCACAAATCTGATCTCTTTCTATGAGTTTGACTTGGTTTTTTGGTTTTGTTCTTAGATTCCACATGGAAGTGAAATCATACAGCATTTGTTTTCCTCTGACCTATTTCAGTTGGCATAACACCCTCAACATCCATTTATATTGTCACAAATGCAGGATTCCCTTCCCTTTTTTATGGTTGAATAATGTTCCTTTGTATATACATACCACATCTTCCTTATCCCTTCCTCTGTCGATGGACACCTATGTTGCTACCATGTCTTGGCTACTGTAAGGAATACTGCAGTGAACACGGGGTGCAAATGTCTCTTCAAGGTCCCATTTCCAACTCCTTTGGCTATTGAGTCAAAAGTGAAATTGCTGGTTCATGTGGCAGGTCCATTTTTAACTTTTTGAGGACCCTCCATTCTCCTTCCCATCATGGCTGCACCAGTTTACATTCCCACCCACAGTGCACAGTATCGCCTTTTCTCACACCCTGGCCAGCATCCCTTTTCTCTTGACTTTTTGATGATGGCCATTGTAACGGGCATGCGGTGATAACTCACTGTGGTTCTGACTTGCATTTCTCTAATGTGAGTGATGTTGAGCATCTTTTCAAGTACATGTTGGCCATTCATGTATCTTCTTTGGACAGATGTCTATTCAGGTCTTTGGCCTATTTTAAAATTAGATTATTTGTCTTTGTTTTGCTGTTGAGTTATATGAGTTTTCTAAAGAGTAAATTTTGGATATAAACCTCTTTTATCAGATATAGGCTTTGCAAATATTTTTAAAAAATTTTTTAATGTTTTATTTATTTCTGAGAGAGAGAGAGACAGAGAGCGAGAGGGGGAGGGTCAGAGAGAGAGGGAGATACAGAATCTGAAACAGGCTCCAGGCTCTGAGCTGGCTGTCAGCACAGAGCTCGACGCGGGGCTCGAACCCACAAACCGTGAGATCACGACCTGAGCTGAAGTCGGACGCTTAACCGACTAAGCCACCCAGACGCCCTTATTTTTTTTCCATTGGGAACTCTTCCTCTCCTCCTCCCCCTCTCTCTTCCTCCTCTCCTTCTCTCCTTCTGCTCCTCCTCCTCCTTCTTCATCTGCTTCTCCTTCCATTTCTGCTTTTATAAGAAGTACTTCTTAATGAATCACTTGCAACTGAATCCTGGTCTCAGGGATTGATTCTGTGGAACCCACCTCAAACCCACAAGGTTCTCCGTCACGTGGCCTGCACCTATGTCTCTAACTTCATCTCTTGCCAACACGTGCTTTTCCCTTGATGCAGCAACACTGAGAGGATGCTTGAAATCCCATGCACCTTGGATGTGATCTTTCTCTGCCCTCGCTCAGTCTTAGTCATCTCTTTATCACTTGCTACCATTAGATGTTTGTCGAGTGAATGAATGAGTGCATACATCCTAAAGTAATCTCTGTCCTTAATTGGCTACTGCACAGAGGAAACAACACGAGGCTTTGTTCTGTCACCGTGGGCAGTTGTGAGGACTTCATCACGTCCTCCAAACTCTGCAAAAGGAAAATAGAAAAATGCATTCATTCACTTAGTCATTCATCAGGTATTTGCTGAAAGCTTCCTGTGTGCTGGACACTTCCTTAATCATTGGACACAGGGCAGTGGAACAAAGATGTTCAAAGTCTACCTTCAGCGCTTATATTCTAGTGGAAGAAATAATCACCGCCAAAAGTACGGAGTGTCACCAGGTCCCGGGCACTGTCCTCGATGGATATAGATCTGCACATGGATACGGATACGGATATAAATAGACAAATAATCATTCAATTTCTATACAACCCTTATAACGTAGGTGTCATTACTTTCATTTTGTAAATAAAGAGTATAATACACCGACCGTAAATAGTGGACCTGGAATTTGAACCCAGGTGGGAATCCTAAAGAAAAAAATTATTCATGGCACTTGTTAAAAATGATAATACTCTTAGGGCGCCTGGGTGGCTTAGTCGGTTAAGCGTCCGACTGTCGCTTAGGTCGTGATCTCGCGGTTTGTGGGTTCGAGCCCGGCATCAGGCTCTGTGCTGACTGCCAGCTCAGAGCCTGGAGCCTGTTTCAGTCTGTGACTCCCTCTCTCTCTGACCCTCTCCTGCTCACGCTGTCTCTCTCTCTCTCCTAGAAATAAATAAAAAACATTAAAAAAACATTTAAAAAAATGATAGTACTCTTTTCAGGGGGACCACTGTGATGGGGGTTTTGTGGTAGAGAAGAGAGATCGGGCTCAACCTCAGAAACAACAAGAACAAGTAGAGATTTGCCATCACAGATCAGGGTGGGGGTCAGTGGATTGGAAATTATTAAAAGAAGACACCGAGCGTAGGGGAGAAATTTCCTAAACCAACAGCACAGGACTTCTGCTGAAGGTGGTGGCCCAGGGTGTTAAGAGATCAAGGCTGGAGGGTGAGGAATCTGACCAGATACCAAAGGTGGGGGGGTTTGCACTCAACTGACCCAGCAGGATTCTTGATAAACTGGACTGAGTGGGCCAAGGACAGAGCCCAAGGGCCGGTCCTCACCAGAAAGAGGACTCAGAGGAGCCCAGCCGGAGTCAGGTCCAGGACATTCGGTGCCATGTTCCAGAGCTCTAGGCATCGAGTGGAAACTGCCTTGGGATGGCCGCACTGACTACGGAGCTCTTTGCTTATCTGGAGTTTTCTTATCCCTGAAATATGCTCTACTTTAAGATTCTAAAAAGTGAAAAGAGTGAAACTGTGCTGATATCTTGCTTACCTAGAAGAAAACTGCCACTCTGGGCTGGAATGGCATGAGAGGTAACGCAGAGGGGAGCAGACGGTGGAGGGGGGCAGGAGTTGGGTCTGAGCTAGAAACTGTGGTCCTGTGCATGTCCTCATCTGCATGATGAGGGGGCTGGGCACTATCGTCCCAAGATTCTTTCCCCCGTTCCCTCCACACAACCTTGACGGTCTGTCCTGAAGAGCCCACCACCATCATGGCACGGAACCTCGCATCATGTTCATCAGCTCGCGTACCTCACCTCCCCTGTGTGACAGTAAGCTCTGCGACTGGCGAGTGCTCCGGTACACAGCATTGTACATCCTGACCACCATGCCGCCTGGCGCGTGCCTTCCAATATTGAGAAGGGGCCTCTGTATCCAAGGAGCTCCCTCCAAATGCTCCTTCAAGGTCACAGAGGACATGAATAAAAGAGTGCAGATTGCCAGGCAGGCCTGTCCCCTTCCAAAGCTAGTGCTCTCAACTCAGACAGAGCGACTGAGAAAAGAGCAGTTGCTTGAGTAGAATTGCTGCTGGGTCAAGCCTATTATTCTCAAAATCTCTGTCAAATATTTCTCTCTCGGCCACACACAAACTCTCACTCACAGGTTCAATGCGTACAATTCAAAATGCCCCAGATGGCACATCTCACCTTGAAATCTATCCTTTTGTGAGCAAGGTAGGTTCTGGCTTGGATTCTCAGCTCGAAAACACTGTGGGGATGTACTCCAGAGGAGATTATTTAAAAAGATAGATTTCATCAATGGTGACATTTTAATTTCTTTTGAGAAAAACTGTTAAATTTATTTATTTAAAAAAATTTTAATGTTTATTTATTTTTCAGAGAGAGACAGAGACAGAGTGTGAGCAGGGGAGGGGCAGACACACACACACACACACACACACACACACAGAATCTGAAGCAGGCCCCAGGCTCTGAGCTGTCAGCCCAGAGCCCAACACGGGACTCAAACTCATGACCCACGAGATCATGACCTGAGCTGAAGTCAGACGCTTAACCAACTGAGTCACCCAGGCGTCCTGACATTTTTACTTCTTTAGATGCATAGATGCATGGGAATTCATTGTATTATTCCTTGCCTGCCTTTACGTCTTAATTGTTAAATAACATATATATTTTTAAGACCAGGGAGCCATTTTCCCCTAGGGATACCGGTTGCATTGAAGATTAACACACTTTCGACCTCCCAATGATACCTGGGCTCCCATAAGGCTATAATGGTCCAGGTCCCAGCAGGAAATACCTAATGCACTCGGAAGGGGTAACTGAAGGAGAGTTAACAGATGGGATCACTTAGAAAGTAGTGGGCAGAAGTAAAAGAAATTAACAGAGATGGTGCGGCAGCTCAAGACCATTAGCAAGAATTAGCAAGAAGCCATTAGCAAGGGAACTCGCCATTTGAAGGAGCAAGGGAAGCAAGTGTTTGAGGAGATTTGGAGAGCTGTGAACAGGGCATCCACAAAGAAGCCCAGCCAGCAGCCTGGTCAGGGTGGGGAGGGACGGATGCCTATCTCATCTGCCTTCCCATTTGCTGGTGCTTTCCCACGGGCCTCACACAACCAGAAACCAGGTGAGGGAGGCTCGATGATGCAGCACCTAGAACACAGATCAGGATGAAGAGTGGGCAGAGAATCTGGACCTACGAGGTGAGTATCCGGCTCAAGAGCCAGCCCCGTCTGCCTGGAGCCCCGCTCATGAGAAGCCAGCTGTCTGAAGAGGGCTAACAGAGGCTCGCATGTAAGGTACGGCGTATCTACTCTTCTAGTAGTGAACATGCATCCATTTGGCTAAGATAGGAAACTTCCTCGGTAACAAATAGTTGGATGGATATATTAACTCTGCTTCCTTTTTTTTTTTTAAGTTTATTTTGAGAGAGAGAGAGAGTGAGAGCGAGAGAGAGAGGAGACAGAGCACGAGCAGGGGAGTGGCAGAGAGAGGGAGAGAGAATCCTGAGCAAGCTCCGAGCCATCATTGCAGAGCCCTACATGGGGCTTGAACTCAGGGACCACGAGATCATGACCTGAGCCAAAGTCAGACGCTTAATTGACTGAGCCACCCAGCCGCCCCAGCTCTGCTTTCCTTACAGGGGAAAAGTCAATCAATGCATAGAACAAGGAAGCGTAGCTTAACTGTAACAATCATGCGTGTAACATTTGAAAATTCAAATACACTGCAGGGGTGGCCAGAGGGGAAAAGAAAACATGATTAAATAACACAGGAAAGTTTGCCCACCACACACTCCGTAGGCTTATGTCCAAAAGTGAGCATGAGACAGATGACATGAGTCTACTGTTTTCCCCATCAATCTCGTAGTGCAAGCGTCTGCCATGCTAAGTGTGAGTCTAGTGTGTGTGGATGCAGATGCCGACGTACCCTTACGACATAATTGAGATGACTATATCTCAGTGTTTATGGACATGTGCAGTTTTGTCTGCCCAAAGTCATGTACCATTCTTTACAAGCACTTTAGTATCCAAGGATTTTAATGCTTTAGAGCTGTGATCAACACTTTTTAAAACTAGAGAAAGCCCTGAAAAATATTTTTGACAATGAACGATTTTTATGTATTGTTTTCTGTTCACTAACTTTGAAGTCTCAGTCCTGCATAAGCTATAACTCTGCTGTGATCCCTTAACCACCAAGCAGACGTTAGAAAAGGAGCCTGGGGAGAGCCCATTGTGGAAATAGGTTGAGAGGAAGAGGAATTGTCTTAGTAGAAAAATAAATTAAAGTCCTCAGAAAAATCTAGTAACTTCTTTTGTTTCTGTAGATGAACATTTTTAAATGCTTAATAATTCCCTTAGAAGATCGGCAATAAGTAGTCCTTAATCATACAAGAAAATAAAAATCTATGCAATTATTTTCCATTTCATCATAAGAACCAATGGGCTTAATGTTGGATGGTTCGAGCCCATCTATAACACCTGGGGTTAACTGGTGAGCTCTGATCTCAAAGTCAGCATGGATTACGTTGTCTGTGGTAACAAATATCCCCCAAATTTCAGGGGCTTAAACAAGTCAGAGCTTATTTTCCTTATTTAGTCAGCTTTATTGAGGGATAATTGACAAATAAAAATTGTATATATTTAAAGTATACAATGTGATGATTCAAATATACTTTAAATATACTAATACCTCCATCACTTGACATAGTTACTTTTTTTATGAGAACACTTAGGACACTCTCTTAGCAAATTTCAAGTATATAATATGGTATTATTTAATTAATTACTTTTAATTAAGTTTAGAGAGAGAAAGAGTGCAAGTAGGGGAGAGGGAGAGAGAGAATCTTAAGCAGGCTCTGTGCTCAGTGCAGATCCTGACTCAGCGCTCAATCCCACAACCCTGGGATCATGACCTGAGCCAAAATCAAGAGTCAGATGCTCAACTGACTGAGCCACCCAGGCCCTCAGCATTATTAACTATAGTCTTTATACCGTACATTAGATCCCCAGAACTTATTCATCTTATAACGGAAAGTTTGTACCCTTTGACCAGCATCTCCCTATTTCACACCCTCGTCCTCTGCCCCCAGCCCCTGGCATCCACCATTCTACTCTCCGGTTCTCTTGAGTTCTACTTTTTTGTGTGCCACACATAAGTGAGATCACATATGGTATTTGTCTTTCTGTGTCTGGCTTCTTCCACTGAACATAACACCTTCTAGGCTCATCCATGTTGTCATAAATGTAGTTTTTCCTTCCCTTTTGTGATTTACTAATATTCTACTATATATACATATCACACATTTTCTTTATCCGCTCCTCCACTGATGGACCCTCGGGACTTACTTCTCACTCACTGAGGCTCTGCTCTCTGTCACACTTGTCCTCTCCCTCGAGCCCAGCCTGATGGAAGCTCCACCACATCGAACATCGTGGGTCATGGCGCTGGAAAGGAGGGTCTCACAATAGTAAGCAGATATTATGCTACCCTCCACAACTCACACCTCTCTGACCATAACCGGGTCATGTGGGTTCACCCAGTGGGACAAAGAATGGCGATCACCATGCCTCCAGAAGGTGAAGGGCCAGATGTAGTTAGTATTTAGCATTAGTGGCTATCACATCGGTATGATGCCCTTTCCCTTATCCTGAGAGCAGAGACTTGGACCTCAGAAACTGAACAGAGGAGAAAACTGGGGGCTTGAGACTACTCGGTCAGCAAAGACAGAGGGGAGATTTAAGCCCATGTCATCAGGATGCTATCTTTCAGAAGCCTGGAAGTGTGGTCACAGATGCCACTTGCCAGTGCTTGAATGTTCCAGTGGCACGGTTAACAAACATTTTTTATTATGACGCCCTGTGGGAAAATATTTGGAGAATACACTGCTAATGTATAGAAGCACATCTAGAAACTTCATCTAAGTACAGCTGTGCAGATATATATTATGTGCATGACTGCACATTGACAAATGGACATTTCAAGGATGAGAAAAATAAATATATGCTCTAATAATGTTCCCCAACCAATATATCTTCTCGCACAACCTCCCTGGGGCATCTGCACCCCACTTTGGAGACGCCCCCAGAGGATCAAGAGGTTTGAGTCACATTCTTACAAGAGACTGACAAGAAAGGGATCTGTTCACATAAAATTATCTGTAATCCCAGATACGGCCCCCAAGTAATAACTGTTAATATCTTGGTACATTTCCTTTTTCTCTGCACAGCTATCCATACGTGGAAATATTTTTTAAAAGATAGCATACTGAACAAACGGCTTTGTAATCTCCTTTTCACAGTGAACACATTGTGAACAATATATTGCATATTCCCCTACATCATTTTTATAACTTTTATCATTTTCCTTATTTCAACGGTAATACAGGTTCATTGTGAAATCTTATTAAATGTGTATCAGCAAAGAGCAAAAAAGAAAAAATTACTCATTTTCCATTACCCAGACATGACCACTTTTAAAACTTTGCTGCTAATTTTTTTTTTGGCCAGTTTCTTTCCGACGCGTTCATGGTCCCCCATGAATGTGATCATGCTATGTCCCCTCTTCCGTAAACTGCTTTATCATTTCATATGATATAAAATTGGATATATCAGTTATGGTTTCATATGAAATGAATGAATATGATACATAGTTTCATATGTATTATGTATCTTTCCAGGTAATGGAATACTCTTCCACAACACCATCTGAAGGACTCTCTATGGCAATGTTTCCAAAACTGATGATCTCTGAACATTATTCTAGAAGATTTCCATGGCTACCTTGAGAGAAAAACAAATTCTGCCATAAAATAAGTTTGGAAAATAGTGCCGATTTGAATTGCCATGATGCACATTAGCTATTAAAGTCCAAATATCTTACAACTGAAGAAAAATATTTGACTTTGTTTAACATGGTGTTTCTCGAATTTATTCGAGCATGACTTGCTTTTTGGAGACAGTTCAAATGCCATCCTCAGAGTAGTGCTAATTACTCTGTAATTATATTCCAGTTCTGTCTTCTTGAACATATAAGTTGTCACAAATTGTAACTGCAAAATATCTGCATTGTAATGAATATTCGTGTTTCCATACATACACCCTTCATATAATTTAATATAAATTTAGGGGCGCCTGGGTGGCTTAGTCGGTTAAGCGTCCGACTTTCGCTTAGATCATGATCTCGCGGTTCGTGGGTTCGAGCCCCGCGTCGGGCTTTGTGCTGACTGCCAGCTCAGAGCCTGGAGCCTGTTTCAGTCTGTGACTCCCTCTCCCTCTGACCCTCCCCTGCTCACGCTGTCTCTCTCTCTCTCTCCTAGAAATAAATAAAACATTAAAAAATAAATAAATAAATAAATTTAATAAAGCAGATTATCAGCTTGAAGAGTACGTAGATTTTTAAAGATTCCCTTCTGACAAATCAGTTCCCAGAAATGTTGAGCTTATTTATACTCCTATAGTGAGGACACAGGAATACCTATTTCCACACAACCATGTCAGCACTGGAATTTATCACTAAAAAAGTAATTACTTAAGTAAGTAACTAGTCTTTTTGTTTCAAAAGCAATTAATACTTAGAAATATTTTTAATTGATATGAAGGAGAGAGAAATCACCTACAATCTCATAACCTAGAAATAACCACTATCCACATGGGAGACAATATATAAATAGGATGTTGTTGTTTTTAAATAAACCTGTAATTACGCAAGTTCTATATCATGCTTTTTTATAATTAATATTATGTCTTTAAAGTGTTATCCCATTGCCTAAATTTGCATTTAATATGAGCAAAACAGAGCAGTTTTCCATACATTTATCATCTCTTAGTTTCTTTTAGATAATTGTTTATTCACATCTTGTTGAAATATTGGTGTTTTTCTTATTATTTTGGGGGTGTCATTTACATAGATAAAGGAACCTAACTATTTTTCATGTATATTGCAAATATCTTCCCCACATTTCTGTTTCATCTTCAATTTTACATGTGCAGTGCTTTACATATAGAAATTTCTGATTGCTATGCTGTTAGAGATTTTTTTCTTTAGCTAAAAATTAGAAATCCTATCTACCTCAAGATTATATTATTTCCTTCCGGTATCGATGGCTTTACATCTGTGATCCAACAGGAGAAACAATGAGTAGGTGTCATAGCCAAGAGAGTGGACTCTATACAAATCCTTTCATTGTGTTCAAACTCGGTCCACATGGTTGAAGTAATGCTAGGCACGACCATCCCTCAAATCCTACCCCAGTTCCTTCCCACCTTTTGGGGTCACTAGAATCTTAAAGATTTACATTATCTTCCTCTTCATCATGTCTGCGAATCCAAATATCATGCTGATCATGCCATAGTCCTTTGCCAGCACGTTCTATTCAATCAAGTCTATTGAGTCAAACTATTTGTTTTCTAAAAACAAAATATTATATACAAAATATTCTCAAGTGTGAATACCCATTACAAAATCTCTAACCAAATATCTTTTTATATTCCTGCTATTCAGTCTAATACATTTCCTCACACTGCTAAAATAGATTTGCGTTGCCAACACTACCCATCAAACGGCCTCTCATGTAATAAAGATGGTGTTTGGGTGAAAATATTAGGAGAGTCTGCAGGGAGCAGGCATTGTGAGATCAGCTTTAAGCTTTAATGAATTTGACGACATAAAAATGACAAACTCTGCTAGTAAAAAGATACAATTAAAATAAATATTTAATATCACTAATAATCAAAGAAGTTTGCACTAAAATAATAACGAGTCACATTTTTCACCTATAAAATTAGTAAGGATTACAGAAAGATAACCCCAGTGTTTGCAAGCAGATGATCAAATATTGTTGCCACAATGGATGAGAAAATAAAGCTTAAAACCACATTTCTGGAGCCTGAGTTGGCAATACTTATCAAGAGTTTTTAAAGATCATTTTAAAGACTTGGTACTTCTACTTCTTTTTTCTAATGCTTATTTGTCTTTAAGAGAGAGAGAGATAGAGGCACAAGATCCAACGCAGGCTCCAGGCTCTGTCAGCACAGAGCCCGATACGCGGCTTGAACTCAAGAACCATGAGACCATGACCTGAGCAGAAGATGGATGCTTAGCCGACAGAGTCACCCCAGGCGCCCCTTGATACTTCTATTCTAGAAAAGCAACCTAAATAAGTCATCAGAAGTTTATTCAGACTGTTATATTTGTAGCGACCCCTAAGTATTTGGTACTTTTGATACATCGATTTCATTATTAACTGAAAATCCTCCTCTACCACCCTGTCCCCGCATTGGTAAGTGACAGAGAAGAGAATGAATCCCCAAATCTGCGAGAACCCCAAATCCATTTTCCAAGCACGAGCAACTTTCTACTCTTCTGTAACCCTCTATGTTCTAGCTACTAAATGAACCATTTGGAATACAAAGATCTCTGGGTTTCCTTCCATTTTAAGTAAGTAGATAGTTTTATGCCCTGGAGGACTTTGCCTCATTGCTGTAAGGAATTCAGGACATCGCTGTCAGGTCGCTTAACTGGTCACCATTTTCCCAGCATCCTACGAAGAAGTTGATAAAATGACATGGGACTGAGCCTGTCGGTGACCTTGGGGCTTGGACCACGGGGCCCCCCAGCATTGCCCAGGACAGGACAAGTCCTGGAATTAAACTTTGGATGCCTGAGCTCACTTTCCCAGGAGGAAGTCGCTCCACACCCTGACTGCCCTCACACCGGCAGCTTTGGCCTCGGCCACACTCTTCCAGATGGAAGTCCAAGGGCACTGACACAGAATCTGAAGCAGCGGATTCCAATGGGAAAAGTACAGAACTAGCGCTGGGGAAATTGGAAGCTTTCCAGGCCCTGTGACTTCCCGCTGGCCCTAGGCGAGGCACAGGACTGTTCCAATCCTCCGTTCCCTCCCCGGAAAAATTGAGAACTGTGGTGCAGATAGAAAGAGATAATGCAATTGGAAGCGCTTTGAAAAATGAGAGGCACTGTACAAATGCGAGGGGCTGTTACGAATTTAGAGAGGAATCGAAGAATCTAAAATTGTCTTGCATTTGAATAGTGTTTCTTATTTTGCAACATGCTCTTCTCATTTTGTCTTCGCAGCCGCCGTGTGAGAAAGTAGGGCAGTTATTATAATCTCCATTTTACAGATGAGGAAACAGAAGGAAAAGAGGCAGTGCCAGCCCTGGAAGGCAGGCATCCTGATTTCCAACCCCAGATTCATTCTCGTATATTCGCAAGTGATCCGCCCTTGTCCACTGGGCAGGTGACAGGGACACGGCATTAGAGTACATTTGTCAGTGACCGGGATGGGGGTGTGTCTGCAGGATCTGAGCCACAGCCAAAATACTTGGCCTTGAAGGCTCATTTTGGGTTAACACATGGGCTTTCTAGGAAAAAGTGTAGAGTTCCAGGATTTCCGCATTGCAACGGAGGGCAGGTTTTTAGCCCGAATTAGATAAATACTAAATGCTGAAAGAGACCCAGCTTCCATACAGCATTGTTAGTACATGCCTCCATCAACATTGTGACCTGCACTGTCCCTATCAGCAAGGGCCGCATTAGGCTGTCCCCAGAGCCATGCGGCAGAGAAGTAGCGAGCGCTTAAGTAGGAAGCTCGTGTTGAGGACTCACAGACACGTTTGATTTTGCCATTGAAACAATTATGCAAAGTACATTTCAGGTGCTTTGGCTTTCGCAGAGCGTTTCAAAATAAGCCCATAAGGTAGGTTGAAACCACTCTTAGGAAGCGATTTATCAAAGAACGTGCAGTCAACGAGCTTTTATCATTTGAATTGTGAGCAAACCCAGCAGTCCCGTTATGTGACTGCGACAGATTGGATTATTGTCTAGCACATTCCCTCGAGCCAGAGGACACTCGAGTCTTGGCCATTCGATTGGTTTTGGCTCACACAATTGCAGGTGCCAGGTCCACACCGGGGCCTGAAGAGGAAGCCTGTGTTCCCACTACCTTCCTTTCGTTCACATGACCTACCCCAAAAAGGGCATGCCCTAGGAAGTGACTGATGCAAAACAAAACAAAACAAAATGGAAGTGGCTGATGCAAAACAAAACAAAACATAGGGAGGTATGTGGAGGCACCTGGATGGCTCAGTTTGTTAAGCCTCCAACTTCAGCTCAGGTCATGACCTCATGGTTCTTGGGTTCGAGCCCCGCGTTGGGCTTTGTGCTGACAGGCCAACCTAGCAAAGCCAAACAGCAGCTGAGCTGTGGATAAATTAGCACAGGACAAACGCTAAGTATTCTAAGGCTCTTCATTACCATTATGCAAAATATTGTCGTAAATCATTGACTTACATCATTGCCTTCACTAGAGGCAGTGATTATAAATTACAGGGTTTATTTGGATTTTTTAACAAGAAATTCTTTTTATTTTTAATTGAAGGATAATTAGCATATAGTGCCATATTATTTTCAGGTGTGCAATATAATGGTTAAACCCTATTCTATATGCCATTCAGTGCTCATCAAGATAAGTGTATGCTTAATCCCTAAAAACAGGATTCTTGATTCTCTGTGGGGCAGGTAAGAAGGTCTCTATATGAAACAAGAAATGCTCCATTTCTTTATCTCTCTTAAGGCAAATTAATCATAGCTCCAAGTTTCCAAGTGTTATGGTGATGACATGATCAATATCACTGTACCCTAGACTTTGTCCCCGGTGTGCGGTCGCATGTGAAAGTCCTGGGCATATGTATCACCAGACACATGGAGGAGGAGCCCCAAAAGCCCCCATTTTTGCCCCGGCTCCTCAGTGCTCTGGAACTTTCTCAGTTATTGCAAGTTCAGAAACCACAGTGGTGAGACAGAAGGTTGTACCTTTTACCGATTGACATCGTCCAGGATTTGACGGACTTAAGCCAAGTGGAAAGTCCTTGGGTGATACTGAGTCTGACAGTAACAGTTTGATGACCATGCAGTTTGGAGAATTTACACCGAGTCTCGATGGTATCAGGGACACAAAAACAACTCTCTGTTTCTCTGTTCCTTCGAGACTTCTTTTATGCCTTCCAGAAAAATGTTGTATTTGTGTTTGTTTAGGTCCTGTACGTTTCTTATTAAGTGTATTACTAAGTTGTGTATGGAGATTCCCCATGGCCAAGGATAAATGTCAGGCTCCTCTGCGTGCCTAGAAATGTTCTTCATTACGGGACCCCCTCCCCACCTGCGTAGGCTGGCTACTTCTCTTGGAATACCCACTCTCCCGAGTGGCCACCATATGTTTCGTGCATGGTGAGTTACATGAATACACTATTCTACGTTCTTGCTTGATGCTTCTGTAGACACCTTCCTCTTTGCTTGGGAAGTCATGTGACCATCTCACGCTTACCCTTCATGATCTAATTCCAATGGCACCTTCTCTTGAATATGGGGGGGGGGGGACAGTAAGACTAAAGTGAGGCAAGACAGGTGCCCAGGATACAGAATTTCAGGGCACTCATTCTCAGGGGCGTGCAAATGGCTCCTTGAGCATCTCATTCATCCTACCCTGTTCCCTGGCCTCCCTCTTGAATGCTTTCCATAATGAGCTCCACCTCTTCCCCAAGAACAGTCCTTCTTCATGCAAGCTCTGTACCGCTCTATACAACACTTAGCCACACTGGACTGCATCTTCTTAGGACAGAAACCGTGCCTTATCTTCATGGTACCAGCAGCATGCTGGACATATGTGATGAGTAATAATAGAATAACCGCCATTACATATAAGCATTTATTTTCTGCCAGGCACGGGTCTAAATGCTTTACTGAACTGACCTCCGTAGCTCTCACAGAAACCTAGATAGATATTATTATCCTGGTTTCGTAGAAGGAGAAAGAATGAAAAGAAATGAAGTACATTGCAATATCATACAAGGTGAAGTGGTAAAAGCTGGGATTTGAACCCAGCCCCTTCTAATGCTAGACCCTATGTGCATCGCTAAGAAACATGATTCTAACTACTACATGACACTGGATATGAATCAAGAGGAAAAGAGCATTTTTGTCATGTAACTCAGGATCTGAGATGATCTCAAGGGCACTGTGGCTTTATGAGATGCGGTGTCCCTTTGGCATACTGTCCCCTGGTGAACATCCTATAATGCTGAGGTCTTAAAAAAAAAAAATGCTGACTTCCTCCCCAGCCCCCAAAGCCATCAATATTGGTAAGGACACACGATCCTAAGTACTGGCCCCAAATTTAAAAACAAAAAATCCAAGTCATGCCTTCGATGGCATTGACCAAGGACAATTATTGTCCAAAGGGATTTGAGCCCTATTGATAATCCAGCCAGAAAAATTCTTTCTCCTTGACAATGGGTCATTTAGCAGTCAGAGGTTATGGAGACGCTGTGGCTCTTCCGCCAGCCCAGATCCTCGGCCGTAAGCAGTGACCACCGGTCCTGACGTGTCACCACCTCCCTTTCTGGGGTGTTACCTCCCAGGCAGGACAGCTCTCCTGCACCTCTGTGTTCTCTGCTGCTCACAGTGTGCAGCTGAGAGATACGGAGCCGCCTCCCGGGCTGAAGGGCATTCTCCACCACAGTACCGGTGGGAAATTGATGCCAAACTGGGAGCCCCGAACTCTGGTGCTTGGAACGTATAAGTGAGCTTGGCCTGATGAGACTGGAGCAAATTACAACCCGCGTGCTGTATTGATCGTGACTTTTTTTTATTTTCTGTATTTCTGATGCTCGTAGGGCCATGCCGGCCATGGAGAGATGGCCCGTGGAAGGACTAGCTAATTCCTAGAGATGGCAAAGGGCAAGCCGGCCAACAAGCCTTTCATAAGCAAACCAACTGGTTCAGAGCTCACACCTCCAAACCAAGTTTTTGTAAGGGCTGCTTACACTCTGGGCCACTATCACCTCAGGCCCAAGTACTGGACACGTAAGGACAGTCCCCCACCCCAGAGCTGCTGGAATGATTCATGCTGGCCAGTCCTAAACCTGGGTACTCTGCCTTGCCTTGCCTTTACCTGTGATGCCACAATAAAGGATCTTGCCCTCATTTCCGCTTTCCCTCTGCCTCCTGTTCCCTCGTGTCTCCCTAGACCCCGTGGCATGGCCCCTCCTCTGCGTGTGACAGATTACCTTTTCAGTGGCAATTACTCCTAACCTCTTGTCCCTCTCATATCTAAATAATAATAAATAAAACCTACATTTTAAAAACACATGCCGGGGTGCCTGGGTGGCTTAGTCGGTTAAGCGTCCGACTTTCGTTTAGGTCATGATCTCGCAGTTCGTGGGTTCGAGCCCCGCGTCGGGCTCTGTGCTGACTGCCAGCTCAGAGCCTGGAGCCTGTTTCAGTCTGTGACTCCCTCTCTCTCGGACCCTCCCCTGCTCACGCTGTCTCTCTCTCTCTCCTAGAAATAAATAAAATATTAAAAAAAAATTTTTTTTAAACACATGTCCATTGCACTGGGGAGCAATCCCTGTTCATTTCTAGCTGACTATTGCCCACCCAAGGTCTGCCCAATATAGCAGACATTCTGGAATTTTGAGAGAAGCCAGAAACCTGGATGTTATGTGTCCGCAAGTTTTCACACTGATAAGTAACTCAAGCTTAAAGTGCTAGGTGGTTCATGCATGTGTCCAAATGTTACAAGCTGAGGAAAACAAAAACCGAGTGAATGGAATAGCCAGACCCATTCTGGGAGGTGCAGGATGTGATCTACAGTTTTCCATCCTCTCCCTTATTGAAATTGTCCAGACTAGCTACACACATCGTCTTAGACCTGAGGAATAATTTCCTTGATCGTCGCAAAAAAAGAATATTTTTTGGGCTTTTCTAACCTGACTCCCAGTAAGAAATACATTTTATATGACAACATACGTGTCTATCTACTTGCTTTTTTTAAATGTTTTTTTTTTTGAGAGAGAGAGGACAGACTGCGAGTGGGGGAGGAGCAGAGAGAGAGAGAGGGAGACACAGAATCTGAAGCAGGCTCCAGGCTCTGAGCTGTCAGCACAGAGCTCAACACAGGGTTTGAACCCATAAACCGCGAGATCATGACCTGAGCCAAAGCTGGACACTTAACCGACTGAGCCACCTGGGCGCCCCACTATCTATCTACTTGAAATAAAAATGTTATCCTTAGTACACATAATGCACTTTGGTGGTTTCTTTTTTTTTTTTTAATAGTTTATTGTCAAGTTGGTTTCCATATAACACCCAGTGCTCATCCCCACAAGTGCCCTCCTCCATGCCCATGTCCCCCCTCCTATTCTACACTATTCTATTCCATTTAATGTGTCCACGATGCTGGTCGCTACGCACTATATTGATTTCACAGCTTGTCAGTGGATGTCAAAGTACAGCTTCTAAAAACAGCAACGAGAATGATACAAATTTAAAGATTAGTGGTATCAACCCACTAATTCCTCATATTACAGATGAGGAAACAGATTCACAGAGTAATAGGATTTGCCCAGTATTCCACAAGGAGAATGGTAGAGGCCAACCTCGAATTAATGACCAAGTCAAGACCATTTCCCTGCTACATTTATGTCCCTGAACATATAGTATAGACGTGATTCGTGTTGGTGTTTTTATCCACCTGGGTTCAATCCAAGAAGCAGAACAGCTAGAAAATGCACACCCATGCACATACACACATGGATACGCATTTTTACTGGAGTTTGATTGAACACAGCTGACATAGGTAAGCAGTTTCTAGAAGGCTGTTTTCTTGGGTGTCTAATGCTAGCGCTTGAAGTTCCTGAGAACAAGAAGCTGGAGCCCATGAGGACGGATGGAAACCAAAGTCTGTTCTTGTGGCCTTGGACCTCAGCGGTGTGGACATCCTGCAGTGGGTTCACGAGATGCTACATCACGGATGAATACCACACAGACAGCCCGGGAGCAGGGGGGAGGTCCAGGAGAAGGGGGGACAGCGCCTGAGCCCGCCTGCACCTGCTGCCGCCTCACCTCGGGCCTCCGAGGCTCCCACGAGAAACTCTCTTCCCTTTCGTTAGTAATTTAGACAGTATGCTGCTGGTTCAATTTTAAAAATTGAATATCCATTTCTTCAGCTATTAAAACTGAGAATACACGGTATCTACAGATGAGAAAAATAGCATACTTTGTTTTTATTACTCTCTCTTCTTCCTCGCAGTGAGTTATTTTTTTTATTTTTAAAAAAAAAATTTTTTTTTATGTTTTATTTATTTCTAGGAGAGAGAGACAGCATGAGCAGGGGAGAGTCAGAGAGAGAGGGAGTCACAGACCGAAAGAGGCTCCAGGCTCTGAGCTGGCAGTCAGCACAGAGCCCGATGCAGGGCTCGAACCCACGAACCGCGAGATCATGACCTAAGCAAAAGTCGGACGCTTAACCGACTAAGCCACCCAGGCGCCCCTTGCAGTGAGTTATTATCTGAAATGTTAAACTCATGTTCTCATTTTCAAAGCAGGGCTGTTTAATCGCCAGAATCTTCGAAGGTCCATTCGCATCTGCACACTGTCAGCTGACAGCACTTACATGTTTTAGCTCTGTGCTCCATTCATTCTAGTGCTTTCTTCAGTAGTTTCAGCCTCACATGTCATCCTCTGAGATTTACTTACTTACGTCAACTCGTCTGCATGTGAGATGGATACATTCTTTATAGAGTTCGTTTGTTGGGTTTTTTAAAGTTTATTTATTTTGAGAGAGAGAGCGAACAGGTGCATGTATGAGCAGGGGAGGGGCAGAGAGAGAGGGAAGGAGAATCCCAAGCAGGTTCTGTGCTGTCAGCGCAGAGCCCGACCCGGGGCCCCATCTCACCAACCCTGAGATCATGACTGAGCCGAAATCAAGAGTCCGATGCTCGACCAACAGAGCCACCCAGGCGCCCCTCTTGGTTTGCTTTTAGCAAAATACTTCCATGGCCTTGCATATCTGGAAACTGCCTTCCTATTGTTTTTGAATTTAAACAAGGACTTTCCTTCTGAGTTACAACCTTTTCTTTTCAAAACTGTTATGTGGTGTGATCTCCAGTATATACTGCTAAGTGAAAAAGCAAGGCACAGAAATGTGTGTGTACCCCACTACCACTTACTTCATAAAAGGGAAATAAGGGGTTCCTGGGTGGCTCAGTCAATTAAGTGTCTAACTTTGGCTCAGGTCATGATCTCACAGTTCGTGAGTTCGAGCCCTACGTCGGGCTCTGTGCTGACAGCTCAGAGCCTGGAGCCTGCTTCAGATTCTGTGTCTCCCCATCTCTTTGCTTCCCCTGCTGGCACTCTGTATCTTTCTCTCAAAAATAAATAAAGCTTAAAAAAAGTTTTTTAAGGGGGAAATAAAACACGCACACATTCACATGCACACATTAATGTATAGCCTATCAGATTAACATAGGTGTTAATACAGATACGGTATATGTTAAATTGCGATAATTGACAAAATGTGTTAATATAGCATTATATGTTGTGTTGAATTATGCTAAATTAACATAATTATTCATGATATCACACAATAATATAATAATATATAACATAGAGTTGCTACTATGCATATATTATTGTATGTTATTATATTATTATATACCATTACATATTAAAAATATTAAAATAACAGACATATGTTAAACCTTAATGAAACTTAACACTTAAATGATTAAATTAGGAAAGAGGAAATACATTGGAGGAATCAGGAGTCAAAAATAGACTTCTTAGATTACTCCTTGTATTAAAGATCTGCCTTTAAAGCCCTGTTTGTATGTTACATAATCATAAAACAAAATTAGGGGCGCCTGGATGGTTCAGTCAGTTAAGCGACTGACTCCTGATTTCAGCTCAGGTCATGATCTCATGGTTGGTGGGATTGAGCTCCATGATAGGCTCTGCACTGACAACACAGAACCTGCTTGGGATTCTTTCTCTCCCTCTTTCTCTGCCCCCCACCATGCACGAGTGCGTTCTCTCTCTCTCTCCCTCTCTCTCTCTCTGTCTCTCTCTCCGGTGAGTACATATACAAGTTCCCTCTCTCTCAAAATAAATAAACATTAAAAGAAATTAAATACAGGGGTGTCTGGGTGGCTCAGTCAGTTAAGCGTCCGACTTTACCTCAAGTCATGATCTCACGGTCCGTGGGTTCGAGCCCCGTGTCAGGCTCTGTGCTGACAGCCAGCTCAGATCCTGGAGCCTGTTCCGGATTCTGTGTCTCCCTCTCTCTCTGACCCTCCCTTGCTCATACTGTCTCTCTCTCTCACAAATTAAAAAAAAATTAAAAATTTTTTAAAAAAATAATTGTTTTAAAAAAAATTAAATACTGAAAAGTACAAGCCCCGTCTCTGAAAGTAAACTGAAACAGATGAACCTAACTGCATACTCTGTTGGTGACCTAATCTCAGGTTGAGGGTATAAGCCAAGTGACTCTCTCATGGAATAAATTCTAAGGACAAAATATTGTCGAAAAAATTTTTAAACTGTTTTTAGCAACAGCATTATGGGTGATAGTTTGGGTATCATTATTTCAAGATAACAATCAGGCAAATGAGTAATCACATCTGTGTTGTGGAGAATTGAGTTTTGGGTTTGGTTGAAAAGAGATACAAATATGAGATTGATGAGGTCAGACAAAATCCTTGTAGGCCTAATTTTGAATTGGATATAGAGTTTATCTTAAGAAATACATACGTGCTAGCTCTGTCCATGGGGAAGTCCTAGAATTAATACATAACTCAGCAGCACTGAGCACCTCTGGTACCCAGACTGTGGTCTTTTTTTCCCCACAAAAAAGGACAAGAGATTTGGGGCACCTGGGTGGCTCAGTCAGTTGGGTGTCCAACTTTGGCTCAGGTCACGATCTCATGGTTCATGAGTTCGAGCCCTGCATCGGACTCTGTGCTGACAGCTTGGAGCCTGGATCCTACCTCAGACTCTGTGTCTCCCTCTCTCTCTGCTCCTCCCCTGCTCACTCTCTGTCTCTCTCTCTCTTAAAATTAAACATTAAAAATAATAATTGAAAAAAGCACCAGAGATGTTTGAAGAGATGGTTGGTTCCAGATCTGGGACAGGAAATGCACAAGGTAAGTGGAAAAGTGTCTTCTCACAGAACACACTGTTGAGCACTGCTAAAGCCGCCTTTCCTTGTCTTTTGGCACTTACTCTGAGGCCAGCCTTAATTCTCTTATTTTGCAGGTTGTTTATTTCTGCTTCCCACTCAAAAAGTGCAGGCTCCTTTCTTTATCTTTGAAATTCAGACATTTTGTCAAGTTATGTGTAGGAGTTGAGTTGTTCATTTTTCAGGTCTCTGCTAAGATCGGAATTTACATAGAGTTAATCACATTCCTCATTTCGTGGTACACCTTCTTTATTTGGCAGAATCCTTCTCTTGCTTTGTTTATTTATTTACTCCCTGTTGTTTTCATAGCCCTCCAACTTCTTTCTCCTCCTTCCCCTTGACAACCATTTGAATGTGTAAGAATGGTGGCATCGTTGCACGTGCACAAAGCGTCAATTCACGTAAGTGTCACCTGGCTGTGGACCTCATTTTCTGAGTGTACACTTGCTTCTAATTGTGAAGAGCATTACATGCGGGGCATCCATCCTTTTTACTTATCTATGCTTTAGTGACTGAAACTAGAACACCTTCAGATCCCCCCTGCCACCACCACCACTCGGGTGAATGTCCTCAGAGTTGTCACCTTAGAAACCTGTGTGACGGCTTCCCTGGAAAAACATCCAGAAGTGAGAACATTGGGCCAACTGGCACCCGCATACTTCATGTAACAATGTCTACTAGTGTAGGGGTGCCTGGCTGGCCCAGTTGGTAGAACATGAGACTCTTGATCTCAGAGTTGTGAGTTTGAGCCCCATGTTGGGTGTAAAGATTACTTAAAAATAAAATCTGGGGCGCCTGAGTGGCTCAGTTGGTTAAGCGTCCGACTTCAGCTCAGGTCATGATCTCACGGTTTGTGGGTTCGAGCCCCACATCAGGCTCTGTGCTGACAGCCAGCTCAGAGCCCAGAGCCTGTTTCAGATTCTGTATCTCCCTCTCTGACCCTCCCCTGCTCACGCTGTCTCTCTCTCTCTCTCTCAGAAATAAATAAAACATTTAAAAAATATTTTTAAATAAAAAAATAAAATCTTTTAAAATTATTTATTTATTTATTTATTATTTTTAGAGAGGGAAGAAGAGCACATGACAGGGAGAGAAGGGGAAAGAGAGAGAGAGAGAGAACATGAGCAGGGGAGGGCAGGGAGAGAAGGGGACAGAGAATCCAAAGCAGGCTCTGTGCTGACAGCAGAGAGCCCAATGTAGGACTTGAACCTACGAACCATGAGATCATGACCTGAGCTGAAGTCGGATGCTTAACCAACTGAGCCACCCAGGTGACCCTCTCTTTTCTCTTTAATCAGCCTTGTCTGGTGAGACTTCTCAATAGTCCTGGTTTTAACACTGAACATGGTGACTAGGCTATTTTTGAGTCCCATGCCTTTCCATTTGGATGTTCCTGAGATATGCCTGTCTAATCCTATGCTGTAAGGCTGGTTATGATAGCTCAACCCTTCTCAGTTAGTAGGGGGGTTCTTATGTTTAAAGGTCCTGAGGATTGCATCTTGGCCTTTTGGCTAAGATCAAGTATAAGGGTCTTGAGAACTTCTTTCTTCATCCCTGATGTGCAGAAATGTCACCAGGATGTGCATTGATCATTCCTCATCAATACCTCCTGGTTTGTGTTGTGTTATTTTAATTTGTAAATGCAGATTCTCCTTTATTCAGAAAAGTCTTTTTCTATAACATTGTTGATTTTTGGTGGTGGTGTTCCATTTCTTCTGTTCTTCTTTTTCCAAGCTGCCAGTAATACATACATTGTACCTCCTCTGTCTGCCACACTTTCCTAAGTCTTGCTTCATTTCATTTAGTTTTATTTACTTTCTGAATCCGTCTTTCAAGTTCCTAACTATATTTTCAGCAATGCTAACTTTCCTTGCTGATGCCTCCACCCTAACTTTGAATTATTTTATGACTTTATTTTTTTCTCTATATTTCCCCTCCTAAGTTCTACTGAGTCACTTTTCTTCTTCTCTTGTGTTAATATATTTTCTTCAAGCCATTGTATGTCTTACTTGATTTTCCCTTAATTTATTTATTTTGTAGAGAAGTGTTGTATAGTTTCCCCCTGCACGGCTATACAGTGTACTTTTTCGAAGCTATGGTATACACTTGACTTCTTAATTTCATTCTCTAAATTTTCTTTCTCTTTCACATCTGGAGAGAGCCACTGGGAATCAGGCATTCTGTCTCAAAACACTTTCTTACCAAGTGTTCTGGGCCCTCCTCTCCCTTCTATCAAGTTTTCTCCTCCTTTCTGTGGTGTCTCTGCATATGTGTGGTGGGGGGAGATTGTCCCATTTAGCTTACAGAGGTGCCATATCTTCTAAAAATTTTCTTAGAATGTTTAAAATGTTTATTTATTTATTTTTTGACAGAGAGAGACAGAGTGTGAGCAGGGGAGGGAAAGACAGAGAGGGAGACACAGAATCCGAAGCAGGCTCCAGGCTCCCAGCTGTCAGCACAGAGCCTCACGCGGGGCTCAAACCCATGAGCCATGAGATCATGACCTGAGCAGAAGTCAGATACTTAACCGACTGAGCCACCCAGGCACCCCATATCTTTTAAATGTTTATCTTATGATTTAGTATTTATTTTTCTTCTGCCTCCTTCCATGCCTCCTCCTCTCTGCGTCTTACTTCCTGTAAACATTACACATGCCTGGGCTCACCTGCCCAGTCTCTAACCAGCCCCCACCACTGTGTGGTGGTTTTGGAGCCACCCACACTCCCCGTCCACAGACACAACATGGACACTAATATTTGGAAAACCCTCCATGCCTACTGAGATCTATAGAGGTGCATCTTTTCTGCATACAACCTTGATGTGGCCTGATTTAACTGTTTTGTGGACAATCTTCATAGGTTATCTTTTGGAACCACAAATCTTCCCTCGTTTTATTGAAGACAGAATTTTGTTATTGCTCTTTTTTATTTTGTTTTGTTTGTTGGTTGCTTTCAGTGAAGAGAGTGGGTAAGAACTCTTCTAACTCATAAAAGGTGTGGGAGACCCCAGCTTTGATTTTTTAGAAAGATCCTGTTGTAAAGTTTTAGCAAAAAGGCATCGGAGAAGGCGAGGAGGGGAACGGGGGTCGCTGGGGTCTGGAAACAGAAGAGCCACTGAGAAAGCAGGGGTATTTTCGCAAAAGGCAGAGGCTGAGGTCAGTAAGAGGTCATGGCTGAGAGATGGGAAGAAAGTGGAAGGCAGAACTCGGGCTTGGGAGTCAGCAGCATGTGGGTGACGATCTGTAACAACACGGGGTGGAAGCTGCAGGGAAAATTGAGTAGAAGAGAATCGTGCCAAAATAGAACCCTTGGGAATCCCACTTTTTGGAATGAAAAGTGAAAGAAGATTCTACAAAATAAAGCAGGAAGTAAATACTAGAAAAGAGGAAAAGAAAGAAACCAGTATTGCGAAGGTAAAGAGTATTTCCAAAAAAGGGGATGATGATGGGTGCGCGATCCTGGTGGGCATTCGTAGAAGATGAGGACTTATAGGTTGACATTGAACTTGGCCACAAAGCCATTGACAGCTCCGGGGGAGTAGGCACCATGCTGGAAGTGTCAGCCTGCTATCAGGGGACTAAAGCGAACATGGAACGTTTCAAGATAGAAACAAATACAGAAAACTCTTGAAGAAGACTGACTTTAAATATGAGGATAAGTTTACAAATGACATACAATAGGGTCAGCTCCAACATGGATGGACCTGGAAGGTATTATGCTGGTGAGATAAGTCAGAGATAGTCAAATACCAACATGATCTCACTCATATGTCTAAAAAAGTTTTTTTTTAATCAAATGAACAAGCAAACAAACAAAAAGCAGAATCAGACCTAGAAATACAGAGAACAAATTAATGGTTGCCAGAGGGAAAGGGCCATGGGGGGGATGGGGAACATGGGTGAAGGGGAGTGGGAGACAGAGGCTTCTGGTGATGGAATGAATAGGCCCCATGGAGATGAGAGGCGCAGCATAGGAAATATAGTCAATGGTATTGTCACAGCCACACTTGTGAGCACAGCATGACAGAGAAGTTGAATCACTATGTCATATACTTGAAACTAATGTAATATTGTGTGTCAACTATACTCAAATTAAAAAAAATTGTTAATGATAGAATAGAGGGTCAGCTTAAGGGAACTTAAGTCCCTCTTGCACAGTAATACATTAGTACCAGAGCTAATGCTACCCCTATAGCAATAATAATTCACATTTATATGGAAATTTAGTTCAAAGGGGGTTTTGCATACATAATCTCATTTCAAATGCACTTCTATTTTATTGATGAGAAAACCAAGGCTCAGAGATGACAATGAGCTGATTTCCCGAAGGTCAAAGAAAGAAAACAATCAAAGCGTCACTTCGACCACATTTTAGGCACAATCAAAGCGTCACTTCGACCACATCTTAGGCACAAACTCGCATCTCGGGCCCTGAATCTGCCTCAGTGTCAGTATTCTTGCAGGGAACAACACAGAGGCCACGTTTCACCTGAGCCCAAACCCACCGTGCAAATCGTTTGATTGAAATCCGAGCTTTCATTTCCCACGGAATAAAACTGCAGAGTCCAATTGGTTTCTCATTAACTTCTCCAGAACATTTTCTCTGCCCAGGTATTTCCACGCAAGGCTGATACTAGTTAATTACCTGAATTAAATATTTTACAGCCTAAAAGGGTTTTCTGTACCGCACGATTTATAAATATTCATCCTGCGGAAGGGAGGAGGCAAGTGAAAGTTGGTTTCCAGTGGCTGCCTTTGTAGCAAGCTGCTCAATAGTCACCCTCTGGGGCAGCGCTGGTGCCTGGGTAAAAATGTTTTTGGAGGCTCACATCTCTTATAGAAAAACAATTTCTCCAAATGCACAACCATTTTTTGCTGAGCCACTAAATAACTCCCTCCTACCCACGTCAGGGACAGTCTTAAGGTGATATGATAGATACCGAGCAAATAACCAATCAATATACTGGTTTAGGTCTCCGTCTATCAGTTTGGCATTGTGGGGACTAATTAGATGATAAAATGTGATGAATGTGTATTAAACTCAGCCTCTCCCTGGAAGTTCCCAGGGGTCCTTTCTCATTTTCTAGCTGACCTTTTAGAGCTCAGCTTTATTGTATGTGAATGCAATTAAATCAATTTGTCAGATATTTGCATTAGTCTGGCTTGTTCAGAATTCAATTATTCAGTGTCACTTTACTGCCCTTCGGAGGCTTGTGTATCGGCTCATTTTCAAGTGGTGGATGAAGGCAGAAACGGGTAGTTTCTCGTCAAGATTCAAGCCTGTGAGTACCTCCCTCAGAGATCGTTCTGAGAGCTGGCTTGCCCACATCCCTTCTCCCTGGTCTCCAGAGACAGAATGATGTGAGCTCTCAGCATAGCCCAGCTTGATTTCCAGCTCTGCCACTTACTGGAAAGGTGACTGGAATAAGTTATTTAACTTCTGTGAACCTCAGTTTTCTCCTCTGCCAAATGGAACCACTTTACCTGGGGTCTCCCCCACACAGCAGCCCCTGAGAGTGGGATTGGAGCACAAGTGGTTTATTGGAGAGGTGAAGACTGCAGATGCCGGAGAAGAGTTGGGGATGGGAGAAACCAATGTGCACATCAGTGGGCGAGTCACCACCGCTGTGGGCAACTGGTGCTTGGTCCCTCCGGAGTTTTCTGGGAGGGTCGTCCCACCCAACAGGCCAGGGGCTTGGGCATATCTCCACCGACTGCTGAATCCTTATTGATTGAGAGCTGATCCAAGGATGTTAACTGTCTGGCACTTCAGGTCTGCCCTGAACAACCCTGGCTGGACATCTTCTTGAGGCTATAGAAAGCCCTCAAGGCAGAGTCCCAGAATGCTCCTGTGTCACAGAGAACACAGCGATACGGGAGTGTGTCACCGGCATCCATAAGAGGCGTGTGCTTCATTGTGAAGCCAAAACGTGGCGATGCATGTCAAGTCCTTAGTTCTATGGCTGGTGCGGAGTAAAAACTCTCACTAGTAATAACGGATGCCATTATCTCTGGGGAAAGGTAAATTTAGAGAAACAGCATTCCTCTGTGCAGGAATCCGACTGTGATCCTAAGTGTGTGGCCAAGGGAAAGCCACTGCACTATATGCCTTCCTGGCAGGAGTAGAAGGTGAAATCGTAGAGGTCTTCCTGGAGGAGGTGACATCTGAACCAGATTTTTAAGGGTGAGTAGGTGTTCGCCGGACCCACAAGGGGAATAAAGATGTTTTAAACAGAAGGAAAGTCATGTGCAATGACAGCAAGATACTGCAAAGTATATGGCGACCAGTTCATACTCTGGAGTAACTGAAGTGGAAGATAAGAGGGACCTTCATGCCATGATGTCGGAATTCACATTTTGAGAGAAATTCTCCCTCATTCAAGAGCATTATAGTATCATCCTAGAAGCGACAGGGAGTCACTAGATCTGTCCATGTAAAACTTTTAATAGACTCTTGGGTGGCACACAAAACAATCCATTTATAATAGAAATAAATAGGTCAATGAGCATGAATTCAAAAGATTGACTGTGCAGGAACGAGCGAAAATGTAATCATATCTTATGTGAAAAGTGCTTCGGGGTTTTCAATGAGCCAGTATGCTGCATGATTTCAATGGCAGGGGCGGGGAGTGAACACAAACGTGGATGTATGCATAGAAATAATGTAATATTCAGATCCAGGGAGAGATAAGACACCTGTTTGCTATCTGGGCGGCGAACGCTGTTGTCCAATGGTGACGCCGGTGAAAGGCAGAAGTCTACAACCTGCGTAAGACGTGGCATGGCCTGAAGACCAGAGAGGGCTGTGGAAGGTAGGCTCGTGGAATCCCCGTGAGCTGGCTTCTATGGTGAGGAAGATTATATTTACTCTGTGTGGTGCCAGAGGCTGAAAGTAAAAACTCTAGTGAAGCATATTTCAAATCGGTAGGAATAATCAAAGCCACCCAGACTGGAATGGCCTGTCCCAGGAGGGAAGAAAGGTCTTGTGCCGGGCAGTGAGCAGTAATAAATGAGATGAATATCCATCAAAGAAGTTTCAGGGAGGTGCTAGTTGCTAGAAGGGAAGTGGCCTCGAAAGACTCTCCCCAATGAAGATTCTATGATCCTGGGGCAAGGGTCCTCTCCCGGTGTCCCTTACAGGGGTCACGCTGCAAAAGAAGGCATCGTACTGGGTGTATCACAAGTATACCCTGCCTAGCGGTCAAGAATCAAAAGGCACCATCTCAATGTGGTCAGCTGCAAAGAGCTGGATTAAAGGTGATAAAAAAAAAAATCAAGAGCTTCTTTTTATTATACAAAGGAAACAATAGGCATTGAGTGCTGTGGTCCAGGCACATGCAGTAATTAGCTGCACTAGTAGTAGTAAGAGTAATAAGAACAGTAGCTGAAATGTACTGAGTGTTTGCATAGATCTCATTTAATTCTATTCTGTTCTCATAAAAACTCTTTGAGTTTGACTGCTTGCTGGATGAAGTCCTTGCGCCATGAATAGCATTCGGCGCATAACTGGTGTAGACAGAGGTCATATAAAACCCTCTTTGAAGAAAGAAGTCGCTTCCCCACTTGGCATCGGGGCTAAAAACCAGTGTTCACTTTGAACCCCATAAGATACTTCCTGTGAAACGTCATAAAACATCCCTCTGCAAACAAGCATTCAGATCATTATGACCGAATCCCTTCTGCTTACGACCATGTGGGCTTTTAAACATCACTCTAGACCCACCTGTTAGGACATTCTGCTCATTTAGCTCAGACCCTGGTAGGCCTTCATTCTCCTGAACTGTGTGATTCAAGCTCACGGTGCCACTTTTGCCTTGTGTTCTGCCCGTCTGGCTGCACTTCTAGATAACCTGTCTCACCCCCAATGGATGCTTCCTGTGTCCGTTCTAATTCCTCTCTCTCCCGCCAGGCTATCTGAAATTCTGATGAATCTGTAGATGCCACGCCTGTCTGCTGAGGATCAGGAAAACGTCTCAACACGTTGTTTTTACAGAGTCACTCTATGTTTTCACGCACTGACTTCAGCAATTTGAGGGTCAGCTCCTGTGGGTACCTCTTCACCCATGCATATCTAACCATCGCCCCGGACACGCACTGATTTCTATTTGTTATTCCTCAATTGGAGAGGCACCAAAGAGCAAGCGTGTCTTTTTTTTTTTTTTAATGTTTATTTTTGAGAGAGAGAGAGAAACAGTGTGAGTGGAGGAGGGGCAGAGAGATAGAGGGAGACACAGAATCCGAAGCAGGTTCCAGGCTCTGAGCTGTCAGCACAGAGCCCAACGCGGGACAAGAACTCTCGAACTGTGAGATCATGACCTGAGTTGCAGTCTGACATTTAACCGACTGAGCCACCCAGGCACCCCGAGCAAGCATGTCTTAATCAAGGTTCTTTGTGTTATCTCAAACTTAAGAAAAGGAAAGAAGATAATACAGGGCATGGCTTGGAACTGAAGGTTAGAGTGTACAGCCAGAGCTCCCAATAAGCGACGGAAGCAGAAGCTGGAAAGAACTCAGAAACCCACCCAGGCTTTCCTCTCTCTCCCTGTCTCTCCCCCGCTCCTCACCCTGCCTCCCTCCTTCTCACCCTTCCTCACTCCCTTTCTGGGGCCAGATGGCCTGTCATCTCGGCTTCCATGTGTCCACTTTATTCCCTCTCTCAGACTAGCTTTGGCCGAGTCCAGCAGTTAATGGCCAACTGCGGCTGCCCCATAGCTCCCAAATTTGCATGTTCTCACTTCACAATAACCAGCTGGAAAAAAAAATCACATTTCTAATCCCAATTCCAAGTTCCTGAGAGGAAGACTATCCCTGGTCCACTGAACTGCATGGCTCCACTGAAGGTCAAGTGTCCACTTCTGGTTCAACGAGCTGTGGCCGGGGGGCAGGAGGGGTGCTTCAAAAACGGCTCCCCCACATCCCTGCGGTGTGGGGACTGGAAGAAGACATAGCAGGTGCGATGGGCTTTACGCCTCTAACTAGACCTCAGTCACAGTTAATCTTGGAAAATTCCCCTCCACTTGTGGCCAATTCTCGGAGATCTCCTTAATTTATTGGCAAGGCTTATTTTAATCTGTTCTACAGGGTAATTCTCTAATTCAAGGAGGAAAACAGACCCTCTAAATTAAGTCCCTGAAATCAAATACTCTCTTAACAGCAGATCTCAGTGCTGGTAGGATGGGTGAAGAGGGAGAAAGATGGCACGAGAGTTCAGGGGAAGACAGCTGAAGAGACGCATTATTTTATTCTTAAAAAATGAGGTTGGCTGATTGGCTGTAACTAAAGATTATAGGCCCTAGTAAGTTAGGCTCCACCGAGAGTGAGTTTGTCAAAAGCCCAGATAGATGTACAAGCCTTAAAGGAGGCAAGATAGAAAAAAAAAAAAAAAGATAGTTTTCAATGAAGTATCAAATTCCCAAGTATGCCAGAGTCTTCAGAAATACAGAATGAGCCTAACATAAAAACTTTATATATCTTCCTTCAGGCAGATGAATTTTGAATTTATATCCACTGAGAATAATAATAAAAAAGATTCATATGGAGCAAAGGGTGAAATCTTCATTGTATGTGTTGGGAGACACCCAGGTATAAGGCTGTTCATCAATCAACAGGTAAGGTGCTACAGACGTTGAGGACAGACTCAGACAAATCTGGGTTCCAATTCCCCAATTTAGTTGTGCTAACTTCTTCGAAGCTTAATTTTCAACATTTATGAAAGGGGGCGATGGTAGAATACTTACTTCAAAAGTAATATCGTAGAAATTGAGAATGTGAGTATAAAGTATCGGGCACCATATGTGGTATACGGTTAGTGCTTAATGAATGCACGAGGAATGACTGATGCCCCAAGGTTCTTCTTTTAAGGACTCTCCAAGCCCCTCAGCATGGTATCCACCCTGCTTCAAGATCTACTTAGTTCTCTAGCCTTGCTTCCTCACTTCCTTGTAGTTTATACTCTAGTAATTATACAATACGTAATGGCTCCATCACATTATGTCCTTTCCTGATTTTATACCTTCATACATGCCATTCTCTAGACTTGAACACTTGAGTGGTGACTGACAGGAGACGAACTCACCAGATATCAAAATATACCATGCAGCTTTTAAACAACCTGATATTGGTGAAAAAAAAATCCATAAAATTCAATAATGTCTCTTAACAGATCCATGTACATACAGCCACATAACTATACAGTTTGAGTTAAAGGTGATACTTTATACTCAATTCATGGTATTGGGACAACTGTATATCCTTTTGAGGTAAAAAAAGTTAAATTCTTATCACATGTCACACACACATACACATTACATATAAATATAGATCCCAGATAGATAAAAGTACAGCATGAAAAATAAAAGCTATTAAGATAGCAGATGAAAATACAAGAGAATATGTTTACCTTCTTGGAATATAGAATATATACATGGAGAGAGAGAGAATATGTGCTCATATTCTTTGAATCCAGAATCACTTCCTAGACAAAACATAAAGCCCAAAGCCCTTAAGGAAAGGTTTACTGGTTGTTGTTGTTTTTAATATTTTTATTTATTTCTAGGAGAGAGAGAGAGACAGCGTGAGCAGGGGAGGGTCAGAGAGAGAGGGAGACACAGACTCTGAAACAGGCTCCAGGCTCTGAGCTGGCAGTCAGCACAGAGCCCCACGCGGGGCTCGAACCCACGAACCGCGAGATCATGACCTAAGCGAAAGTCGGACGCTTAACCGACTAAGCCACCCAGGCGCCCCAAGGTTTACTGTTTTGACTGCATAAAAATCAAAAACTTCTTAAAGACAAAGGAGAGCATAAACAAGAGAAAAAGACCAGCAAGAGCCTTAGAAAAGAATTGCCATAAAGATAATTTCAACAGAGAAATCGGAGATTTCTAGATTAAAGGTAAAGATGTAGAATACAAAGAATTTCAACAAATCACTAAGAAAAGACAAACAATCTGTGTGAAAAATGGACCAAGGATTCAAATAGGAATTTAAGAGAAGAAAAAACACAACATCAAAAATATGGGACCATATTATCAATGAAATACAAATTAAAATGTCAATGCCCCTCCCCCATTCATGCTCGTTCTCTCTCTCAAAAATAAATAAAACATTAAAAATTTTAAGAAAAAACTAAAAGAAGAAAGAAAGTGCATATCCTTACAAAGACTTACACACAAATGCTCATAGGAGCTGGATCTGTAATAACCCCAAAGTGCCAACGACCCAAATGTCCTTCAAAGGGTGAATGGATACGGAAATGGAAATATCCACACAATGCAGTATCTCTCAGCAATAGAAAGTAATGAATTACTAATACACAGGCAACAAGTGCATGTTGAATGCAATTCAAAGTAATTATGCCGAGTGCAAGAAACCAGACAGGCATACATGCTGTTTAGTTCCATTTAAACAAATTCTCGGAAACGCAAGCTAATGCGTAGTGACAGTGCACATCGATGGCTGCCTGGGGAGAAGTGGGTTGGGCTGAGGGGCAGGTGGGAGGGACTACAAGAGGCACATGGGAACACAGAAGGATGATGGGTATGTTCATTCTCTTGATTGTGGTGATGGAGTCACAGGTGTACACGAATGTCAAAATTTACCACAGTGACGGGGTGGGTGATGTGGGGTGGGTTGACGTGGCCGCAACAATGATAATGATGAAGAAGGAGGCGGAGGAAGAGGGCAAGGAGGAAATCAGGAACTTGCGTTGATTGGTGATCATGGTCGTGGGTCGTTACCGTCAGTGGTTACCATGGGTCACTTATTCCTCAATAAAGTTGTTTCAAAAACAATATATAGATTCTTGAAATGTGTGTGAGTGTGTCTGTGTGTGTAAGTGTGTGTTTCCAGATGAAAAGAGCTGGAAGAATCCACCTCAAACTGTGAACCATGGTCACCTCTGGGGATAGAGCACACTCAAAGGTACAGGTATTTGAATGAAGAGTCACGTTAATTATACCTCGGGATCATTTAAATCTTTTACAAGAACGTATTCACGAATTACTCATGTAGTTTTTAACGTTAACAATTTAAAAAATATAGCCAAAGGCGACAGCCAGCTACATCGACCGCCACTAAATAAAACCTTTCTTTCTGGCTTTAGGTCAAAAGATAAATGGAAACATTTAGCATAAGCGTCTTAGAGTTCTATTCTCTATAAAGATATGACAGCATTTATAAAGTGTTACTAAGTGTGCATCCTTATTCTAATATTTGGAGATGGGATGGGGATAGATCCAGTGAGAAAAGTATCCTGAAAGGAGGAGAAGAAGGGGAGGAGGAGCAGGAAGGAGAGGAGGAGCGGGAGATGGTGATAAGGGGTGGGTGATGACGGCGTGGGCCACCATAATGATAATGATGAAGAAGGAGGCAGAGGAAGAGGGCAAGGAGGAAATCAGCACATTGTGTTGATTGGTAATGATGGGGGTACCGGTGAGAACAATTTCATGTATCTTTCACTATCTGCTGTAGGTTAGCTTCTGACATTACAGGGCATTACTACAATAAACAAGGGGCGATGGAGGTCCATGGGTTTGGGGCAGGAGGCTCAAAAGGCAAGGCACTTGGACTCAGTTAAAGACAAGTCAAAAACTCCATCCTAAAAAGGGTTTTAATTCTCAGGAACCCACCCACCTTAGCCACACCAGCACTGGGATTTGCAGATAAAGTCCATTACAGCCTGATCCTACTCTGCCCAATCCCCCCCACACACAAAAGAGCACAAGTCATTACTCCTTCTCACTTACAACACCATTGTGTTTCCTGAAACTTGTCTCTGTTTATCCTGTGCCCCATGTATTACCCAGAATTGTTCATTCAGGGGCACCTGGGTGGCTTAGTCAGTTGGGGGACCAACTCTTGATTTCGGCCCAGGTAATGATCTCATGGTTCGTGGGATGGAGCCCACATGGGGCTCTGTGCTGACAGTGGGAAGCCTGCTTAGGATTCTCTCTCTGTCTCTCTCTGCCTCTCCCCCACTTGTGTTCTCTCTTTCTTAAAATAAATAAGCCAAAAAAAAAAAAAAAAAAGACTGTTTATTCAAAGCTGTGGTTACTAATCTACTATTATTTGTACTCAATCTTTGCTGGTTATTAGCAATAATGATTATTACCTAAAGCATATGATACATGTAACTAATAATAACAATTATAAATAAAAATGCAAATAATGATCATCACTAACACAGAGTGAGGACTGGCTGGGCATTATCTCATGTAATCTATATAATCCATTCTATAAGTATTATTTGTGCCCTTTTACAGATTAGGAAAATGAAACTTTGAGAAGCTAACTGATTAGCCCATTGCCACACAGCTAAAAAAAGGGAGGGCCAGGATTTGAACTAAGTATGCCTCTCCATGACTCCAAAGGAAAAGTTGGTCTGTGGGGACAAAACAAAGATGGAAAGACAGATTCCACAGGTCAGGCGGTAGAGCTGGGGCAAGTCCAGAATGGTCAGTTGAGGTGGTAAGGATCCAAGTAACAAGTCCACAGCCCCAGGAGCAAGAATGGGTTGACAATGAGCCAATGGCCGTGGGCGCTAAACTCCTCCCCAACATTTCATCGGCAAAGCTGACCTTCGAGTATGAGCAAAAATAAGCCAACGAGAAGCAAGTGGAATGATTAACTGGATTAGAAGAATGGAGGATGGGGATGGTGGCGGGGTAGTGAGAAGACTGGCTGCTGGGGTGGCATTCTGATAAAACCAGGATCCTGGAAACTACCACCAGAGTTAATGTAACAAGCCCAGGGGGATCACTTAGCTGACCTGCAAGTGTAGTTGTGAAACACTGTTTGGAAATGAAATACAAGCCATCGAGAGCCAAGGTCACCAAGAAAGGTCACAAGCACAATAGGCAAGTAATATTGAAGATGTAATTCTTCCGTGTTTAAGTATGTCTGACTTCTATCCACAGATCTCCGGACAGGCCATGGCCCCAACTAACACACCTCTGTTTTAGACACGCAGCAACGCGGGACGCTGTCCGTCATTAGTTCCAAGGCCAAGCCTTAAACTAAACCTACTCAGTGAGCTCCTCAAGGGTAAAGTGATGTATTCATCTTTACACCCCTGGTGCCTGACTGTCCCCTGGTGTATGGGAGGGACACAATAAACACACCAGTGTTCATGCATTGTTCAAGATGCTAGTGGGCCGTGAACAGGTTACCAGAACTTGCGTTTTACACAGGGCCAGTTTCGATCGTCAGCAACTGGAGGCCACCAGAGAAATCTGCATGGGGGGTGGGGGCGGGGGGAAAAGAAAAGGAAAGGGAGAGAGCCCTAAAGTCTAGATAAATATAGGGGTGCCTGGGCGGCTCTGTCGGTTAAGATTTCAACTCTTGATTTCAGCTCAGGTCATGATCTCACAGTTCGGGAATTTGAACCCTGCATAGGGCTCCGCACTGACAGTGTGGAGCCTGCTTGGGATTCTATCTCCCTCTCTCTCTGCCCCTCCCCTGCTCTCTCTCTCACACTCTCTCTCACAATAAATAAGCATTGAAAAAGTAAAAAAGTCTAAATGAATACAGAAAACAAACTACTAGGGAGTGGAGGGCACTAGAGTCGCGCAGGACAACTCTCTGCTCACCACATCTCCAGAAACCTGTGCTCCATCCTTACGCACAAGTCTTCGTGTGACTTCAGCACAAATTCCTCCACCACATCGGGTGGCCCCGAAGAAGCAGATCTTTCCCCTTAAAAGGCCCCCGCCGGCATCCCCTGGGAGGCGTGACTCTCTGATTCTGTCCTCAGCAGGAACGACTGGCATTTTCAGCCCTGCTGGTAGGCGGTCAGGTGTCTCTCCCCCAGACCACTGCCCCTCAGTGGTCTTAAAAGTGCCTTGTTTGTTCCGGGCCAAGCTCCCACCATGCACAGAAGTCGCTGCTCCGTACCCTTCATGCAAATGATTCACACAAGTAAATAGGCTTCATACAAAGTGTGTTGTTTGCCTTTCCTGGGGAGAAAGCACATTCTTGCCACACTTCGGTGGCCCCGGGGCCCACAAGGCACACTTCTTCACAGTGCCTTCTAACTGCATGGGGAGCACCGAAGTGGTAATTACCTTAGAAAGTGCTCTTTTCCATGTATTTGGCTGCAGAGAAATACCACTCTGCCTCTCTTTCCATGCGTCTCACGGAATTATGTAAATAGACCCAAAGCAAACCAGTTTAAATGATTATAAAATGGATTTCTAAGTGATATCTGTTACTAGACAGGAATACTAAAAAACCTTGCTCTTTCTCAGCCACCAAGATGAAAGAATGAAAAATTTAGTAAGAGAGGGGGCGCTTGGGTGGCTCAGTCGGTTAAGCCTCCGACTTCAGCTCAGGTCATGATCTCACGGTTCGTGGGTTCGAGCCCTATGTCAGGCTCTGTGCTGACAGCTCAGAGCCTGGAGCCTGCTTCAGATTCTGTGTCTCCCTCTCTCTCTCTGCCCCTCCCCTGCTCATGCTCTGTCTCCCTCTCTCTCTTAAAAATAACAATAACAATAATAATAATTAATAATAATAAAATAAAGTCTTTAGTAAAAGAGTCTTCTCTGGTGGATCATGCCTTGTGAATTAGGAGCTCCGGGGGCTTTGCCCAGTTGGAAGGGACAAATGTCTTGCCCAAGTATAGAGGAGGGATCACTTCCCAAGGCTCTGACTGCATTTTGAGAAACAATCGAAGCAAGAAAATAGGTACAGAGATTGTAAAAGGGACTCACCAAATGCAAGTATGGTTCCCAAACTTTGGCACCTATAAAATCCCAATGAAGGCTGTGGAAATAGGACTCTTGATTCAGTGAGTCTGATCAGAGCCCAGAAATGTTCAAGTTCCCGAGTGATGTTGCTGCTGTTGGTCCATTAGACCACATTTTGAGTGACACCAGGTTAGAGGAAATGGGGGCAGCTGTCAGCCCAACATTGGCAAGCCCCTTGCTTGCTCTGCTGCTCTTGAAAAGGCCCTCTTGACTACTGGGCCGTGAACTATGTTTGGGGCTCTGGTTCTCTTAAGCCGGGCTCTCCAACTGGCATATCTTACCTCACCCAACAGTGGTTACTCCCAAAGGTGGGCTTGTAGCCAATCCCGGCCCACATGGATTCTGGGAAAGGGATACTCTTTTTCCTTATTTCCAAGATCTTAGGTACCAAGGACCATGCACTTCTAAAGCGACGCATGTCTATCTTTATGGCTGACTGGGAACAGACTGCCTAAAATTGAAACAACGGAGAGAAAAGGAACGGAGATAGAAAAGGAGAGAGAAAAACATGATGATATTGTCTAAGTCCTTGGATCTTCAACTAGTAGACCCAAAGGACTTTGCCAATGAGTCATCCCCCCCCCTTTTTTTTTTTACTTAAACCAGTTTGAGCCGGTGCTTCTGCCATTTAGAACAGCAAAACGCCTTGTTAATACACGTGTCTTCCAATGGCAAATAGAAGCATCACCAATTTGAGAACTGTGCCGAGGAACCCACCGGTGAGTACAGAGAGGCGGGTATCCTGATTCAGGTGCCTGACCCAGCCCAGCCTCGCTCATCTCAGGTAGGACTACACGCAAATCTGCCACCCCGTGCCTCTCAAAGCCACTGGAGCTTCAGAACGGCTCTCCTTACAAGGGCACCCCTATTTGCCTTGTTGGTGATCCCATTTTCACCCTGGGCCAGTCCTCCATTCTTCAGATGATCGGGAGATAGGAGTAAGGCAGGGCCCGCCCACAAGCTCATCTATTCAGGTGGAGCTGACTCACCAAGTTTGGCAGAAACCGATGGTTCCCATAGGACTCGCCTTGGGAGGGGTACGCTGAATTACCCGAGTTACCTCTCTGCCAGAACATCCTCTTGGGTAAAAAACACTTCTCATTCTGCCTGTGCCCGCCAACCCTGTAGCCACTTCCTGACACTGGAACGGAGGGAGCATCCTATGTTTCTGTTTCCCTACCTACTTGGCTGCTGTTACTATTTTTTTTTAAGTTTGTTTATTTTTGGGAGAGAGAGAGAGAGAGAGCTCACGCGCACAAGCCCGGTAGGAGCAGAGAGAGAGGGAGACACAGACTCTGAAGCAGGCTACAGGCTCTGAGCTGTCAGCACAGAGCCCGATGTGAAGCCCGAACCCACGAACCGTCAGATCATGACCTGAGCAGAAGGATGTTCATCTGACTGAGCCACCCAGGCACCCCTAGACTGTTATTTTTGACAAAGCAATTCCTTCCTCTCTGCCTCTCCTACTTATATTCCTTTCCTGGAGTTTCTTCTGATCTTTTCCATTAAACACTAGCACGTGAACAGCACGATTGCTTCCCCCTCTCAAGTTCCTTTCATCCTGTTCTCGCCTCTCGGCCACAGTCAAGTCCTTAACCAGTTTTCCAGAACAGATCAACCCCATTGCACCCTTTTGGAGCCTTCTTCCTGAATCGAGCCGATAATCTTCACCCGGTGTATCAATTTTCTTAGCTTGTAAGATCGTTTCTGGCCAGTGTGTGGGGGGTTAAGTGTGTGAGCTCTGAAAGCAAACTTTCAGGGTCAAGTACCCACCTTTACCCCTGACTCATCACTTAATTTCTCTGGGTTTCCATTTCTTCATTGGTAAGAATTCTAGTGACCACTTGGTGGGTTTGTTGTGAGCAGTAACAGTGAAAGTAAGCATTCAGTACAACTCTAGGCACCTAGGAAGCATTTCATAAATATTAGTTCCTATTATTAGTACAGGGATATGAGGGAAACCTCACTTCCCTTATCAATGAGGCAGAAAGAAACGCTCAATCATAGTTCACACAGTGTTGGAATCTTTAATCTGACACTACAGTGTTGAGGTTACATTATATCCTTTCTTTTTAACTCAGCCTGACACATTGTAGGTGCTCAAGAAATGTGTTCAGGGTGCCTGTGGTTAAGCGGCTGATTCAATTTCGGCTCAGGCCATGATCTCACGGTTTGTGAGTTCAAGCCCCACATCAGGCTACACACTGACAGTGAAGAGCCTGCTTGAGATTCTCTCTCTCTGCCCCTCTCCTACTTTTTCTCTCCCTCTCCCCCTCCTCTCTCTGTCTCCCTCTCTCTTATTCCCTCAGAATAAGTAAAATAAACTTTAAAAAAAAAGAATGTGTTTGGGCCACTTGGGTGGCTCAGTTGGTTAAGTATCCGACTTCGGCTCAGGTCATGATCTCACAGTTCACGAGCTCAGGCCCTGTGTCAGGCTCTGTGCTGGCAGCTCAGAGCCTGGAGCCTGCTTCAGATTCTGTGTCTTCCTCTTTCTCTCTTCCCCTCCCCCACTCATGCTCTACCTATCTGTATCTCTCTCAAAAATAAATAAACATTAAAAAAAATAAAAGAATGTGTTCAGTGGGTAAACTAGTCGATTTGCGGTTCATTCGCTGTATACCTTGGGCAAGTCATCAAAACAACCTCGCCAAGTAGATGTCACTTTCGCATTTTTAAAGATGAGGGAAAATTAAGATCAGAAAGTTTAAGTGACTTGTTCAAATACGAAGAGCTAGTACCTAGTCCACCGGCCTTTTCTCTTTTGACTCATGAATGCTTCCTGTAAGTAAATACACTACTGTAAGCCCTTCGGGATTTTTTAATTGTTTCAGCGTTGATAAATAAGGGATTTCTTTCTTTAAAGCCTACTGTACTGTAGAATCACCTTACTAAATGCTACAAAGATCATGCTACATTCTTCATAATATTAAGACAAGTTTTGACTTGTTCCCATTTAACATGTGATGGAAAGCTGGCAGATTTACTTTAAATTATTTATGAAAGAGAGAAAAAAAACACAAGTCGGTTTCAGGACAGAGTTTTACTCTGTTGCAAGGCATCCAAAAAAATGACCCAAAAAACTTCCCTTTATGAGCTGATGTTCAGAATCCTAAATTTTGTGCTGATTTTTTAAAGCATATAATTGTTTTTCTAAATGATAAAGATGCAAGAGAAGGTTTGAGGCTGATATTTGCAAGCACATCGCTCTACATATAACACATTGCAGGTGTGGACAGTCATTATTCCCAATAAATGAAAAGCAAAATTGTCTATAATTGTCGCTATACGTTCTATTTTTTACTTTAGTTTTGAAGCGCACCCTGTAAGACTTTCATCTGATGAATGCAAATTTCAAATCTGGGGAAGGTCAGTGTCAGGCGAATCTGCTGGTTTATTATCAGATTTTTGTTCCTCGTTAATTGCTGCATTTTAGTATCACTGCTCAGTCTGTGTGCCTTAGGTTTGCAAATAATGGTCCATTACAGGTGTACATTAAATAATCTATGATTGGAGGTGCGAAGAGCCAACGCGTCTCAACCACTTGCCTTGGCTGGTTTGGACGCTGGGTAATCAGGTTCCCCAGGCTCCAAGGGGTCTTCCCCAGCCCTAGATGATACTGCAACTTCACATGGGCCCCAAGGTCTTCAAGTTTGAGAGCTGCCGTCACCAGGCAAACTCGTGCAAACAGCTAGAGTCCCTTCTGGTCTGTTTACTCCCCACACTGGTGTGTCTGTCTTCCCAAAACAAGAAAAGGTAAGGGAATGTGTCCATCCACTAGAACTCAAACTCACATGGCATTTCTAGAATCACCCGGCCCCTCCTCCACAGGTTGAGGAGAGAACAGGGGGCCCTAACTTCTGCTGTTTCCATCTGTTGACAAAGACTCTGTCCTTACCTGCTCCGTAGGGCAGTGAGATCTGTCTCGAATCCCAGTACCAATGGTGACAGCGGGTGATGCTGAAAGCCCCCACCGTCCCTCGCCCCCTGTCATTGTGATGACAACGCATAAGAACAACTTAGAAGTGCAGAGCAGCCTAATGAGGGGCAGGCAAAAAACGTGGGCAGGAAGAGGTTCATCAGGAGAATTAAGGTCCTTGCCCCCAGGGACGTCTGCTGATGACCTGAAATGACTCAGGGGCAAAGCGTGGCTGAAATGGCAGGAGCTAAAGCCTGTTGAGAGCCCATGACTGAGCTGGGTTGAAAGGGGAAGATAAATATGTTCTGAAAGCCACACAAGAATGGGAAGAGGCCAAGATCTTTGCCTACAGAGGGTGCAAGCCACACAGGGGTTCTGGGGCGGGGCGGGGGGGGGGGTCTCTCTTACCTCTAGCTGCCTGGGTCCGGGAAGGGAAGTGGCTTATTTTCCAATAACCCACAACTGATTGAGGTCCATCAAGATTTTTAACAAATATTTTGTAATGTTTATTTATTAATTTTTTCTTTGAGAAAGAGAGAGAGAGAGAATGTATGTGAGTGGGGCAGAGAGAGACACACACACAGAATCCGAAGCAGGCTCCAGGCTCTGAGCTGTCAGCACAGAGCCTGACACGGGGCTCAAACCTGTGAACCGTGAGATCATGACCTGAGCCAGACGGTTAACCAACTGAGCCACCCAGGTGCCCCTGGGTCCACTGAGGTTAACCAGAGGGTGAAAATGAGGTGTCATCAAGGTCTCATATTTAGGCTTTTGACTTTCTCTCCAAATAAGGTTAATATACATAGTCTCAGACATAGGTAGATACGATGCAATGATATTTTTTTACCTTAAAATTAAAATTTTACCTTTAAAATTACAAATGTTTACCTTAGAATAGTAAACATTTCCTGTGCTGGATTTCTTCTTCCTTGTGCTGCTCAGGACCCCCTCTCCCCCTCAGCACGACTGCAGAAGGCTAAGCTGGACAGACCGCACCCCGGACTCCCACGCCCACGGCCAGGACCAGGGAGAGGTGAACAAGGCAGTGAAGGTGCAAGTTTTAGGGAGACCCTCGCTCAAGGGTCCCGGGCCCCGATCCTGCCCTTGCACAGCCCTGAGAGCGAGGGCTTCCTTAGTGCCGGCCTCCGGACGCCTTGCTTGCCTGGCCCTGGTCCTGGCCCTGCGCAGGCACTCAGCTTTCCAGGTTGAGTTCTGCCAGTGAGGGTTCCTGGCAGGAAGCCAGAGAGAGGAAGGACAGTGGGGCCAGATCATTTATCCCCTGGATTCCGCCCTTCGACGTCACCTCAGCACAGTTGTTGCCTGGGACGAGTCAGCACCGCGGCTGTGGTGGCTTTCTCTACATAGCTCTGTCTCCTGACATGTGCCCCTTGGAACCCAGAGGCAGTGACAGTTGGCCGCCACTAGCCTAAATGACTGCACCCTCGGGGTTCTCCTCCATCAGCACATCTGTAAATAATCCCTTTGTCAATAAGCCTTCCTTGAATAACGCTGTTCTGAGTATGTCACCCTCCTGATGAGCCCCTGTAGAATTCGTGGGCCTCATTCAGGCTCTGACGCTCACAGCACACTCTGAATTAACATGTTAGGAGTCCCGTAATGACCTTGTGAATAACCCGACGATACTGCATTGGACTTTTTTTTTTTTTTTTTTTACCTCAAAAGCATTACTTATGTAGGTGGAAACCTTCCTTCTAAACGCCAAATTTTTGCACGGCTGTTTTGGCCTTGAAAGACGAAAGCTGGCCTGGATTTTCCTTATCCCCATGAGACCGTGATGTCCCCGAAACTTCATTCAGCAGGAGTGATGTGTCATGACCAGGAAAACAGGCTTTGGAGATTGACAGACTTCAATGCGAAACAGCGGCTGGTGTTCTGTAGCTGTGTGACCGCGGCCACGGCACTCACCCTGGCAGCCACCGAGGCTCCCGGGGGTCCTTCCAAATCTGGACTTTGACTCTGAAACCATTTCCCATCTCCGTATGTGAGCCCAACACCTGTTCTGTGACGTGGACCCAATGGGGACATCAGCCTACTACTTAGTGTACTGGCATCTTCCACCAAGTCTCTTCTCTCTAAGTTGAAGCTCTCGGTGCCTCGGGAAAATCACGCACCATATTCGTCAGCTCACACCTTTCCTTGCCACAGACAGCAAACTGTGTACACCTGAGAGAGGTAAAGTTAGAGACCCACTCCATTGGGGCAGGATGTCTGAAACAACAGAACGTGAGCTATTTTTGAAATGTTTCCTTCTCGGGCCCTCCTACTCACTGTAATATCTGGCCGAGGTGTGAATGGCTGACTCCAGCAGGTATCAGGAACAGATGGAACTGGCTAATTATGTCTCTTACATGTGAGTAGAGATAAAGCTGTTAATCGCTAATTGTACACCTCTCCTGTTTCCCCACCGCAGGGCCCCGGGGCAGAGGCCACCTCCCAAACCAAACACAAACACAGCCCGTGCCACCGTGGCTGGAAAAAAAAAAAAACTGTGCAAAGTAGTTGTGGCACATCTGCGAGATCGCCGGCTCGTTCCAGGGCTGGCGAGGAAGGGGAGGGCTGGCGAGGAAGAGGCGCTAGAGGTGGGAAGATGGAGGGGGGTCTCCAGCTCCCCGTGCCCTGAGCCAGTGAGGACCCTGCCATTGGAGGCTTTGCAAAGCGATGCTTCCCCACCAGAAAGTGACATCTGGTAATTACATCCAGCGTGCTTTGGGGGTGAACCTGGCTCCGGAGAAGCCAAGGTCTCCAGGCACCAGCTTGCACGCACCTACCTCCTCAGTGGACACAAGCAGCGCCGCCATCTCGAATCTTCTTCTAAGCCTTCAGCTGGTGGTGGGCTTTCCTGCGCTCCCCATCTTGCAGGGAGCCACACCTGCGCAATTCTTGTTAAATGTGTCAGAGACATAGCCACGGGCACAGTGATTGGCTCGGGGGGGGGGGGGTGTCATGTGACATGAGTGTGGCCAATCAGAGGCACTCCCAAGAGTTCCCTGAAATTCCAGAGAAAGACGCGTTCTCTGGAATTGTTGTCCTACGGGATATTGTAAGCCACCTGCGCCCCCCCCCCACCCCCGCCGTGTTCATCACGAGTGTAGCAGGTGCTGCTGACGCCCCGCCCACCTGAGTTTAGCAATGGCCGTGACATGCTGTTCTAATCTCAGACACCTGCATCTCTCTTGTTCTCTGCCTGAAGGCTTCCGCTGGCGCCCCAGGACCCTTCTCTCCACCTTGGAGTGAGAGAGGGCTGATACACTCAGACAACCTTCGCCAACAGGAAATGGAAAGCAGCGGATTAACAGTAGGGGGTCCCTGCTCCCCGGTGGGATGATCCTGAGCGTGCCCTACGGGGGCGGGGTCTCTACGAAAATCCCAGGATGACTTGCCCACCGTGGTCACCTGCTCACCGGTGCGTCCTTGATCGCCGTTTCTCCCACCTCTGTCTCACCTTCCCCGTTTCTTTACTCGTGTTCTGTTACCGGGGGGGAAGAGTCCGCTTTGTGTGTATGGAGGTCTCGGTTCTGGGATTCCCCAGGAAAAGGTTTGCGTGGGGAGGGGGGATCTGTGCTCCAATAAAGACAGCCAGAAGGGAAGTAGCAGGCCCACAGCAGTTTATTAAGGACACTACCTCTCAAGATGGGAGTGTGGGCAGGCCCAGAGCTCGAAACTGCCCTGGGGCTACAGGGGTCTTGGGTCATGGGCATGGTGGTCTCTCATAAAAGCTACTTCCAATCATGTGGGAGACTCCTCCCACTGGTCCGGAGGGGGAGTTTTTGACCCTTTAAAGTTTGTACCAGAACCTTCAATGCAGCTTTCCTCCATGGGGGGGTGGGGGGTGGGGGGCAAAAACACAATGCAAATGTATTATAATGAGTCTAAGGGTTACTGAAGGTGCTGGAAGCCACCAGGCCCAGATGTTGAGAGCCACAAAGTCAGGATATTCTGCTGTGTCCCCAAGGTTCTAATGTGTAACCTACTTGTCACCACCCTTGCTTCCCGCTTACATCTAACCAGCTGCCGACTCTATCACTTCCTGGGGGCACCTCCTGTGTTAGTTTGGTGCCCCTGAGAAGCAGGTGCCCAGATGAGATGAGACATGCAAGGAGTTTGTTGGGAGAGGTGTTCACCAAGGCCAAAGGGGTGGAGCTGGGGAAGGCGGGTGTCTTCTGCGAAGGGGTGAGGGTAAGAGAGCTAACCAGGCAGGCAGCCACACTTCCAAGACAAGTCTGGCCCGGCCAAGGAGGGCTTCTCCTGCCAAAGCGGTCTGCCAGGGGAGCCCTGCATCTACCATGAACGGGCCTGTCTCCGTGGCCTGACTGTGCTCAGGCATTCACTGGGAGCAGCTCATGAGAAGCATGGTTTTCACACGGACACAATGGTGGGTCCGGTAGTATATCCACAAGGCTGTCAGTCAACTGCACTTCCTGCAGTATCGCATCTGACTGGTGTATGTGCATGGTCGCTAAATCTCCCAAATAAACTACCTGCACCAGAGTCTGCTTTTTTTAAAATTTATTTTTGAGAGAGAGACAGAGACAGATCATGAGCCGGGGAGGGGCAGAGAGAGAGGGAGACACAGAATCCAAAGCAGGCTCCAGGCTCTGAGCTGTCAGCATAGAGCCCAATGAGGGGCTTGAACCCACCAATCGTGATATTATGACCTGAGCATAAGTTGAAGGCTTAACCGACAGAGCCACCCAGGTGCCCCCAGAGTCTGCTTTTAGTGGTGGGAGTGGTGGTAGGTTAAGTCAATCTATGGTGACAAGAACGCCTGAGAAGAAACTATATATAGAAGAAAACAAAGCACCTGGATCATCTGGGCACCTGGAGCCAGCCATTCCTGATGTGAGATAATCCATCGAATGTTGCAGTTAAATAAGTCGTTACATTTCCTTTGTTTGTTTGTTGTTTGGATCTTTGTAGTTTGATGTTTCAGCTGGTTGGTGTTGGGTTTCTGCCAATTGCAATCAAAAGGATATTGACTAATACAGAGAGCTAGATATCAGTTTTGACTAGTGTTGGTCTGAAATTCATTTTGTTTCCCTTGGAATTAGTAAGCCAGCCATTGTGAAGGTGTTCTTCCCTAAGCCTTCTCTATAGCAACCCTTGGCCCTCACCCTTCTCCCTGCCCAGAACATTATGGCACAAGGGAGCCTAGAACCCACCATCTGATGCATAGTTTAGTTCCTTTTTTTATATTAGGCCTGTCCAGGGCTCTGTGCCGAGTGGGGGCAGGAAATGCTGGTTGAATTGAATGAAATGATTTAAATGTAACTTCCCATAAATTGTTACTGACCCTGGGCAAATGGACCTACTGGCAAAGCTGCTAATTAATCCAACAATAATTCTGAGGCAATCAGGCCTCATTAACGTGGGCTCTGGCCTCATTTTCAGAAGTGCTTTGGATTGACAACCACAGCCTGGCAGCTAGAACAGCTGTGTCTAGCCAGCGAGTCGTGATGCATCCTGTAACCTCCACTGCCTGGAATTCCGACAGATCGATGGATCCCTCTTTCGAACCAGCCATCTCTCCTGGCAAAGGAAAACGTCTGTGCGGAGGTCTCTGGTTCCTTCAGCAGCTTCCTCACCCAGCCGGCTTCTTCTGCAATTTCATGGATAAAGGGAGGCCCTAAGGCCCACGTGTTTCAGTTCTTTACCACCAACTGCGAAATCCGACGGCAAAGAGTTCTGTGCGGGAGACAAGCAGATGCCTTTGGACACAAAAATTAATCACTTAATTAATTCAAAATAAGTGATCTTTATTTTTCAAAGATACAGATGAGTTAGACAAGGGGATACAGGCATTTTTTTTTTTGCACTGTTGCGATTTTTTGATAAGATTAAAATGAATAAAATTTTTTCAGTACTGGAAAAAGTGAGTTGCTTTAAGTTTGTTATTTGGGTAAGGTACAAATTTGGGGACCATTGCTCTGTCTTGTAGAAAGCTCTTATTTATTTGGGCATATGAGTAGCACATTTCCTTGATTCCTTGATTCCTGTCACTGACAGATTTTCTCCCATGTTTAAAATACTTATTTGATGGGGCGCCTGGAGGGCTCAGTTCGGTTGAACATCAGACTTTGGCTCAGGTCATGATCTTGTGGTTCATGGGTTTGAGCTCTGCATTGGGCCCCATGCTGACAGCTCAGAGCCTGGAGTCTGCTTTGGATTCTGTGACATACTCCCTCTCCTTCTGCCCTTCCCTTACTTGTACTTTGTCTTTCTCTCTCTCTCTCTCTCTCTCTCTCTCAAAATAAATAAACATTAAAACAAGTTTTTTTAAACATATATTTGGCCATTCCAATTATTTGAGTTATGTTGAACTGCGATCCCCCAATGAGCGGTTTAGAAAGCAGAGTCCACCGATTAGTAAAATTTAGTTTCTTATCTAGACTAGAATCAGGGACCCATTCTCACCTCTAGCCATATGGTTCCCCAGATTTTCATTCCAAGAACTTCTTGACCTACTTTTGGCTTCTTGCCACAGCTGAGCAGAATGGCTTCCCTCTCTCCATTTTGAAGTATGTGCCACCAAATAGGCCACTCATCAAAGAATAAACATTTCCGCCCAGCAGGACTGATTGAGGGCCTGTGAATAACCAAGCGTTTCCTGGTGGTCCGAGCAAAAAGCTCTGCGAACGTCTAACCTTCCCCAAGTACTCAAGGAACAATGTATCTTTTAAGATGCCCTTCCTGTCCCTTATCCCAAAGTGATTTTGCAGCATTTACAGTAATTTTAGAATGTCAGAATGCATGACTTGGACACAAAATAACAAAGATATAGCTAATGAATGTCCTTTTCCTACAAGAAGAGCACATCACCTTAGGTGGACAAAGAGAAAGGGTCTGCTTGCCTTCCCTTCGTTATTTGCTGAAATACATATTAAGAACCTGCACTGTGACAAAAATTGTGCGAGGCACATAGGATACAAAGATAATAATAATCATCTCCATCTCCATCTTTGATAACACAGCCTGCCAGGTCAGAATTTCCCACAACTTGGTTACAGGTGTGCAGAAACTTTAATCCCATCAGCCACTGGGGCAGCCAGAACGATCTCAAGGTGGGAGAAGCCATTCCGTGTGGTCGAAGCACACGCAAGCTCATCCGTTGCTCCCAATGTGCCTTCGAAACCACACCATTTTTCATTTCCATGAAAATGACATCTCATGATGAAGATCAGGAAACACTAGAGGAGTCCAATAATTTGAGAAATAATGACAACTTTGGTGAGGGCTTACTGTATATTTGTTTCTGTTCTAAGTACTTCACACATAGCACCTCACCATCTCCTCGTGACAAGCTTCATAAGTTAGGTAACAGCATTTTCATTGTTCAGATGAAGAAGCTATGGCAGACAAAGGGGAAGTCACTTACTCAAGCTCACTCCAGACAGTAAATGACAGCCAGGATTCAAAGCCAGGCACTCTGGTTCTAGACGCGGTTTTCATCGCGACGCTGTGCTGCTTCTCGGAGACATAATCACGAGTACATCAGGGTAAATTCTGTAACTTTCATACGCAGAAGACACTGTGGGTATCCAGAGGAGGGGGTAACCCTGTCTTCCTGGAAGATCTGAATCCCTCATCTGAATACCAGCTGATAGGAGACAGTCCTGAACCGCATTTCCTAGACTTCAAAACAGTGTTTGGGGAAACGAAGAATTAAGTCTTGTCTTCATTTAGAGATCACTAATCTGTGATGGTAACCGAAAATCAGACTGAGTGAGATGTAAATAACAGCAGGATCACAGGCCAGAACGTTAACAGAATAAAGGCTCTCGAGTCCTGGGAGTCAACCTGTGTGCTTGGCTCAGTCCTGAGCTGGTGACCATGTGTCACTGCCTTTCATGAGGAGGGCAGTCAGCACTGGGTCTGGGGGATTCTGACACATGTGCCCATTGGTTTTGTACTGGCCTGTTCTCAAGAACTTGTTGGAACTTTTGGCCAGGATTTGGCAAATGGAAAGGATAATTGCCCCAATTTCTTATTGAATTTATCCATTTGTCACTGTCACTTATGGTAATTTCCTAAATTGAACAGGTTACCCAACAATTTAAAAACCCACAGCAGCCCCTCCCAGTCCACACGGTGAAGCCCAAGCTCTGTTCTTCAGCCCAATGTGGAAAGACCCCGTGTGAGCCCTGGGTATCTGGCCAGTGCAATTTCCCATCATCTCCTCCTGTCTTCAGCCACGCCACATTCCCGTCCTTCTCCAACATCACAGGCTACATTCTTACAAGTTTCTATAACTATTTATGTGTTATTTTTTCTGCTTAAAGTATCCTTCCTTTGCAAATACAGATGAATAATACCTATCTACTAGTCATAAATCAATACAGAGCTCTAAAGAGAAGTTTTTCAGGATCTCCTCCCACAACGTCTTGAGTAAATTTCTATTAGATTTCTCTCTATGCTTCCTTGTACTATATCTATCTATCTATCTATCTATCTATCTATCTATCTATCTATCTGTAAATCTGTATCAATGTCTTTATTTCTATTTCTATCTATCTTTCTATCTAGGTAGATAGATCTGGACAGATATAGGGAGAGATCTACCTACATATCTATAGGATAGATGGATAGATAGATAGATAGATAATTGATAGATAAGTAGATAGATGACTGATATATAATTGATAGGTAGATACATAGATAGACAGATCATTGATAAGTAGTTAGCTGATAGATGATTGATAGATAATTGACAAGTAGAGAGATAGAGAGAGAGAGATAATCTTTAGAACATCATATTTGCAGATTGTGAGTTCTTCCTGGATAAAGCTTCCCACACGTTCACCATCTCTTAGCACAGAGGTTGATGTGGAGAGAGCATCAATCAATGTCTGTTGACTTAACATTCTAAGAAAGTACAAACACAACAGGAAGAAAAAAATATATATTTGTCTCAGATAAAAAAGGGGCCTTAAGACCTGAGCATTGGGGATGGGTTTGGATGGGCATAAAAACATAAACTAAAATGTGGTTTTATGGGTGAGCCTGGGTGGCTCAGTTGGTTGGGCGTCTGACTTTGGCTCAGGTCATGATCTCACAGTTTGTGAGTTTGAGCCCTGCGTGGGGCTCTGTGCTGACAGCTCAGGGCCTGGAGCCTCCTTGGGATTTTGTGTCTCCCTCTCGCTCTGTCCCTCCCCCACTCATGCTGTCTCTATCTCTCTTAAACTTAAAAACATTTTTTAAAAAGCAAAACATAAACTAAAATGGAAGAATTCTCTCAAAGCACAAACAGTGAGCTGCCCAGTGGAAGAGGCTGTGAGGGCAAAGAGAGGAAGGCTGGTCTTACTCACCTGAATGTAAGCCTAGGGCAGGAGGAAAATGGCTTGGGTGCTGGGGAGAAGGCACAATTCTAGAAACAAAGTAAAAGAAATTTGGCTTTGAAACAAGGGATCCAGAGTGAAAGAAGAGTTAAAATATTTATAAAGAGAAAAGCACACGTTACTTTATACACTAACCAACAGGCCTTGCAGCCTTTGAGCAAATCTCTGGGGAGAAATTTTTGAAGTTCTCTGTGAAGAGGCAGAGCGTACACATCCCCCGGATGATACGCAATCTCTCTCCCCAACAAAACTGAAAGCTTGCCTCGAACATGGTACATATTTGTCCTTGCTATACCCAGCAAAGCCTTTTTCTGCTGAGAAAAAAAAAAAAGGAATGAAAAAGAAAGAAAGAAAAAAGAAATAGGAAAGAGAAATCCTATTTAACCAACTCACAGAGGTTATCTCCCAATAATTGAGCTTCGAAAGAGGAAGCTGCTTCCTCTTTGCCAAGGTCATGGATGACTCTTGGCTAGATATTGGGCAAGGGGCGGGGGGTGGGGGGGCAATGCAAGGTAAGTGGCTTTTCCTCAATCATGGCTGTTTCAGAACCATTTTAAAGAGAATGCCTCCCTTGTGGAATGCTTAATAATCTTCAGAGCCAAGGGGATGACAGCTAAGATTACAAACTCAAGAAGGAAGCCAAGAAAAACCAGCCTGCCCCAGCCCTCATGTTTCTGCAGCCATTAATCGCAGAGACACCACCTAGGGAAGGCTGGTGCTTCACAGGACAAAAAGAGAAAACCAGGCCCTCGAGTCACTTATTGGAGGGAACGGATGCATGTAAATGAAGCAGATCTGGAGTAAAATTGCCAAAGATCCAGCCCAGTGATCTGGTACCTTCCATGCAACACAGCGCCCATCCCCCCTTCATACATGGATTAACTTGAAAAGAAGGAAAATAATGTTCTTTCGATGTTTACAAAAGTCTCAGGGACTTCTATATATTTTATTTCATTTCATTCTTACAAGAACCATATCAGACAGGCATGATTATCTTCAGTTTCTAGTTGAGAAAAATAAGTCTCAGGAAGATTACCTTCTCAATGCCACGCAAGTAGGATGGAGGGGGCCTGGACTGAAATGCAGACTTCTTCATTCAAGAAATATCTCTTATTTATCTATGTTATACTGTCTAAATCCTGGGTGCGATAATAAGGACTCAAAATCAAGAAGAAACCATTTGAAAGGCTCAGGGAACTTAATAGTCTGGGAGAGACACAGACACATAAAAAATTACAGGGCAATGTAATATACTGAGTTAAAATTGAGGTCAGCACTAAGTCCGGGAAACGAGCCTACCTTCTAGGAGTGAGATACCAAAATGGTGTCCTACGATGCCTCTCCACCTCACTGTCAAGTTCTAACCTAAATCTCGTGTCTTTCAATCACGAATGTACAAACACAGAAGCGAATGAGTGCACCGAGTATTTGTTGAGCACTGCTATGAACCGATCCAGATGGGAGGGTGGAATAAAGAAGAGAGAGGACCAGACAGTTGGATCCCATCCTATGTAAGCATGGGCCTAGGATTCACTGCAGAAGAGAGAGAAGAGACAATGCCACCATGTGCATAACACCTTCGGGTGACCATGCACACTGGGACCGGCCACCTGGTCAGACGTACGGACAGTAATGAAGAGAAGGATGTCCACTCTTTGAAGGTGGGGGAGACAGGGCAAGAGACAGGACTGGGAGTAGACTTACCATCTCCTAGAGTAGTCCCAGAATGGAAATTGCCAGCAATTCCGTTGTTTGGGATGTGAGAAGTTCAGGAGCCTAACATGCTGGGAACATGAAATTTAATAAACGGGGGCAGGAGACAAAGTTTCAGCAGTGAACCACCAAAGGGAATCATATGGAGATTCCTTGATGAATTCTTGGGTCCACACTGGTCCCTGTGCCTTCCTTTATTCCTGCCTCAGATCCGCAAACCCCTTCCTCCTGAGGAATAATGACCTCAGACATGGCTGTTGTTACCAAACCCAGAAGTCTCTCTCATTCAAAGGACCTCCCCGATAACCAAGTGGCAAATGAACAGCATGAAAGTGAGTGCCCCCCTCCCCCACCAGGGGTTTCCTCAACTCCACCTGAGCCTTGCCCCAGCTACTGTGCCCTTCGTTGTCTGGTTTAATTCCCGTCCTTCCTCCCACCAAATATGTCTCCTCAACTTATGCCCGAGTACTGTGAACCTGGGGTGAAGTAGCTTGTTTCCCGGTGCTATCGCTTGCTGGGTGTGTGGTCACAGAAGCTGATTCAGCCTCTTGGAACCCACGTGTCCTCATTTGTAGAAGGGAATTGTTTCAAGGTAGCCTCTTCTGTATCCTCGATAAACTACTCCAAAACACGGTGGCTTAAAGCAAGCACCGTTTCTTAATTCAGGGGTATGAGTTTGCAGTTAGGGTCATGCTCATTTGGGCAACTCTTCTGGTCTTAGAAGAGCTCATTCATCCGTCCAAGGTCAGCTAGCAGCTGTCTGGGATTGGCAGGCTGTCAGGTAGAACAGCCAGGGGCAGCCCAGCTACACATATCTCATCATCTGGCAGGCCGGCCTCAACTGGTTCACATGATGAGCCAGGTTTCCAAGCAGAGCATAAAGACAGGTTCTGGAGTGTGAGGACCGTTCAAGTCTCTGCTTGCATCCAGCCTGTTGGCCTCCCATTGGTGGAAACAGTCACATGACCAAGCCCGGAGTCTGTGGGAGAGGGCGCCACCAAGTGGCATGAATAAGAGGTCAATATATAAAGATCAATTTTGCACACCTCCCCATCCCCAGGAATATGTGATAATGCTTGGAGACATTTATGGCGGGAGGGTACTGTTACCAGCATCTCGTGGGTAGAGACCAGAGATGTTGCTAAACACCCCACAAGGCACACAGCAGCCCCCACAATGAAGAATTATCCAAGAATTACCAAGAGGTCAGTGGTGCCGAAGTGAAGAAATCCTGCTCTAGTATTACAGGTGCCTTTCAGTATGATGGCTGGTACGTGGTAAGTATGTAGATTCCTAAACTATACTGCTTGGCGCCACTTGCTGGAGTGACACTGGGGAAGTCACTTTTCACCCCCACAGGCAGTTTCCTCACCTCTGAAACAGAATTAAAAATAGTTCCCACCTCTGAAACAGAGTTAACAATAGTTCCCACCTCACAGGGTCATTGTGAAGGTGAAAAAGAGTTACTACATATGGAGTATTTAGGAAAGTGCTTGGCATTTAGCAAAAATGCAGTACATGAGCCATTGATGTGTTAAGTCATGCACACTGTAACTGATCTCTCCAGCCTGTCTCTGAAAATCTTCCCAACCCTGCCCGTACTTCGTGCTCATGATATTCAAGCACTTGTGAAGCCAGAGAGCTTGGGTTCCCTGGTCTGGATCCTGCCTGCCAATTTTGTGGCTTAGGTAATGGGATGCTAAGTGATTAAGAACAGATGCAGTACCTTTCTCACTTCATATTTAAAAGAACCTTATGGACTCGGTACATTATTTCTCGGACAAAGCTTTAGAGGGTCACTCATTTGCCCAAAGTCCCAACCAGTAAGTAGAGAGTCGCGACTCGAACCAGGCTCTGAAGCTGGTGCCTGACACGCCTTAAGGAGCTGCCACCTCTCAGCGCCATCGCTAATGGATTTGGTGCATCACACTCTGCCCTTCCAATCTATGAAAAGTGAATTCACAGGCAGGCGTGAAATGCCAGTGCTATCACTTAGGGGTGGTGGGAATGAGAGAACACAGAGTAATTTCTCTGGGCCATCATATATAAAAAAGACCCTCACCTTCGCTGATTGTCGATATCCAACAATATTTAACCACCGTGTCACATTGAGGAGCTCGAACACCTAAATTTCAGGGAATGAAGATCTCCCTAGAACACCTTAGAAAAAGCCATATGTGAAGCTGGACTTAGTGACTTTGAATAAGGTACAAAGGGTCACTTAGGCATCCTTCAAATTCCTCCCCTCGTAGTCTGGCCTTGCCCAGTTATGGAGGGTCATGGAGCAGGGTTGACGGCCATGTATGTATCTGCAAATTCCCCACGGACATCCACAGACCGGACCCTTTGGCTGGGTCTGGGTCACAGCATGCCATCACGAGAGGAGAGAAAAGGTCATTTAATAGGGCTATTGCCCTCTCAGCTTCACCTGTTCAATACGGTTCTTAGCGTTCTCAAGAAACTAATATTCTCAAGAAACTAAAGTTGCTCTCTGCGCTGAACTCGTTGGGCAGCTCTGACCTCTTAACTGTGTCTTCGTGGCTGAGGTGAGCCTCCCTTATTCCTACCATCTTCCTTGGGAGCCTTTACATTCTCTTTGATTCTCCAGAACTGTGCTGATATGGAGGAAGCCTTGCTCTTAATGTAAGAATTCCTGGGTGTAAATGAGCCCTAATGGGGCAACTCTGGAAAAGTACCAAAATCCTCTAAACAGTGGTTTCCTCATTCGGAAAGCAGGAAGCTAATATTATCAGTGTCAAGAGCTAATTAGAGAATAATACTGGTTTAGTTCCGATTAAAGTTCCGATTATCATGTATATAATATATAATGTGCTATTGTAATTCCTTACCCAGGTATTGCTTTTGGGGTCCTTCGTTAAGCCTCTCTGATGTACCATGAACTGATAAAGAACATACATGCATTATCCCATCTCAAAAACAATCCTAGGACACAGGACCCATTACTGGCCCCATTTTAGGGTTAAGGAGACTGAGGCTCACAGAGGTTGAGTAATCTCCCAAAGCCAGTAAATGGCGGAGCCAATGTTTGAACATGGGTGTACCTTTGTGTCTGGTTCCACATTCTTACACCACGATATAGTCTCCAGTCTCCCCAAAACAGAAAAGAGGGTGAAAAAAACAGGGAGGGAACCGAAGTTATTAGCATTGAGATGACTGTTCCTTCTATTGAGCTTTAGAAAAATGATATATGGTAAGGAAGGCAGCTACTGTGTATAGTCTATTAAATTGCAAAACTATTTATAATCCTCACAGCAACTCTGTGAGGTAAATATTTTATCTCCTTTTGACAGCTGGGAAATTGAGGCTGAGGGGTTGAAGAGATATGTGTCCAAAACGCGGGACTAGTAAGTAAAGGAATCGAGCCTTGAACCCAAGTCTTCTGGGACCAATTCCTGCACGTCTTTTCCACTATTCCAGTATGAATTTGAAGCTTGCCAGCTGTGTGACCTTAGACAGTTACTTAACCTCTCTGGGGCTCAATTACCTGCTATTTTTTAAAAAAGCATATTTTATTTTAATTTTTAAGTTTATTTATTTTGAAAGAGAGAAAAAGAAAGAGCATGAGTGGGAGAGAGGCAGAGAGAGAGGGAGAGGAAGAATCTGTCAGCACAGAGCCCAATGTGGGGCTCAATCTTAGGAACTGTGAGATCATGACCTGAGCCGAAAGCAAGAGTTGGACGCTTAACCCACTGAGCCATCCAGGTGCCCCAGGAAGGCATATTTTAAGAAGAACATTCAGGAAGATAAAGTAAAATGAAGCATGGAGAGTTCCCAAACATAGCAAGCACTCAAAAATTGACAGCTGGGGTCATTATACCGCGCCATTCTAATGTATTAACACCTCGTGTTCGTAACATGATCCTAATAGAAAAAGTCAGCTTTTCCCTTCCTGTGTAGGTAAAACCCCAGTTCATTCTTCCTGACTACGACTCTCTTCCTTGGATGTCTCTTTTCTGCTAACACAGAACACTTCACTTCTGACACTCATGGCCAATAGACATGTGAAGGTTTCCGCCCACAGCAAGCAAACCCCAGCCCCAGCTGGGTGCTCTACAACTTCACTCAGTTCTGACACCATCTACCTGGAGATTGCATCAGATGTCACAGGTAAGGGCTCGGTTCCATCACACTGCCCCCAGCCCCACCTTCAGACACTAGTCACAAGCTCAGGATGTCACCTGGCTAAAAATTGCCACCTGGTCAACTGGCTAAAAATCAGAGATTCCCACAACCCCCTCCTTGGGTTCAATTAATTTGCCAGAGTGACTCACAGAACTCAAAGAAACATTTTACCTACATCTACCATCTTATTATAAATAGGATATGATAAATGATATAGATGAGCATCCAGATGGAAGAGATGCAGAGGTCAAGGTCTGGGGCCCAAGGGCAGGAGCATCTGTCTCTGCAGAGTTAGGGTGCCTCTCCCTTCTGGTGTGCATGTGTTCCCAACCTGGAAGCTCCCCAAACCCAGTGTTACTGGGATTTCATGAAGGCTTCCCCACGTAGGCATAATCAATTATTAGCTAATTTCTAGCCCCTCTCTCCTCTCTGGAGGGTGGGAGAGGGGCTGAAATCACGGCTTGGTCTTTCTGGAGACCAGCACCATCCAGGGGCCATCCAGGAGCCCACCCAGGGTCACTTCACTTGAACAAAAGATGTTCATTGTGCTCTCACCACTTGGGAATTTACAAGGGTTTCAGGAGACCTGTGCCAGGAACTCGGCGCAGGAACAAATATATATATGTTTTCTATTAATATGTGTATATTGTGAACTGATTACCACAATAAGGTTAGTTAACACATCCGTCTCCTAATGAAGTTACATTCTGTGTATGTGTGTATGGTGAGAACTTTCAAGATCGACTCTCCTACCTGCTTTCAACTATGCAATACAGCATTGTTAGCTACCGTCACCATGCTGTGTGTTACGTCCCTATAACTTACACAGTTTATAACTGGAAGTTTGTACCCTTCGACCACTGTGGAGGAAAAATTTTTTCCCTTTACCCTTCAAGTTTTTTCTAGCCGGCCTTAAGGATTAAATTTAAAACTTTTTTTTTTTTTTTAAAGTAGGAGGGAACTGGGTGGCTCAGTCAATTAAGCATCCAACTTAGGCTCAGGTCATCCAATTTAGGCTCAGGTCATGAGCTCATGGGTTCATGAGACTGAGCCCCAAGTAGGGCTCTGCACCGACAGCACAGAGCCTGCTTGGGATTCTCTCTCTGCCTCTCTCTCTCTCTCTCTGCTCCTTCACTGCTATCTTTATGTCTCTCTCTCTCTCTGTCAAAGTAAATAAAGAAATATTTTTTTAAAGAATTAAATTGACATGAGACAGAATAACAGAAGAAAAATCCCATAGTTTAATTGTATATGCATGGATGCCCAATAATGAAATTGAGATCCAAAGAAATGACCAAGGCAGGCAGTTTTTATACTTTTTAGACAAAGAGACAACACATTTGCGAGGAATTGACAGGACAAAGAAAACTTCTGCTTGGGAGCTTCAATTACTCAGGTATGCTAAACAGAATTTGGGCTAGGGTAGAAAGAAAATCAGTAGAAGTAACAAGGTTTGTTTATACAGCCTTCTCGGCTCTGAATTCCCCATCTCCGTATCTCCTGGCGGGGCTGGGGTGTGGTATTTTTCTAATGAGAGATTTGTATCCTGTTTTCTGGAGTCAGAGAGGAGTCACAGAGTTTTTCTTGCACTGGCTGTTTCTTAAGTAACTTTAATTCAAAATAAACAGTTTGCCATAGAGGCACATATGGGGGGAAGGGGTCCCTGCTCTTGGCCCCCATACCATTTGCATCCATTTCCCCCACATACCTCTTTCCCTGGCAACCACCAATCTGTTCTGTTTCTATAAATTTGGGGCTTTTGGTTCCACTATAAGTGAAGCCATGCAGTTTTATCTTTCTCTGTCCGATTTGTTTCACTTAGCACAATGCCTTGTCAAATGTTACTTGACCGTATATGCATGGGTTTATATATAGGCTCTTGATTCTGTTCCACTGTCAATGTGCCTGTTTTTATGCAAATACCATACTGTTTGGGTTCCTATAGCTTTTAATATAATTTTAAATCGGAAGTTGATGCCTCCAGCTTTGTTCTTTTATTCAGGATTGCTCTGGCTATTCAGGGTCTTTTGTGGTTCTGTACTAATTTTAGAATTTTTTTTTCTGTTTCTGTAAAATACATCATTGGAATATTGATAGGGTTTGCATCAAATCTATTGATGACTTTGGGTAGTATGGATACTTTGACCACATTTAATTTTTTTTTTTCATGAACAGGAGATGTCTTTCCATTTATTTGTGTCTTCTTCAATTTATTTCATAAAGGTCTTATCATTTTCAGTGTAGAGATTTTTCACTTCCTTGGTTAAATTTACTTCTAAATATTTTATTGTTTTTGATGCTATTGTAAGTGGGGTTGTTTTCTTTATTTCTTTTTCAAATAGTTTATTTTTAGTGTATAGAAACAAAACTGATTTCTGTATGTTGATTTTGTATCCTGCAACTTTACTGAATTTGTTGGTCAGTTCTAAGAGATTTTTGGTGGAGTGTTTAGGATTTTCCATATATAACATCATGTCATCTGCAAACAGACAATTTTACTTCTTCCTTTCTGATTTGCATGTCTTTTATGTCTTTTTCTTGCCTAATTTCTCTGGCTAGGACTTCCAGTACTATGTTAAGTAGGAGTTGTGAGAGTAGCGACCTTAATTTTGTTCGTGATTTTAGAGGACAAGCTTCTAAACTGTTACTACTGAGTCCTAGGTCAGCTGTGGGCTTGTCATGCCTTTATCAGAATGAGGTATGTTCCTTCCCTGTTAGTTAGGTAGGCTTTTTTTTTTTAATTTTATTTAAAATAAGTATAATGAATGGCTACTGAATTTTGTCAAATGCTTTCTCTGCATCTATGGAGATGATTTTTATTCTTCATTATCAATTCGCATATGTTGAACCATCCTTTCATCCCAGGATGAATTCCACTTGATCATGATGTATCATCTTTTTTTTAAATTCATTTTTAAAATGTACATCCACGTTACTTAGCATGTAGTGCAACAGTGATTTCAGGAGTAGATTCCTTGATGCCCCTCACCCATTTAGCCCATCCCCCCTCCCACACTCCTCCAGCAACCCTGTTTTTTCTTCATGTTTAAGAGTCTCTTATGTTTTGTCCCCCTCCTTGTTTTTATATTATTTTTCTTCCCTTCCCTTATGTTCATCTGTTATGTATCTTAAAGTCCTTATATGCATGAAGTCATATGATATTTGTCTTTCTCTGACTAATTTCACTTAGCAGAATACCCTCTAATTCCATCCCTGTAGTTGCAAATGGCAAGATTTTATTCTGATTGCTGAGTAATACTCCATTGTGTATATACACCACATCTTCTTTATCCATTCATCCATCGATGGGCATTTGGGTTCTTTCCATACTTTGGCTGTTGTCGATAGTGCTGCTGTAAACATTGGGGTGCATGTGCCCCTTTGAAACAGCACACCTGTATCTCTTGGATAGATACCTAGTAGTGCAATTGCTGGGTCATAGGGTAGTTCTTCTACTTTTAATATTTTGAGGAACCTCCATACTGTTCTCCAGAGTGGCTGTACCAATTTGCATTCCTACCAGCAATGCAGAAGAGATCCTCTCTCTCCTCATCCTTTTTGTTTGTTTTTTTAAATTTTTTAAATGTTTTATTTATTTCTGAGAGAGAGTGACAGTGTGAGCAGGGGAGGGTCAGAAAGAGAGGGAGATACAGAATCTGAAGCAGGCTCCAGGCTCTGAGCTAGCTGTCAGCTCAGAGCCCGATGCGAGGCTCAAACCCATGATCCACGAGATCATGACCTGAGCCGAAGCCAGAGGCTCAACAGACTGAGCCACCCAGGCGCCCTCTTCATCCTTGATATAATCTTTTAAATGTGCTGTTGAATTTAGTTTGATAGTATTTTGTTGAAAATGTTTACAACTCTATTCATCAGGGATATTGGCCTATAGGGTCTTTGCTTGTTTGTTTGTTTGTTTTTATTTGTAACATTCTTACCTGACTTTGATAACAGGGTAATTCTGGTCTACCAAATGAATTTAAGAGTGCTCCCTCCTCTTCGATTTTTTTAAAAGAATCTGTGAAAAATTTTTATTAATTCTTTGTTAAATGCTTGGTAGAATTTACCAGTGAAACCATCTGGTTCCTGGGTTTTTCTTTGGTGGGGTTTTCAATTACTGATTCAACCTCCTATGTAATATTGGTCTGTTCAGATTTTTTTTTTTTTTTATTTCTTCCTGATCCAGTCTCGGTATGTTGTATATCTATTTCTTCTAGACTGACCAGTTGGTTGGCCCACAGCTGTTTAGAGTCCTCTCTTATGATCCTTCTTCATATTTCTGTGGCATCAGCTAGAACGTTTTCATTTTCATTTATAATTTTATGAATTGGCTTCTCTCTCTTTTTTTCTTGGTTAGTCTAGATCAGTGTTTGTCAATTCTGTCTCTCTTTTCAAAGAACCAACATTTAGTTTTGTTGATCTTTTCTATCGTTTTCCTATTCCAGTTCATTTCTTTCTGTTCCAGCCTTTATTAGTTCCTCCCTTCTACTAACTATGGGCTTAGTGTGTTGTTTCTTTAGCTCCTTAAAATGTAAAGTTGCTGGGGTCGGCAATCGTTCCTGGTAGAGTGGGGTATCAGATAGTGTTCCTCCATCAGATGATGCTCCTCCATCAGTTGGTGCCACTGGCTGGACTCTGTGTTCAGACAGGGTTGCAGGGAGAGCTTTGCTGTCAGATGAGATTCCAGGCCATGCTCTGCAATCAGGCGGGCTTACACTCTGGGCTCCACTGCAGGGCAGGACTATAGGCTGGATTCCAAGGCTGGCCAAGGTCATAGTTAAAGCTCCCTGCTGAGACAGGGCCAAAGGCTATTATTAACAGCTGGGCAGGGCTTCTGGCTGGGATTTCTGCCCCAATGTGGCTGTAGAGGGGGCTCCGTGGCCTTTGGCAAGGCCTCCTGGATGACAGCACTGAAGGCTATACTCAGCAATCAGAGGAGGCTGCAAATCCACTACCCTATCTGGGTGAGGCCCCACAATGGGCCCCATGGCCAGTATGGCCCATTGAGGACTCAAGTCAGGCACAACTACCAACCGAGTTCCCAGGCCAGAAGGGGTCACCGGCTAGACTATGAATGAGCAAAACCATTGGCTGGGATCTCTGCTTGGGCCCCACTGCAAACAGAAACGTATTCCACTGAGAGATGAACGCTGGTGGCTGGAAGTCCTATCCCCCTTCTCTGTTTCTATCTGATCCCGAGGAGTCAAGCCATGTGAGATTCTCTCAGCAATCCCCATGAGGTGAGACCCAGGGGGGCCTCCTGAGAAGTGTGCCACAGTGCCAGGGAAGCTGCATCTCCACCCTGGGCTCTTGTTTTTCCCACTGGAAAAACCACAGGCCCAGAGAGGCCCTTTTGGTGTGGTGCTGTGCAGGCCTGGGCAAAGGGTGGTGTGGTCAGTGTAATCGCCCTTCTCGCCCTTGTAATGTGGTCCTGCTCCCTCTCTGTGGCCTAGGGAAACCCCCAAGGCTTTCACAGTGGTGATGCATGTAATCTTATCCATGGATAGTTGCTAGTTAGTCTTCTTGCGGGGAAGACAGAAGGTAGGAACCATCCGTGTCACCATCTTGGTTATGTCACTTACGTATTGTGTTTAAATACGTCATCTCAGTAAAGCCCATGACACAGCAGGGGTTGTGGTCCCTTGTTTCAGATGATGACATTGAGATGATAGAGAATAACCACACTTCCTCAAGTTACATAAGTAGTAAGTAAAGGATTTACTTATCACTCTTTTGATGTCAAATGAAGAATCGTTTCCATTGCACTGTGCCAGACATTGAATACAATACACACTACCTCTTCATTCACTTGTTTGTTCAGCATCTATGGAGTCATCCCTCAGGTTTGAGAGTAAAAGTTGGGTTGAACTTTCTTCTCGGTTAGGGGTCACCTTCCTAGTCAGAAAATTGAATTTCTTAATGGTGATTGAAGAGGCTTCCCCAAGAGGCAAGAATACCATTTATTAACTTAACAGATATTTATTAAGCACCTACTATGATACTGAGAGATAATACAAAGTGTGGGAGAAACAGCAGACATGGCCCTTGTGCTCTTGGGAAAAATCCAAGTGCAATGAAGTTGTTACACATGCCTCCATACAAATGCTAGGAAGGAAAAAACAAGTCACCAAACTCAACCTAGAGGGGATGGGAAAACATCCGTGGCAAATTATGTCAGAGCTGAAATGTGAATAAGTCAATGTTAACCAGGTAGTAGTTTTCCAGACCAAGGAAAGCATATGCCAGGGAGAGGTGTGGCACAGAGGAGAAGTAGAATCACTGGAGAGCCAGAGCACAGAAGCAGGGAATGCAGAAAGTCAGACTAGAAAGGAAAGTAGGGGAGAAAGAATTTTGCATATTGTATAAGCTGTGCCAAGTTCTAACTTTATCTGAAATCCCTTGAGGAATCATTCAGAAATTTCAAGAAAGAGGCAACCAAATCATGGTACCAGTTGGCTTACTGATATTATAGAAATATCACCATGGTTGGCCAGAGGATGGAGGGACTGGGGTAGGGAAAAGACTAGAAACAGTAAGACCAGTTAGTGTTATTTACAACAGTCCACATCAGAGCTGATGGTGGCCCGGAGGTGGTGGTGAGGAAGGAAAAAAAAATATGGATGGATTCCTGAGGTAGGGAAAAACATGAATAAGGCTTAGCAAATTAGTGAGTTACACTGGTCACATTTTCATATTTGCACTGGGCAAATGAACAGAGTTCAGTCCTTCGCAGACCTGACTTGGAATTTGGAGAGCCACCCAGGTGACGGGTGTTGGGGCCAGCTCCGAGGATCCTTCAAAAAGGTGGGCTTTGACTGTGGAGCTGACAAGCCTCCTAGCAAAAGGGCCAGTGCAAGAAGTGTGTGACGGCAGCGAGGTCTCTCTGCAGCGATGACAACTGACACGTCAGCACTGTTGTAGCAACAGGGCCAGTGGTGGTCCACAGCAAACACCTTGAGTCTGGAATTGGCTAAATTGGACTCCTGACAGCTTCAAACGCAGAGGCAACGTCTGCATCTCAAACAGAAGAGGGAGAATTGTCTAAATGCTTCAATTCTTGTAATTGAAGCAATTGCACATCATTTTACATGCCAGCTCCCCGACAGGATAACCAGTTTGAGCCGAGTGTAGGAATTCAATTATGTATCTTCTGTCTGAATCTTCGAAAGAAAACCGCCCAACTGGCCTGTCAAATATCCAGCATGTTTGCCTGTTGGAAATTGCTATCTCCTCCTGACACAGAAAATGTCTCTGCAGAAGAAAAGCCTATTATATTTTACAAAGCTAGCATAACCCTATCACAAAACTTGACACAAAAGCGTAGAGAAAGAAAAGTACAGACCAATTTTATCTATGAATTTAAATGCAAAATTCCTAAATAAAATATAAGCATATGAGATGTGGCAATGTAACACTAGAGGCTTTTCCATTAAAAATTGAAACAAAGTAGTATGCCCACTATGACCTTAATTATTTAATATCACTCTAAATGTCTGGCCAATGCAATAAGACAAGAAACATAAATAAATAAAGGATGCAATTGTTGAAAAGGAAATGGCACCATTTCTCATTATTTGCATTATCGACCCAGAAAATCCAAGCAAATTAACTGGAAAAAAAAATCTTAGCACCCCTAAGAGTTCATTAATTCCTCTTCTAGGATTTAATCTGATGAAATACTCAGAAAGTCAAAGATTTATGGTAGAGCCTCATCCCAGTGTTATGTTTATTATTGGAAAGAAATGAATATAATCCAAATATTCAACAATAAGGGCATGATCAAATATATTACTTTAGATCCAGATGGTGAAGTATAAAACAATTAAAACATATTTTAAAGAATATTTAATAACATAAGTAAATGTTCATCCAACCTGGGAATAAGTATGAAATGCAAATCTAAATACAGTATGATTAGCTTTTTGGAAAATAAACAAATAAATATGTATATACATGTCTTTGCATTGAAAACATATTGGAAGGAAGGAAATGAAAATGGCATCACTGCTATCACAAGGGTTTTTCAACATTTATAGAATTTACATGCACCAGGGGCGCCTGGGTGGCTTAGTTGGTTAAGCATCCGACTTTCGCTTGGGTCATGATCTCGCGGTTCGTGGGTTCGAGCCCCGCGTCGGGCTCTGTGCTGACAGCCAGCTCAGAGCCTGGAGCCAATTTCAGAGTCTGTATCTCCCTCTCACTCTGACCCTCCCCTGCTCACGCTGTCTCTCTCTCTCTCTCNAAAAAAAAAAAAAAAAAAAAAAAAAAGAATTTACATGCACCAGCCTTACAAATTACACTATAAATATACTATAAAATACACTGCAAAACTTTGGAGGATATTTTCAGATGGTGTCTGAGATCCCTATCAATCTGTTTCTGGCATAAAAATGACTATTTCTATAAAAATCTGACACTTTAAAACAAAAAAGGCTCTATGATACTATTACCCCTGTCGATCTGTTCTGGGTTCCCCATAATGATAACTGGTAGCTTCCCTAAGAGATGTTGGGGAGCTTGGCTTCCCCTGAACACATGTTCTATCCCTCAACCTTATCATCCAATAAAATGTTTTTCTTTCCGGGCCCCAACTGAAGCCCAATTTGTCACCCAACTCCTTGTTTGCCTTACTTGCTGCCTCCCCTGGGCCCCTTTAACCAACCAAAACAAGAACCAGAGAGCAGGACCCCTTCTGAGGTGAGCTTTCCAGGTGGGCTTATTTTCCAGCATCACTGTATCAAAAACCGCTTGGATCCCTGTTCAGGACTCTCCCTGGGGGACATCCCCCAAGTGGAGGTCTTAGATTTACACGAGTCATGCCTTAATAGATTCCTTGTCTGAATTTTGCCTTGTGGTGGACCACACCACACCCACCCCAGACACCAATGTAGCAGACCAATCCTTAGGTCCGAAAGAGCTAAATTCGAGCAGAATATTTTATCTACTGAAGGTTGCCTGGATTGGGAAGACCCTAGGGATTTACTGAGCCCAGAGACTTTGGGAAGAACTATGACTCAAATCCAGTGACAGCAGCTGTGAAGTCCCATCCATAAAATGAGAGCAAAACCATAAACCAGAAATGAAGACTAGGGTATAGAAGACTCAGAAATGCAGAAAAGCCTGAACACTGCTCTAGAGTCTCCGGGAACAGGTCATGGATATACTGTGTGTGCCTCATGCAAAGAGAGGCAGTCACTACTCAGGCTACTCAGGAATGCCCATCCACTCTGCTACCAGATCTGTTCATTGTTTTATTTTTCTAAAGTAGGCTCCATGCCCCACGTGGGGCTTGAACTCTTTTTTTTTTTTTTTTAATTTTATTTTTTTACAAATAGTTTATTAGGGGCTTGAACTCTTGACCCTGAGATTGAGTCATGTACTGAGCCAGCCTGGTGCCCCCAAATCTCCCAATCTTTAAATGTTGCCATTTCATGCTTTGAATGTTGTACAAACCAAACAAAACATAGTGGCAAGCTTGATTCCGGTCAGTGGACAGCGATTCATGACTTCTGAGAAAAAGTTACAAAGTTGGAAAAGAAGAAGAATTGATTCTTATCAGGTTGAAACATCCTCAACCTTCCCCAACAGGCTTTCCTTTATAGGAATGGGAGAGAAAATGAATTAATGCTTTCATTGCTCTAAAAAGTGACCCATTCTACTCCAGGGTGAGGGCCAAGTCACCCGCTGACCCTACCCCCACATATTTCCCCATACCTAGGAGTCTGGTCAGTTCCTAAGGTTTGGATATGCGTGCCCTCCGGAAACCAGCTGTGAGCACTCAGAGGCACAATAGTGAGTGTGGCCATCTGAATGCCACTGTTACTTTTATAGGGTCCCATATAGGAGAGTGGGGTTTTTTCTTACACCAATAACCAAATAAATCTCCAACTCTCCAGATAACCAGTTAGATGTCCCACAATATAATTCAATTCTAACATCTACCTGGAGGTCCCAGTGGTTAAGGGCTCTGTCCCATAAATCTGCTCCTGCTTCATTTCAGATGCCAGTTAGTTACACCGGGACTTTGGATGAACTGGCTATAAACTCGGAGTTCCCACAAACCCCTCTTCAGGTTTGGGAATTTTCTGAAACAGTTCACAGAACTCAGGGGAGCACTTTACTTACTTTTACTAAGTAATTAAATTTATTATAAAGGATACACGCCAGCAGTTGAAGAGGTATATAGGGCAAGATCTGGAAGGGTCCTGGGCAGAGGACCTTCTGTCCATGGAGTTAGGCTGGGCCACCCTTGCTAGCAACTGTGTACGCTAGCACCGAGACTCTCAAACCCCACAGTTGAGGGGTCTTTAATGGAAGTTTCACTACATAGGCATGGTTGATTAAATCATTGGTTACTGGTAATTAACTCGATCACCAGCCCCTCTCCCCTGCCAGAGGTCAGGGGGTAGGACTCAAAGTCCGGAATCTCTAATGATTCCTGGTATTTCAGGCGACCACAGCTCCCCATCCCCCCTCACACCCCCAGCCCAGTCCTGAAGCTACCTAGGAGCCTACTCAAGGGTCATCTCATTAGTATACCAAAGGACAATGGGGACAAAGGCGAAATGCATATTTCTTTTTTTTTTTTAATGTTTTATTTATTTCTAGGAGAGAGACAGCATGAGCAGGGGAGGGTCAGAGAGAGAGGGAGTCAGAGACTCTGAAACAGGCTCCAGGCTCTGAGCTGGCAGTCAGCACAGAGCCCAACGCGGGGCTCGAACCCACGAACCGTGAGATCGTGACCTAAGCGAAAGTCGGATGCTTAACCGACTAAGCCACCCAGGCGCCCCCGAAATGCATATTTCTTAATATGCATTTATTTAATGTTTGTTTATTTCTTTGTTTTAATGTTTATATGAGAGAGAGAGAGAGAGAGAGACAGACCCCAAGTGGAGGAGGGATGGAGAAAGAGGGAGACGCAGAAACTGACATAGGCTCCAGGCTCCTAGCTGATACGGGCTCCAACCCACGAACCCCGAGATCACGACCTGAGCCGAAGTCGGACGCTTAACCGACTGAGTCACCCTGGTGCCCCTCAGTGTGTATTTCTTATTATACAGGTATCACCCACTTTTCAAAAGTTCACATTTCAACACTTTGCTTTTTTACAGAAGACCTACATTGGTATCTGTTTTTGGTAACCGAAAGAAATCCAAAGAATATTTTTGCTTTTATGAAAAAAAAAAAAAAAAGCCCAGAAAGCAAAAATAGCCTTCAGCATTTGTTTGGTGGCAAGTCCTCGTAGAGACGGCGTACCTCCCGAGCCGCGAGAGCGGGGCCGCCAAGTCCTGGTGGGAGAAGGCCGATATTTTCCCATCTAAACTTTTCAAATACGGCCTTCTTCACCCTCTTGTTTAACCACTAGTGCTCTTTTCTCCTTTTCCCCTCGGGCAGTTCTATCCATTCTCTCCCCCACCCCCCCACCTTTGTGTAAGGTAAGAAAAATCAAAGAAATGAAGAATGGCCAGAACCTTGGATCAATTTCTCTCTCCAGCCATATGAAGGCAGAAGAAGGGAAGTATCACAACCACAAGCCTTCACCCTAATGTACAGTGAGCTGCTCACCGGGAAACACTACCTAACCTCTGACCAGTTGGATTACTCTCCCTCCCTCATCTGGGAAGGAGTTAAGAAAGGGATGTCCGAAGAGAAAACTAGAACCCACTAGGGGAACTGACCAGAATGCAGGTTCAGCTTAACAACAGCCAAGGCAAGGGAGGTGGGATAAAACTGTGGCAGAGCTTGCTGGTTGCCGAAAGGTATCCATTAGCCCCTCCTTTGTTAGTAGCAGAGCACGATTTTATTTGGTGTGGCAATGCATTCATAAAAGACTGCTTTGGTGGGGCGGGGGTGGGGGGCACCTGGGTGGCTCAGTCGGTGGGGCGGCCGACTTCGACTCAGGTCATGATCTCACCGTTCGTGGGTTTGAGCCCATCGTGGGGCTCTGTGCTAACAGCTAGTTCAGAGCCTGGAGCCTGCTTCGGATTCTGTGTCTCCCTCTCTCTCTGACCCTCCCCTGCTCACGCTCTCTCTCTCAGAAATAAATAAAACATTAAAAAAAAAAAAGACTATTTTTGGGATCCTGGGTGGCTCAGTTGGTTAAGCATCTGACTTCGGCTGAGGTCATGATCTCAGGGTTCATGAGTTCCAGTCCCCCACTGGATGATCACAAGCCCCATGTCGGGTAAGCCCTCTCTTTCTCTCTCTCTCTCTCTCTGCCCTTTGCTCACTTGAGCCCTCTCTCTCAAAAAATAAAAAATAAAAAAATAAGACTACTTTGCCCCACCTTCCTTGAGGCCACATGTGACCATAGGATTGGGTTCTGGTCAATGAAATGTAAATGAAGTGTTGACTGAACTTCCAGCAAGATCCCTTAAAGGACCTCTCTCAATAGTTGGGACATTTGCCCATTTGCCTTCCTCTCCTCCTCCTTCTTCCTACCTGAAGTCTAGGCATGATAATGAGAGATCCAGCAAGCACCTTTGACCCCGAGGTGGCCTTGATGATAAAAGCCACACACTAGAACATCTCACGTGTACCAGAAAGATAAAAGGAGCTAAGTAAATAATAAAGAAGCCTTTCCGGACTTCAGTGCTGGCCTCCAGTACGGGGGGAGAAATAAAATTCTCCTTTAAATCAGTTTTAATTTTAGTTCCCTGATACAGGCAGCCAAAGCTAATCCTAACTGATACAAAAATTATATAAAGTGTACGTTTAAATCAGCTATAAATGTCTCTAAAGGAATTGTATTCCTTTAAGGAATGTATTTCTAAATAAATCTTCCTGGGAGGATCGTAACATGTGAACTGAAATCTGCTGCTAAGAAAAACGATCATAGAAATATACAAGGTATAAACAATCTCTTCTGTGACTACTAAATTCGCTGGAAAAGGTGAGCAGAGAAGGGGGAAAGGCAGCAAAGGAAAGGGGACAATTCTCTTCAGATAGGTAAAAGGAAGGAAGGAAGGAAGGAAGGAAGGAAGGAAGGAAGGAAGGAAGGAAGGAAGGAAGGAAGGAAGGAAGGAAACAGGCTCCTGCCCTTGCAGAGAGACGCTTCTGTGCATAAGCAAGGGCTCTTCTATTTTTCTTTCTCCTCAAAGCTTTGATCTTGTGGTCTCTGAAAAGAGATTAGAGAAGAAAAGACAGATATCGCAAGTGTCAAGGATCTGCTGACTGAGCGGGCAGTGAGAGGGGAAAATCTCACCAGTGTGCTCAAAGCTGTGAATAGCCAAGGAGGGGGGAAAGCCCCAAGAAGGGTGCTGATGAAGACCTTTGGGAGGCTTTGGTGACATTCCAGCCTGTCTGATGGAAATCTGAGTTAATCCTCAGAGACCTGGCTACCCAGTTAGGATTCAGTGAGCTCCTCTGTCAGGATTGCCCACCTTCAGATCAAACCGACAGAGCCCACTCTCGTGACTTGGGGGAAGTATACCTGCATTACAGCAGCAAATCCGGTGCAAAGGCTTAGTTTACAGGGTACGTTGTTTTTCGTTTTTTGTTTTTTAATAGTTTAGTTATTTTTGACACAGAGAGAGACAGAGCACTAGTGGGGGAGGGGCAGAGAGAGAGAGAGGGAGACCCAGAATCTGAAACAGCCTCCAGGCTCTGAGCTAGCTGTCAGCACAGGGCCGGATGCAGGGCTTGAACCCACAAACCGTGAGATCATGACCTGAGCCAAAGTCAGACGCTTAACTGACTGAGCCACCCAGGTGCCCCTACGTTGTTTTGTTTTGATTTGGTTTATTTCCATTTTCTTAAACTGCTCTCAAATAGCGTGCTTGGTGCCATGGGGCAACCAAATTCTGCTCTTGTCTGTCCAGATACCAACATTCATTTTGTCTATGTCATGTTTATTTTTCCTACACTGATGACATGATTACAGCTTACAAAGCTTTACACACATTATCTCATCCATTTAGCACAGCATACGTCCCAAGTGATGAAGGCAAGTTAGAGATCTAAGGTTAAATGATGAGCTAAGATCCTTTCATAAAAACAGTACACCTTATATTTTTAAGTTTGGGGCATGGAATTTAGTATCCATTCCCAGCTAATCCATGCTGAGTCAGGACTAAATGTGGAGGATTTTGATTTTATGTTACATTGATCAGGAATCAATTTTCCTCCAAAATAGTCTACAGGGATGAACCAGGAGAGAGAATAAACCCCATCAAAGGTGACTTTCTTTGGACAGCAGTGATAACAAAACACAGGCTTCACTACTGATAGGTTGGTGCTGGGTGAGAAAAGTGAACATAATATTTCCACCTGCTGGCACTGACCTCATGTTTCCCTCTGCAACAAGTCCATAAAACCAGTTAAATCCTCAGACTAGTCTCCTTTTCTTTACCCTTTTAGTTTAAGATCGTTGTTTTTTATAAAAGTGAGAAATGCTTTTTCCATCACTGCTCACAGAGAAGCTACTGAAATTTCTACTCATTTCAAAACCCTTTTGACTACTTGTGGAATCCTCATCCAAACCAGAGATTAGCTTCAGCTGCCCTGGACAGCAGAAGCTACTCTCTGAAGGACTGACCATCCAGATTACATGTAGAGCAAGTTACAAAAGGCAGCATCACGGTTTATAAAGCATCATCATGTGCTCTCTGTAACTGAATTCTCCCAATAATCCAGCATCCCAGCCATTAACATTATCCTCAGTCTGTATCTAAGAAAACCAACGTGGAGAAAGTTAAAAATCTTACTCGAAACAGAATGGGATGGGGGCACCTGGGTGGCTCAGTCAGTTAAGCGTCTGACTTCAGCTCAGGTCACCATCTCGTGGTTTGTGAGTTCAAGCCTCACGTTGGTCTTGGAGCCTGGAGCCTGTTTCAGATGTTGTGTCTCCCTCTCTTTTTCTGCTCCTCCCTTGCTCATGCTCTGTGTTTCTCTCCCAAAATTAAACATCAAAAAATTGAAAACAAAACAAAACAAACAAAAAGGAAAGGAATGGAGTTGGAAATTAAGTGCAGGAATTTTTTTTACCCCAGCTGCGAACTTATTCAACACCCACTGAATTAAAATTTCTAACTCGTTCCTATATAAATCAGAGTTGCCACAGACTGATTAACCACAAGGAAAAAGATAAGGGATAGTTTTTATTTTAGAGTTGACTTGCCTCATATTTTATAAGTTATTTCAGAGAAAAAAATGAATTGTTAAAGGCTAGAAACACCATGAAATACATAGAGTCACTAGTCTTACTGTAAAAAGAGCTTTCAAAGATCATTAAGAAAACATCTGGGGCACTTGGCTGACTCAGTACAGCATGCAACTCGATCTCAGGGTTATGAGTTCAAGCCCCATATTGGGCATGGAGCCTACTTAAAATAAATAAGTATGTACATATGTACATACAGTCATTAAGAGAACATCCTAATCCCATAATGGAGGAAAAGAAAAGATCATGAGTAGGCAATTTATATCAAAAGAAATATAAGTAATACAAATATTCAATGGCACCAAAAATCAAAGATATTTCAGGGAGATGTAGTCATCTTTCACTTTTAGAGTCAAGTACTGATTAATTGATTCTCCAAAAAGTCAGCAATGAACAAGGTCTATTAAGCCAGCAGATGCTTGGCATAGGATGGTATAAGTCCTTCTTCCATGAACTGTTTGTGGGAGTGGAAATTGACACAATGATCCTGGAAATATGTGATAATATGGGGCAGAAGAGTCCAAAAACATTCTTATCCCTGAGTCTTTTATACCTCCCCCAGATGATCCCACCTGCCTAAAAATATTGCCATAATCTTGGGTGCCATCTTACCACTTTTCCAGTCTACCTCTGGCTTCGTTGCTTGGTAGTATCGAAAGAGAGAAGACACAAAACCAAACATGAAACCAAAATGGAAAATCCTCCTGATTGCATTTGGTCTGGATAGTAAGTATACATGATTTCTGAGAGGGGACCTCCCTGAAAGTTTGAGTTCAAAGTCAAGAAAACGTGACCTGTTTCTGAAGCCAATAAAAAAAACAATGTTCAACCTCAGTGACCTGAGTAATACTTCATAGAATATACTGCCCACGAAGGGTGCCTGGGTGGCTCAGTCCGTTAAGCGTCCGACTCTTGGTTTCAGCCCAGGTCATGGTCCCACAGTTCATGAGTTTGAGCTCCACGTTGGGCTCGGCGCTGACAGCACGGAGCCTGTATGGGATTCCCTCTCTCCCTCTCTTTCTGTCCCTCCCCAGCTTAAGGACGCTCTCTTTTGCTCTGTCTCAAAATAAATAAATAAACTTAAAAACAAAAAGAGGGATACCTGGGTGGCTCAGTCAGTTAAGCATCCAACTGCAGCTCAGGTCACAATCTCACCATTCATGAGTTCAAGCCCCACATCAGGCTCTGTGCTGACAGCTCAGAGCTTGGATCCCCTTCAGATTCTGTGTCTCCCTCTCTCTCTGCCCCTCCCCTGCTCACATTCTGTGCCTCTCTGTCTCAAAGATAACATTAAACAAAAAACAAAAACAAAATACTGCTCAGGATATGAAAGAGTCTCCAAAGTCTCCAACCAGAAAAAATGTGAGAAAGAAATGGCAGTATGTAACTGATATATGAGCAAACCCTCTCCCGGTTACCTACCTGTCAAGAGGCTTTGGGTCCTGTAGCAACAGATGAAGTGAATCTGTGGTTAAGGCTTTGTTAGTGTTCATTTTGCACTGCACAAGGTAAAGCGATATTTCTAGTGGGTGTAGGGGTTTTGGTTACCAGAAAAATCCAATAAAGGATGGAACAGGAAAACCATCTCCATACTCTTTCAAAGTCATTGAGGAATATTTATCAAGAGGGATAGATAGAAGAAATGCTATGTACTTTCTAGTCCCCTACCCTAATCTGGAATAGGGATGTGTAGCAGATCCTGGGAAGCAACACCAAGCTCCCCACCTCAAAGCCTGCTGGGCACGCAGGCTGCTGGAGGCTCACGGCTCTACCCCATTGGAGACTGTCCTCAGTTATGGGTCAGGGTCAGGTTATACACCTTCTCAGGGATGGCATGTGGCCAATGATTGACTGACTCAAGTGTTCAAAGGCTCAGCTTTTCTCTCAATTTGCAAAGACTCTGAAGGGCTGCTCCAGATTGAGTTCCTCCAAATTCCAGCCCCATTTGCATCCACATCCCAGGTGCCCTTATACCCTGCCCAGTCTTGTGGTTCTCACTTTCTTGCAAGTGTATCTTCCAGGAAACCTCTGCTTATAACTCTCCATCTCAGAGTCTGTTTCCAGGGGTTCAATCTAAAGCAGTGCATCTTCTTTATCCAGGTGACAAAATCAAGCTTTGGGAGTTACAGCAACATGCATATGGTGGCATAGTGGATGGTGGAGTTCTGATATGACCCTGAGGCTGTCTCATTCTCAGGTCACGTTGTTCCCTGATTAACCCTCCACCAAGCATGCATTCAATGTCTTGTCGATTTTCCAATTATCTTATTGGTTGGAAGGGCATCTTAAGGATTAGACCTGAAGATTCTGACCCATTGCAATGCTTTACCTATCCTTATGGCGATACTACAAATTTGGCTTGTAAATTAGTCTGTATGTCTAGACAATGTGAGCCCATGTCTAAAGGGATCTCATTCCAGGGGAATGAATAAAATAGTTTCTGTCACCTTGAGGTCTTGCCTGAGAGTCTGCCTGCCATCACCAAAGCTGATCCCAGCCTTCTATATCATTTTGCTTCCAATCAAAGCAAACCTCTGATTAGATATTCTCCATTGCAGCTAGTTAACTCCGGGCACCTCAGCTAGACTAATATGGAGGTGCAGCTCTAAAGAAGGAGACATGTGAAGAGGAAAGCCTGACTCCAAATTCTGTGAGCTCAGTCCATCAGGGCTGTGGGCGACGGGGATCAAGACATAGTGGTGTCTGGGGAGCCATAGACACATTGAGATTTGCACCACCAGACTTTGAATTTCTAATGCAGCCACCAGCAGAGTGATTTATTAGACTGACCCCATGGATCTATATCAGACAAATCTCACCTTCACATTAGGATCAACAATCCCAGGAATTGTTCTCATATTAAAGAAAAAATATATACTTTTTATGGCCATCTTTGTGACTCTCATACAACCAACAACAGAAAAATTGTAAGTTTTCCATAATAGACAGTGGAAAGACATTCTCTGATGGTGCTTACCTCCATTTTAAAGTCTATTGATTCCTTTGGTTTAATTTTCTTTTTGTTCTTAAATTACCAAAACAATAATGCTGACAGTAAATTATGTAACGATACCGAAGAATATATAATAAGTAAAAGTTCCCTTTTAATCCCCTCCCAAAGCAGCTCCTCCGAGATCACCACTGGTCAGAGTTTGAAGTGTGGTCTTCCAGGTTCTTCCCTATGCATTTTCTTTCTTTTTTAAAAATTTTTAATGTTTATTTATTTTTGAGAGACAGAGAGAACACAGACAGGGGAGGAACAGAGAGAGAGATACACACACACAGTCTGAAGCAGGCTCCAGGCTCTGAGCTGTCAGCACAGAGCCCAGTACGGGGCTCGAACCCAAGAACCATGAGATCATGGCCGAAGCCAAAGTTGAATGCTTACCCAACTGAGTCAGCTAGGTGCTCCTTCCCTATGTATTTTCAAATGTGCATACATATGTACATACTAACACAGACACATATGCCCATACACGTACACACATAGTTATAGCCTCAGTATGACTCTGCTATAAAAATTGTGCAGTGTCTCCTGTTATTCAAAACAATATAGTGGACTTTTCCTGTAATCAGTGCAACCCACTACTACGTAGTTGTCAATATCAACAATAATAATAATGCTGGTGATGAAGCAACTATGAACAGGCACTGTTTCGAGTGCTTTCCATCTAGTAACACATTTAGCCTCAGGCTTGGCCTATAGATGAAGAAACTGATGCCCCTGAAAAAGTTAGTAAACTTGCCCTGGGGCACATAGTCAATGAGTGGTGGAGCTAGGATTTGAACCCAGGAAGTCTGGCTCCAGAAGTCTACTCTTATCATAGAGTGGGGAACATTCTCTGGTCAATCATATCAGGAAATTGTGAGAAGAGGTCCTGGATTCTCTGAAAGTAGAGGAGCGACTCACTGCAAAGTCTATCACCCTATCCTAAGATTCCCAGTTGCCCACTTCAGGGAAATGGGAGCCTGAATAGATACCAGTTCCCTTTGTTCAACCCGTCATGGCCACTTACCACAGCAAGACTGTCCCTGAGGCTCACAGAAATAAAAGCTGAGAAAAGGCTCCCAATGTCTCCATATATTTTCATCTTTATTATTTTTATTTTTTATTTTTTTAAGTAGGCTTCAAGCCCAGTGCGGAGCCTGACTCGGGGCTTGAACTCATGATCCTGAGATCAGGACCTGAATGCTCAACTGACTGAGCCACCCAGGCACCGAACTTACAACCCCAAGATCAAGAGTCGTGTGCTCTACCAACTGAGTCAGCCAGGTGCCCCCTATTGTCATCTTTAAAGACAAGCACCCCAAAATCTGAATGTTGCTTTGGATTTTATTATGATCTGGAGGAAGGGCGGAGTAAAATTTTAACTGAAAACACAGTAGGCATTTAGCAAGGTGGACGTTGGATGGACGCAGGAATGAACACATGGAGAGAAGAAAGAAACAAAGAGGAGCCAAGGAGGCTGGCTTGGGTCCTCAAAATGAGCCCCAAGTCATAAGCCTTGAAAGACCACTGGTCTCAGACCCAGGGTGGTCTTTACGCTCTAGTGCATCCGTGTGTTTCTGATTTGGGGATTTGATTGGCACCACCCAGGCGCCCTGGCCACGGAGCCTCAGAGCCATTTTCCTGCCAGCTGGTTTTTTGTTTCAACTTTCTCTTCCCTGCTAGCCTTCTTTTTTAGCTTTCTTCTGCTTCTTAAGTTTTCCGTTATTATTTTTGTTTGGTCTTCTGGTTTTAATTTATTTTTTACAGATTTTTTTTTTTAATGTTTTATTTATTTCTAGGAGAAGAGAGAGAGAGACAGCGTGAGCAGGGGAGGGTCAGAGAGAGAGGGAGTCACAGACTGAAACAGGCTCCAGGCTCCGAGCTGGCAGTCAGCACAGAGCCCGACGCGGGGCTCGAACCCACGAACCGCGAGATCATGACCTAAGCGAAA